>NC_133357.1:19445169-20045169 GCF_030506205.2 Paramisgurnus dabryanus
ACCAATTCTTTGCATGAGCCAAAGTATCATTGATGGCTGTATACAGTAGCACAAATGAGTTACATCCTAATACTTAAGGTTATTAGTTAAGAACAAATAAACAATAAAAACTGTGACAGTTACCGTAACAAGCAACACTAATAAAGGAATAGGATAAATTCAGTGAGCGTGATGTGGTGCAGTACTGTGTGCCAGGATTTGGGTGGGGTTTGAATTCTCTTTACGCTCAGGACTGCTGCTGGAATTGTGAGAAGATCTTTATCATGGTGGGGCTTCAAAGGTTGGATGCAGCAATGTTCACAAAGAGGCAGCAATGATTCTGAAATTACAGGAAATTATTTAGAGGAAGATGGTAAGACAGTTTACATAGAAAAGTATTCAGCTGGGTTAAATTTTTGTGTTAGGAGGACGGGTGCAAACTATGGGGGCATGTGGAAGTCTGACCTATTTAAATTAGATCACACAGGACACAAGGTAAAAGTATTTTCTTTAAGCATTTACATTTGGCATCTATAAAAACAGATTTTTCGCTAAGTTTCAGCAGATTGCGCTCCCAAAAATGTATATAGGAATTCTTTAAAAAACGTAAAGCATCATATGCTGCTAGAAGAACGTGCATGACTGTTTTATGGCAGTCAATGAAGTTGTGCATTGAAAGCATTAACATTCCGGTGTGCTGGAGAGTCTCTGAAGGTCTGGTATCAGTCAAGCCGTCCCTTTCATGCATCAGTGACCTGCAGTGTCGGAGTAGAGCCCTCGAGAGATCAGGAGGGACACCCACACAGCCTGCAATGCAGCCACAGCCCGCAGAAGAGGAAGAGTCAATTTAACGGCAATCATCCACCTCGATCACAGCCCGTCTGTAACCTGCCACCTCTGCAATGATTTTATCATCCTTTCTACCTCACCAGTTATCTGCTCTGTCTGTCTTTTGCTTTGAAAGTCCTCCCGCTTTACTGTAATAGACCAACAGTGCGCACGGCACAATGGGGACAGCCCACTTTCAGTGGCCTTGGTGCTGTTTTTTCCTCTATACGGAAATACACCGGTAGAGATCTAAGCCATGACCCTGAATCAAACCAGTTTTTTCAGAGATGTTAAATCACAGCACTATAAACCGTTGCATTACAGCAAGAAGAATGTTAAAAACTGGAATAAAGCGATAAGCACAAGACTTTATGTAGCTCAATGGCAAAGCATTCAGCGTAATCTCATGATAGTACTTGTGCATTTTTACGCATAGTGTGGTTGTACCACATATACATTTACTTGTGTATTAATACACACTATTATTTACGTATTAACATCTTTACAGTCGACGTACAAATTTGTATTTATGCATATTCATAAATATGCTCTGAAATGCTTTGCTGACAATTTTAATCACGTGTATGGATGTGGTATGGATCAGCTTTGTGTTTTTGCTGTTCACAATACACCCAACTAAACCGATTTACAGTATGTCTTGAGTCAGACAAGCCCAGATATCCTAAAATGTGATGTGGACATACTGTATATGGAGTTATGCAAGCATTCAATTTAAGATCAACGGTCGGTGTGTTGCCATTATAGAGTGACCCACTATTGCTTTTTCTGCTATTTTTACAAACCCATCCACCCACCAACCGGCGTTTGTTCCTGAAGCATTACATGAAATGAGATGTGCTGAAGAAAATGAGTTTGATGTCACTTACTGTACCAACGTGCAGCAGCTCCTCTGATGAGAGAGTGTGTGTTATGCACGGGTACCAACAGCGTCCCACTGGGAACAATGAAAATGTCATTTTATCTACGTTTCCTGTTCAAGCAGTATGCAGAATACTGATAGATGCTTTTAATGTTGAAGCAGTTGTCTATATGGAGAGCTAAGACTCCACGCTGTAGACTCTGAATAATGAGATGGGAACCCTGTTCATGTGGGGAACTGTTTAATAAAGCACACAGGCCTGTGATGTCATCGGAAAGCAAAACTGAAAAGCGTTTCATGAAATTTGTGTGAACATCATAAGCAGACTTTGCATGTTCATGGATGTATTTTATATTTTATTTTAACATAATTCAGAACTGCAATTTGTTTGCACACCTTTTGTTCAGTTTTTATTGGTTTGCATTAAAAAATGTCTGCAGAACATTTATAAAGCAAATGCATGGGCTGTTTAGATAAACTCTTTCTTTTTAAAATCAACTTCTGTGCTTTTGTTTGTTTGTTTATTCTTAACACCATTTCAGTATCTATGTCTATGGCGTGAACTGGTTAATCCATACACAAATACTCTCCCTTCTTTCTTTTTCTCTCTCTCTCGCTCGCTCTCACAACCTAGCTAGTAGTTAGCTATTAAACACTCAAGCATATGATTTTTATCATTTTTTTAAGATCGTTGGCTGGGACGGAGGCTTCGGTCATTAAAGCCTCTTCCTCATCTTCCGTTCCCGCTGGGTTCAGCAATATTGATACCATGCATGCCAAGTAAGTAAAAAGGCGGGATGGCAAAAAACATTTCCTTCGCTTAGAAATGCCACGTGGTGCAAATTTATGAGTCTGGCATATCAGCTCCTCTTTAAAGTTCACACACTGCTGTTTTATACAGGGCTTTTACGCATGTTCACGAGCGCTTTAAAACTGCTCTCTGCCACTTTGGAACTTTAAAAAATTTGATGTATCAGATTTATAATGCATTACCCTTATTTTAACACTGAAATTTGCGGCTGTAACACGTCTGACTGCGGCTGCATCTCTGTATACTTTTTTGAAGCATGACAGAACGGTGCATCATGAGCTACTTATGATCTTTCATAAACAAAAATGCATGCATGTGGAGATATTACTGATAATTGCAAACTTCAGACACTTTGGAAAAACCTACCAAGTGCAGGACTTTAAATAAGTCACGTGTCTTTACGGGATCTTTACAGTATGTGTGTGAATGCACGCACAGATTCCAGAAAATCATTGGCAGTGTAAATGAACCAAAAATCGTACGATCCCGGACAAATCCCAGATGCACTTTCTGTCTATTTTCCGTAATCTCTGTGTGAAAAGGGCTATACTGAAGTAGAAAAAAGAAATATTGAAAAATCAGTGCTCAGAAAAAAATCTATAACATTTCCAAATTAAGTGAGGGGGATATTATTGTAAACATGTAGCTGAGGGATGAATCTTTGTGCCAAAGAGCAGAAATGATAAAAGCGTTTTCACTTTTGGGTCAAACCCTTTGCAAAAGACCCCAAGTAGCATGTTTTTATCTTATAACTTATCTTTAGTGTTTTTTATTGTAATTATAATGTTTTATTATATAATTTTACAACACTGAAAAAGCTTACAGGCAATAACAATATAGGCCCAGCGCCAAAAAGTTAAAACATTTTAATTTTCTTCAACAAACAGTATTTGTCTTTTTCATTATTCATGAAAACATCTGCAGCTTTTATTGTTTGTTTTTCAATAAAGCGTTCACCTTGTTTCATTATTCAGCTGAAATAGTTACATAAAACTGAGGAAAATGCAGTTAACAGCATTTTTTCAATAAAAACATCAGATAACTTCAAATACTTTTTCTATCCATTATTCAACATTATTATGTGCCAACATCTGGCAACAAAACTGATTACCATTCATAAAAAGACAATCTGAGTAACTTTTCAAGTTTTATAAGGGGGTCTTACAAAAATATAATAAAATAGGTTAACCTCTGTGAGATTTTAGATATTACACAACACAGTGGAAATATTCCCTTTAACCAAGGTTACCAGTTGCTACACATGTGTTACTCTGTATAGATATGGCATAATTCATTAGTTTGGTGCAGGGCCGGTGCCACAGGGAGGGGTGTCTATCGGCACTATCCCGCTCCATCAGATCACCATTAATGTTAAATTGGATTTTAATGATAAAATGTGCTATTTAAAAATCACATTTGCCTAGTGTATTGTCTTCCTAGAGTGAATAATAAGCTAAAATAGCAATATTTTAGTTAAGGATGACCTGTGAGGCAAGGTCGAATTTTGATTGGTCGCTTGACTAAGCGTGTTCCCCAAACTAACATTACATAAAATGTATTGCACTACAGAAAGCAAACACGAATGCTACGAACATTCCATAATGTCAAGATTGTATATTGCGTTAACTAATTTCACCATGGACATTTGAAAATGGATTAAAGAGAAAGAAACTACACAGCAACTGCCTCTACCTCTGGGTCTGAGCTCTAAATAAGTATTGTTGTGCTAATGTCACCACCAGGGGCTGGCTATGTTAGACTAAAGCCACGCCCCTTTGCAACTCCCACCTCGAGGAGGTCCCCAAAGCCAACCCAATGACCAAACAAACACGGGAACAGGTAAGTAAAATTTAAAACAAGCTTTATTTAGTTTAAATATTTAAAAGAACTGGGGAATTGGGGGAAGGGAAAATTAAAACTAATAGGTTTCTTCTCCTCCCTCCAGGGAGACTGCAGCCACGGGCAGACAGGGCAAGGGCAACAGGGGTGCCAACCACCATAAGCCGGGGGGAAAGGGAAACGTCAGGCTCCGGCCTGGACCCTGCTAACCGTGGCGCCCTCCTTCTTCCTTCCTGGAGGCAGAATAATTTCAGTGTGGCTGGTAAGGAGATTTGTCCACTGTCTGTGTACCTTTCCTCGGGTCGGCAGGGGGTCCTCGCCCCGCGTGCCTTTACGTTCCCTGTCGTACGTCCACCCTCGTTCTCCTTGTGCCCCACAGGTGGTCACTGCGACACAAAAGCACTGTTAACTTAGACTTTGAATATTTCTCACCGGCTCTGCTGCTTACAGCTCTCTGGGTAGGTATCACGTTACACAGTCTGTTCTCCAATTGTCCACTCTCGTTTTCCTTTCTCTCCACAGGCGGCCACTAGGACACAAAGACACCGTTACTTGGACTTCGGGTATTTCTCACCGGCTCTGCTGCTTACAGCTCTCTGGGTAGGTATCACGTTACACAGTCTGCTCTCCAATTGTTCACTCTCGTTTTCCTTTCTCTCCACAGGCGGCCACTAAGACACAAAGACACTGTTACTTGGACTTCGAGTATTTCTCACCGGCTCTGCTGCTTACAGCTCTCTGGGTAGGTATCACGTTCACAGTCTGCTCTCCAATTATTCACTCTCGTTCTTCTCTCTCTCCACAGGTGGCCGCTAGGACACAAAGACACTGTTACTGAGACTTCGAGTATTTCTCACCGGCTCTGCTGTTTACAGCTTTCTGGGTAGGTATCACGTTCACAGTCTGCTCTCCAATTATTCACTCTCGTTCTTCTCTCTCTCCACAGGTGGCCGCTAGGACACAAAGACACCGTTACTGAGACTTCGAGTATTTCTCACCGGCTCTGCTGCTTACAGCTCTCTGGGTAGGTATCACGTTCACAGTCTGCTCTCCAATTATTCACTCTCGTTCTTCTCTCTCTCCACAGGTGGCCGCTAGGACACAAAGACACTGTTACTGAGACTTCAAGTATTTCTCACCGGCTCTGCTGTTTACAGCTTTCTGGGTAGGTATCACGTTCACGGTCTGTTCTTCAATTATTCACTCTCGTTCTTCTCTCTCTCCACAGGTGGCCGCTAGGACACAAAGACACTGTTACTGAGACTTCGAGTATTTCTCACCGGCTCTGCTGTTTACAGCTTTCTGGGTAGGTGTGGTTTCCTCCGTAGGTCAGCAGAGGGGCGAAGGTCACACACCACCTCACCGGGTCGAGCGCTGCCCTATCTCCACTGCCCGTAGGCCGATCGAATCCTGGACAGGGGCGCCCCTTTGTAGAGACCACGGGGGCGGCGGACCCTTTCGCCTCTGGCTCTGCGACAAAACAGACACAGGTAAGCTCACACCACGAATATTTCCAATGTTTTACTCACAGTCACTGACAGCTCTTGGTCTGCGTCCCTTCGTACTCCGAAACAGCACACTACGTATGGTAGCAGTAATTTTCTGAGGTCGTTAGCCTCTCCGTCCTCTGCCCAGTAGAAGAAATGGATGATGCGGGGCTTCGTCTAACAAGACACACAGCAACCCACAGCAAATACACAGCACCACTCCAACGTGAAAAGCTTATTAATTGCAAAGTCTCACTCACCACACTATAAGTGCAACACAACAAGGGAAGCGCCCGGTGTCCTCCACTGCGCTTGGGCTGAGATAGGGGCGATGGAAAATACGACCAAAATAAGGTCTCGTTGCTGTGGCTGTTTGGATGTACACTTCTAACGGCTCGCCCACCACACTATTGTAGGGGTAGGGCCGCCCTCCTTCTCCTGGAGGGTTCCAACGGTTACACAGGCTAATTTTTGCAAGTTACTCCACACCAAAAGGGTATACTCACAGCGAACAGCCTTTGTTTACGTTGTACAATCAGGTCAATTTCTTCCTGCTTTACTCCTTCAAAAGTACTGGTTAGGCCAAGATTCCTTTTTACCCATAGGATTTTCCGTTTACTCCAACAGGTCCACCGTAACCCACAACGAGAGAGGGAGAGAGAGAGAGAATACAGACAGCCACCACGTCTAACAATGAGCACAGCTCCGTTCCTCAGCACACACTACGACCTTTAACTGTGATCTAACTGTGCTTTTTATACTCCCCCATGTACTCTAGTTGTCCAATTACCCGGCGATCTCCTTAACTATGCACAGCTGTAAACAATCGGCTGATTACAGCCTTCGCGAAGCTGCCGGATGTCCGGTGTTTCTGTTCTCCGGTCTGGACGGAAACATCCGGGCGGAACCAAACTTCCTCAACTTTTGGTTCCGCCCTGAAAGATCGTCACCCCGTGACATCCTCCCCCGCCAATGCATTCTAGTCCCTGGAATGCCTTCGAGTAGTCCACTCACCGTAACGGGAAGGGGGTCGGCCTCGATTCTCCCGTTGGGAGCGCCTCACAGGGGAGTCAGGTTCGGCGGGCTCGGGCACAACCTCAGGTTGTCTTTGGGCGGCCGGGGGTTCGGCTGGCTCTGGTACTGGCTCTGGTTGTCTCTGGGCGGCCGGGGGTCCAACTGGCTCAGGTGCTAGCTCTGGCTCTCCTGGGACGGCCGGGGGTGGTGCCACCACGGGTAGGCCTGGTACCACAGCCCATCCTTCCATCCAGGGGGCCGTCGGTGCCGGTCCCGCAACTACCTCTTTCGCGACCTCGGGATAATTTGGGCAAGGGCGAATCATGTTTCGGTGTACCACACGTTCAGGGCCGGCCTTTCCTTCCGGCCGGATGGTATACACCGGCTGTTCCGGTCTCTGTTGCCTGCAGACTACGTACGGGGTGGTCTCCCAACGGTCACTCAGCTTTCCTTTGCCTTGCCGCCGATTGTCTCGTACCAAGACTCTCTCTCCTGGTAACAAGGGGGCGTCCCGGGCCGTCCGGTCGTACAACCGCTTGTTCTTTTCCCCTGTGGCCCGTATCTTCTGGGATACCTGTTCGTAAGCAAAGTGCAGCCGTTGGTGGTGGCGCCCCACCCATTCCGTCACGCTCCCTTCCTCCTGGCCAGCAGCCACTCCCAAGACCAAGTCCGTGGGCATCCGCACATGTCTGCCGAACATCAGATAAGTGGGGGCATACCCCGTCGTACTATGAACGCTGTTATTATAAGCTTGTAAAAGGTTCGGTAGAGCACTCACCCAATCGCTCTGCTTCCGTTGATCCAGGGTCCCTAGGAGCCCCAACAGGGTCTGATTAAACCTCTCACAACAGCCGTTTCCTTGAGGGTGATACGACGTCGTATGGGTCTTCGTGCACCCATACAGCTGGCATAATTCTCGGATCACCTTTGATTCGAAATTGGCCCCTTGATCTGAGTGCAGGAACTCTGGACATCCGAACGTTTGGAAGACGTGCCGCCATAGAGCCGTTGCGGTGGTGTTTGCCGTCTGATCAAGGGTGGGAACTGCCCATGCGTATTTTGTAAACAGGTCGGTGATTACTAAGATGTTCGGATAGCGGTCCTGTGGCCGGCCCAGTGTCAGGAAATCCATCGCCATGATGTGGAGGGGGGCTTTGGCATGTATGGGCACCATCGGCGCTCGAGCCTCTCGTCGAGATTTGAACAACATACACCTGGGGCAAGCTTGGACCAAGCTGCGTACTGATGCTTCCAGCCCCGGCCAGTAGAAAAACCTGCGCAGCAGCGATACTGTCAGTTCTTGTCCCTGGTGCCCCAGCTGATCATGGTAGGCGGACACCAAGGCTGCTGCTTGATCGGCGGGCACCACGATCTGGCGCACCTCTTCGTCCAGCTTCGGGTCACTAACCTTTCGGCAAAGCACCCCTTCCTGTAGTTCCAGCTTGTCCCACTGTCCCAGCAGTCTTTTTCCCGTCTCTGTCTGGGTCAGCCTCTCAGACGACGTTGGCCGTCGGCCCTGCTCCACCCACATCTTCACCTGACACACATCCTGATCCTGGGCCTGCCTCGCTTTCCACCGACAGGGGTCCCAGCCCCAATTCCCCGGTACCGCCTCCTGCTGGCCTCCTGGTGCCTCCACGGCCCCTATCAGATAGCCTTCCCTCTGGCTTTCTTCCTCCTGGCCCCCCCGGCAACCGGGGTTGTCCACCTCTGGTAATCGGGACAAGACATCCGCGTTCGTGTGCTCTCGCCCAGGTCGATACTGCAGTTGATAATCGAAATTGGCAAGTTGTGCCACCCAGCGCTGCTCCACAGCCCCCAACTTCGCTGTCTGTAAATGCACCAAAGGATTATTATCCGTAATCACCGTTACCTTAGCACCCCAGAGGTAGTCCTTAAACTTCTCGCTCAGGGCCCACTTCAGGGCCAGCAGTTCCAGTTTGAATGAGCTGTAGTTTGCATCGTTCCTCTCAGCTGGGTGGAGGCTTCGGCTTGCGTAGGCGATCACCCGTTCTGTTCCCGCTTGTCGTTGGGCCAAGACCGCTCCCAACCCCAGGTTGCTAGCGTCTGTATACAAGAGAAATGGTTGAGTAAAGTCTGCATAGGCCAAGATCGGAGCCTGTAACAATTCCTGTTTCAATCTCTGAAATGCCCCCTCACAGGACTCATCCCAGTCAATAGGGGGTGACCCCCGTCCCCGGTTCCGCCCTGTACCGACCAGCAGCTGGTTAAGTGGCTTAGCAATCTTTGAAAAGTCTTTTATGAACCGTCTGTAGTATCCCACAAACCCTAGAAATGACCGTACTTGCCTCACAGTCTTGGGTGCACTCCAATCTCTTACCGCAGAGACCTTCCCAGGGTCTACAGCCACCCCAGCAGCGCTGACCACGTGACCCAGGAACTGGACTTCTCGCCTCAACAGATGGCATTTATCGGGTTGCAACTTCAGCACATATTTATTCATCGCCTGGAAAACCTCTTCGAGGTGTCGGAGGTGGGAATCGAAATCTGGGGAGTACACAATTACATCATCTAAATATACCAAGACTGACTCCATTAACTGACCTCCAAGACAGCGCTGCATCAGGCGTTGGAACGTGGCTGGGGCGTTACAGAGCCCGAAAGGCATCCGTTCCCACTCGAATAATCCAAACGGGGTCGTGAAGGCGGTCTTCTCCCTATCGGCCTCGGCCACTGGCACCTGCCAATACCCACTGGCCAGATCCAGAGTGGAGTACCATGCAGACCGCGTGAGACCGGCAAGGGAGTCTTCGATCCGGGGTAGGGGAAAAGCATCTTTTTTTGTCACCAGGTTGAGCTTACGATAGTCCACACAAAACCTCCAAGCTCCCGACTTTTTCTGCACAAGCACGATGGGGGCTGCCCATGGGCTACTGCTTTCCCGGACGATGCCCCGCCCCAGCATGCCCTGCAATAGTGAGCGTACCTCTGTATACAAGGTGGGTGGGATCGGCCGGTACCTCTCCCTACTGGGTCCTGCATCTCCAGTCGGAATATGATGTTCCACCACCTTAGTGCATCCGTAATCCTCCTCGTGTCTTGCAAACACATGTTGCCATTTCTGAAGGAGGGCTTGGAGTCTTTGTGTCTGCGCCTGTTCCAACTTTTCCCCTTGCAGGGACTCGCCTGCCAGGTGCCTCGGCACGTCCCTCCCCCCGTTGTTCGAAGGGGCTTCCATCTGGGTCAGGGCCACCTCGATGACAGTGGGGCACACCTGACGGAAACTCACATCTCTCTCCTCCCTCACCTGATGGGGTGCAACCCCCGTTAGTCGGGCCAGCCGCTGGTGTCGGTGTAAGTGTACTGGATAGGGGTGGTCATTTCGAACCTTTACAGGGACCCTCCCCCGGTGGACCGCCACTAGGCCTCGTGCTACTTCCACTTGGGGGCAATCGGCGTGGGGTTCAACCAATACCCACTCTTCGGGGCCAACTCCTCGGGGGGCCACTCTCACCCACACCATGGCCTCACTCCTAGGGGGGATAGATAAAGCAAAGCGACACATCACTCTTCCTACCTCTTCCCGACCTCTGCGGACCTGGGTCATCTGGACCCGACGACAGTCGGCGACTACTCGCTCCCATAGGGGCCTCTCGACAGGGGAGATCCTAGGGCCGGGCTTAGCCCGAAATAACTCCTCCCAACACTCGGAGAGAACGTTCATCCCTAATAGGGCTCGATGGACACCCAAACACCTGTCTTCCACGATGATCACCCCTTTTTGGGGGACTAACACCCCGTGAACTTCTAAGTCCGTCAGCCGGTAGCCAATGTAAGGAATCTCTAGGCCGTTGGCGCCCCGCAACGTCAGCCAGGGGGCCTCTCCTCCTTGGGTTCTCTGCTTCCCGAATACTTCCTGCGAGAGACTTTCTGCAAACAATGTCACTTGAGAGCCCGTATCTACCAGGCACTGTACTGTCTTGCCACATACCTTTACCTCCGCCATTGGGCTATGCCCAACCATCTGGTCTCTAGAATTATCACGTCTTCCCGGGTCTTCTCGAGGGGTCCCGGCCACACGACCCACTGTGGCCGGTCGTCCTAAAAAACCCCTTCCGATGCCCTGCGAGGCCCACACTGACGGCTATAATGCCCTGGTTCTCCACAACGATTGCAGATTGGCCGCCCTTGGTCATCCCACTCGAAGCGGGGCCGGTTAAAACGGTTCGGGCGTCCCGGTGGCTCTCGGCCCCTCTCAGAGTAGACTCGCTCTCGGGGTGCCGGCCTCGGTTCCTCTCGCGCCCTACCTTGGCGAAGTTCTCCCAGGAGAGTCTTAGATAGTTCCGACATCTGTTCCCGGACGTCTTTCAACAGCTCTACTCTCAGGGCTTGCTTCCAATCTGCGTGTTCAGGCGGTGCTGCTGTGTTTCCACTTACGACTGCACATACAGGGGTTTCACTTACGTCGACCTCATCACCCTCCAAAGCCAGCGCCTCCTTCTTTAGGTCTTCAAAGGTGAGCCCGGAGTCCCTCCGAAACTGGACCCTCAGACTTTGTCTCACGGGGCCCTCTTTCATCCCCAGGAGGAACTGGTCGCGTAACAAGGCCTCCCTGTCTCCTAGCCCATGGTCTCGTCGGGCCTGCAGGCGAGTGAACTGCTCCCGCAGCCGGAGGGCAAAAGCTCTAATGGGTTGTCGGGGGCCTTGCTTACAATTAAAAAATTGTGAACGGAGGACAGCTACGGGGGTATGGTCACCATATTGCTCGGTAAGGAACTGGAACACAGTCTGAGCGGTGGCTCTAATTGCTTCGGGGGCGGCTTGTACCTCTCGCCGTGCTTCTCCCTCTAGGGAGTTCAATACAAACTGGAGCCGCTGGGCGGCGCTAAGGCCCTGTAAGTCGGCCAAGTACTCCAACTGGGCCTTCCATTCAGCCAGTCGTACCTCCGACTCTGCTCCTCCATATTTCTGGATCCATGGGCTTCCCATGATGATAGACGTGGCACGGGGTGGGGCTGCAGGCCCCGCGTTGTCAGTCATTGGGTGACCTTGGTTAGTCAACTCGAGGTGGGGCCCTGCCGACTACGCCAAAATCTGTCACCACCAGGGGCTGGCTATGTTAGACTAAAGCCACGCCCCTTTGCAACTCCCACCTCGAGGAGGTCCCCAAAGCCAACCCAATGACCAAACAAACACGGGAACAGGTAAGTAAAATTTAAAACAAGCTTTATTTAGTTTAAATATTTAAAAGAACTGTGGAATTGGGGGAAGGGAAAATTAAAACTAATAGGTTTCTTCTCCTCCCTCCATGGAGACTGCAGCCACGGGCAGACAGGGCAAGGGCAACAGGGGTGCCAACCACCATAAGCCGGGGGGAAAGGGAAACGTCAGGCTCCGGCCTGGACCCTGCTAACCGTGGCGCCCTCCTTCTTCCTTCCTGGAGGCAGAATAATTTCAGTGTGGCTGGTAAGGAGATTTGTCCACTGTCTGTGTACCTTTCCTCGGGTCGGCAGGGGGTCCTCGCCCCGCGTGCCTTTACGTTCCCTGTCGTACGTCCACCCTCGTTCTCCTTGTGCCCCACAGGTGGTCACTGCGACACAAAAGCACTGTTAACTTAGACTTTGAATATTTCTCACCGGCTCTGCTGCTTACAGCTCTCTGGGTAGGTATCACGTTACACAGTCTGTTCTCCAATTGTCCACTCTCGTTTTCCTTTCTCTCCACAGGCGGCCACTAGGACACAAAGACACCGTTACTTGGACTTCGGGTATTTCTCACCGGCTCTGCTGCTTACAGCTCTCTGGGTAGGTATCACGTTACACAGTCTGCTCTCCAATTGTTCACTCTCGTTTTCCTTTCTCTCCACAGGCGGCCACTAAGACACAAAGACACTGTTACTTGGACTTCGAGTATTTCTCACCGGCTCTGCTGCTTACAGCTCTCTGGGTAGGTATCACGTTCACAGTCTGCTCTCCAATTATTCACTCTCGTTCTTCTCTCTCTCCACAGGTGGCCGCTAGGACACAAAGACACTGTTACTGAGACTTCGAGTATTTCTCACCGGCTCTGCTGTTTACAGCTTTCTGGGTAGGTATCACGTTCACAGTCTGCTCTCCAATTATTCACTCTCGTTCTTCTCTCTCTCCACAGGTGGCCGCTAGGACACAAAGACACCGTTACTGAGACTTCGAGTATTTCTCACCGGCTCTGCTGCTTACAGCTCTCTGGGTAGGTATCACGTTCACAGTCTGCTCTCCAATTATTCACTCTCGTTCTTCTCTCTCTCCACAGGTGGCCGCTAGGACACAAAGACACTGTTACTGAGACTTCAAGTATTTCTCACCGGCTCTGCTGTTTACAGCTTTCTGGGTAGGTATCACGTTCACGGTCTGTTCTTCAATTATTCACTCTCGTTCTTCTCTCTCTCCACAGGTGGCCGCTAGGACACAAAGACACTGTTACTGAGACTTCGAGTATTTCTCACCGGCTCTGCTGTTTACAGCTTTCTGGGTAGGTGTGGTTTCCTCCGTAGGTCAGCAGAGGGGCGAAGGTCACACACCACCTCACCGGGTCGAGCGCTGCCCTATCTCCACTGCCCGTAGGCCGATCGAATCCTGGACAGGGGCGCCCCTTTGTAGAGACCACGGGGGCGGCGGACCCTTTCGCCTCTGGCTCTGCGACAAAACAGACACAGGTAAGCTCACACCACGAATATTTCCAATGTTTTACTCACAGTCACTGACAGCTCTTGGTCTGCGTCCCTTCGTACTCCGAAACAGCACACTACGTATGGTAGCAGTAATTTTCTGAGGTCGTTAGCCTCTCCGTCCTCTGCCCAGTAGAAGAAATGGATGATGCGGGGCTTCGTCTAACAAGACACACAGCAACCCACAGCAAATACACAGCACCACTCCAACGTGAAAAGCTTATTAATTGCAAAGTCTCACTCACCACACTATAAGTGCAACACAACAAGGGAAGCGCCCGGTGTCCTCCACTGCGCTTGGGCTGAGATAGGGGCGATGGAAAATACGACCAAAATAAGGTCTCGTTGCTGTGGCTGTTTGGATGTACACTTCTAACGGCTCGCCCACCACACTATTGTAGGGGTAGGGCCGCCCTCCTTCTCCTGGAGGGTTCCAACGGTTACACAGGCTAATTTTTGCAAGTTACTCCACACCAAAAGGGTATACTCACAGCGAACAGCCTTTGTTTACGTTGTACAATCAGGTCAATTTCTTCCTGCTTTACTCCTTCAAAAGTACTGGTTAGGCCAAGATTCCTTTTTACCCATAGGATTTTCCGTTTACTCCAACAGGTCCACCGTAACCCACAACGAGAGAGGGAGAGAGAGAGAGAATACAGACAGCCACCACGTCTAACAATGAGCACAGCTCCGTTCCTCAGCACACACTACGACCTTTAACTGTGATCTAACTGTGCTTTTTATACTCCCCCATGTACTCTAGTTGTCCAATTACCCGGCGATCTCCTTAACTATGCACAGCTGTAAACAATCGGCTGATTACAGCCTTCGCGAAGCTGCCGGATGTCCGGTGTTTCTGTTCTCCGGTCTGGACGGAAACATCCGGGCGGAACCAAACTTCCTCAACTTTTGGTTCCGCCCTGAAAGATCGTCACCCCGTGACACTAATATGTAGGTATGAGGGTTTTTTTTGTTCTTGTATATAGTAAGATTGTTCAGAGCTCTGTTCGTTGCTCGCTATAGCTGCAGTTTTTGTGGTTGGACAGAGGTGTTTGTTTAAAACGCCTTTTAAACTTAAGGAACGTACCAAAGCTATATGTGTTTTTTCTAACTGGGAGAATTATATGCATTTATGTGATCGCCCCCCTCGGTATTTCAGATGCCCCCTCATCGGCGCTAGCACTGGCTTGTTGTGAAAGCAAAAAAGCCTATGAAGCAAATAAAGAATATTGAGATATTTTTTGCTCAGTTAGGGGCTGTTACACAACAACGTTTTCGTCTTTAACTCCAAAAGTTTTTATGCATTGTGGTTGTTTGTTTACACAACAAAAGCATGCAAACTTTTAAAGATGGTTTCAGAGTGCAAATTTTTAAGAACGACGCCTTGTCATCTGTGTATTTACTATGTTATCAACGAGATCCACAGATACAATGACGTCATGGCACGGCAAACTTAGCCTAAAGGGCCGATCACACAGAATGTGTTTTTAACGGTTAAAAACGTGAGGCGGACCGCACAGCCTTTATTTAACTGACCTCAGAAAAGAGCAGTGCGCTGCGTTTCTTTTTTATATATTGCAAGGCAACCACAGAGGCAACTGTCCTGTCAATCAAATATTGAGTCCTGTGCACTCTTTTGCTGTAAAATGTCATATTAGCAAAAACTTAAAAAAATGCTCTTATTGATGGTGAGAGGTGCACAAACAAGCGGGAGACTGTGAGTAAGTTCAGTCTACAGTTATTCCAAGCAACTGTAACCCCTTAACTTCTGTCACCACAATGGAAGGCCCTCCTCTCTCCTCATTCGAATGGACAATGGAAAAAACTTGAATGACGACGGATGTTTTATTATTAAGAGAGCTCCTTTAAAAACGCATTGTATGGGAGGGCGCCAAAATGCGGATAAATATAACGCACATAATGCTAACTTCACATAGAAAACCATTAAAAATAGCGCACACCACTGCCATAAACGCGTTCTGTGTGATCGGCTCCTAAGGGGGCGTGCACACCAAAGCTTTTATGCCCGCGGCCGGTGCATGTTTTCAATTGTTTCCAATGGAAGCTCAGCGTTTTTGAAAAAAGACAGCAACTACCCTGTACCCTGTAAAGCAGAAGTATCACAGCAACCAAAGTGCTCAGCTGAAGAAAGCTGGCACTCAGCTGAATAAACAGCTGGCATTCGGCATCCTCCAGGCACACCCCCTAAGTCATTAGCCATATATCATGTTTTTTTTTTCATAACCCAGATTTTACAATGGATAACAAAAGGACACCCAATACAATAGCAAATTTTACAATAACATTTAAAAACATATTATATTATAATAAATTACATATTAAAATGTAATGTTTTTTTATTTTATTTATCAAGCAATTCATTCCCTGCAGTTACAATCCATGATTATATTTATTGCAAGTGAACTACAGTATGTGTGAGCGGATGCATAGCAGCTTTGACGTCAACAGCAAAAATAAAGCATATGTTCTCTCCTTTTTAATAATTGCCGCATCTGTTTATTTTGTTATCCAAAACACTTAATTGTACCGTAAAGCCGCATTTCTTTATTGTATTTAGCATTGTTTTCCTACTCACGTTCATGCACTGTAAAAATAGTTCAACTTGAAAAAGTTACCTGGTTGCCTTAAAATTTTGAGTTAATTCAACAATTTGGAGTCAACTAATATTTTTAAGTTGAATGAACTCAAAATTTTAGGACAACCAGGTAACTGACTCTTTAAAGGGACTGTAATCAAAATCAATGTCTTTATTCATAAATATGTCCTCATTGGTTTCAAATGACCGCTGCCAGTGATCTGACTTTTCTTTGTAAGCTTTATTTCTTCTCTTTACTAACATTGAACGGGTAAGTCCAAGGAAGCTTCCATGTCGTTCCGCCGTATTGATAAACTATATTAGCAGAGATGGACAAAAAGCACTAGCCTACCAACGCGTTTCCACAACGCGTTTTCATTCAGAACACTGAACTAGCTGAAACGAACACGGAGATCAGTGAGTTCATTACGGCTACTGTAGTTGCAACACGCATTCAGAAAAGCGAGGCGCTAGAGAGCACTGTTCGTTTGAATGCAAAATACAATTTCACCACTAGATGGGGGTAAATCCTACTTACTGTCCCTTTAAGTTGAACCAACAAATCTTTATTACACTGCAACCAATGATTAAAAACAGACCCACAAGAAATGAGGACCATTTCTCTTTAACGACCATATACTTCCACTTTAAATGATAGAAAATTAAACATCAAATGAGTTCTGGGAGTTTCCAGTGAAACGGTAATGATGAAATTGACAATCAGTCAACCCGACGCTCCTCGACCTGTGATTTGTTACACTTTTTTAACTTCTGTTCTGTCAGCTAATTTTCCTCCGTTCTCTCTCCATCTCTCTTTCACTCCCATCATTGCTAATTTATGTTTAAGCACCTAAAAACTTCCATGTTTTAACGGTGTGCTATCTGTAATTTGGCCACTGTCCAATTTGTCTTTTTGGGGGTCTCATATTGATTTAAGTTACATCGTAACCATGCGTTAATCAGAGGAGATCGCTGACACCCCGGTGTGTCCCTCTGCCAAATCTTTTCCATTCCAAATGCTTGCTTTCATTTTTTAATCTCTCTCTTTCTCTCTTATACGGCCAGGCGGAGCGGTGAGGCTCATAATGAATGTCAGACGTACAGCGTTAATAAATTAGCCATGCGTGTATTTCTGCTTATTAATGGCTGCAGTTGCAAACCCGAGCCACTTTAATGCGATTCACTTAGTGTTGCTTATGAGTGTGTTTCATAAAACATGGCAGATTCGTACATGCTTGTTCCTCTTCGAGATTTATCATCCCCAAACCCCCTCCCCTTAAAGACACAACACACTACACAAACTACACAATCAGAAGTCGATACATATTTCCGAAGAAGGGACTTCACAGAACAAGGAAGACATCAGCCTGATTTGAGGACAGTGAAAACATCGGTATACAGATAAGTCCATTGTATGAAAAATAATGAGTTTTTTTACACGTGAAACAAGAACACATGTTATATTGCACACTGTAAACACAATCGAAGCTTAAAAAACACAGAAAGAACAGGATCTTTAATTAAGAAGCAAAACAAGACATCTAATCATTCAATGAAGATACGTACAGTACTATAACAAAAATGTTCCTGTACTTTTCTGTTTACTTTTACCCATCCATTGCAAAACTAATATTTTGGCTCCTGCTTGATAAATAGCTCATACATTACTTTGTTTCTAAGCCACTATGAATAAAAGCGTCTGCTAAATTATTAAATCTAAATGTAAATAGATATCTGGGGAAAGCAGTGTGTACATGTTTGCGTGCGCCTTCATTAGTTTAATGCCTTATTAATGTTAGCGTTAGTAATTAGATACTCATGGGCAAAGTCCTAGGTAATATTTTATTTAAAAATCAAGTCTCAGTTTGTTGCGTTACCCCAGTTATCCATATGCTGAAGTCCCCGGTGATAACAGCCCTGGCCTGCAAACACAATGAACATATGCGTTTCTGTGGCTCAGTTGGTATAGCATTGCATTGGCAGCACAAAAGGTCCTGGGTTCGATTGCAGAAAACACACATACTGATAAAATATATAAATTGTAATGCACTAAAAGTGCTTTGGGTCACATCGGCTCCCAAATGCATTAATGTAATGTAAATGTACAGGAGTACAATGCCATGTCCCGGTCAGCTGAATGCCCTTGTAAGGACAGGTGTCTGTCTGGATTGTGTCAAGGTGCCCTATGTGTCCCTTGCTCAGATCTAAACATTTTTCATCTTGTCTGTGTTTTATCCATACAGGTCATCTTTTAAAGGCAATGGTTAAATACATATAAATGATGGAGAGAAAAAGAAATAATACTGATAAAGAACGTGAAAGAGGTCTAGGCAGCAGAAGATCACATAAGCTGTTGTTTGAATCTGTGTGACCTGTGCCCTACCATTCGTGTAATGCATTTTGTTCTCTCTCTCTCTCTCTCTCTCTCTCTCTCTCTCTCTCTCTCTCTCTCTCTCTCTCTCTCTCTCTCTCTCTCTCTCTCTCTCTCTCTCTCTCTCTCTGTGCGCATGTGCTAGCGTGAGCGTGAGGAGGTTGTGAGCGTCTGAGCGAACTGCTGATAGTTTGAGTGAGTTTTCTTTATTTCCTTTTCCCTGGTTTGTTTAAACATATTTGTCTAGTGTAGACTTAGTTGTTGACAATTTCGTCACTTAAGGGTGGCGAAAATGGGGACAAATTCAGATGGTTGTGCCTCCTTAACAGCTAAACATGGGTGCAAATGCATACCTGACGAGACAATAACAGTTGAGGATTGTTTAATTGCGATTAGTAGTGAAGTTGGCGCTCGCAATATTGTGTCCGCATCACGGATGAATAAAGCGGTTGTTGTCTTTTTGAGAGAAGTGTCTTTTGTGCAGCATTTAGTTGAGTTTGGCATATCTGTAAGAGATACTTTTTTACCAGTTTTGCCGTTGTCGAATCCTTCCAAAAGAGTTATCCTGTCAAATGTGCCTCCATTTATCAGCAATGATTCACTCGAGCGTCTGTTAGGACGCTATGGTAAATTAGTGGGGCCGATTAAGATGATCCCTTTTGGAACAAAAAATCCGGATTTTAAACATGTGATGTCGTTTAGACGTCAGACTTTTATGATCCTGAATGCAGAATTTCAGTCTTTGAATACGTCAGCGAAAACTACTTTGTTGGGTAAAGATTATATAATTTATATCAGTACCGAATCAATGAAGTGTTTTAGTTGTGGAATGTATGGCCATACAAAACAGTCATGTCCAAAGAATGATGAGGCTAGCAATAATAATGAGACTGTGAATAATCCTACAGCAGAGCAATTAACGTTGTCTTCTATCCAGATAAATAATGAAGATGGAAATAATAACGGTGGCACTGATCCGGAAACCGAACCATCTTCTCTTTCTAAAGATGGAGGTAATGTTGTTGAAATGAATGAGTCTATACATATTGCTGCAAAAGCAGATGTAGATGTTAATGTCAATGTGGGTGTAGTTCAGGACGAGGGAGAGATCGCTGAGACAGATCCTCCTGGTGAAAACAGCGCACCGGAGCAGCCTGTAGAGGGGGCTGAAATAGCGGACCCTGCTGGCGAGCTAGTAGATTCACAGGAATCAGGACTCAGTGTATCACAGGGTGATGTGGCTTTGATGATTGAAGGAAGTGAAGTTCAGTCTATGGATTCTGATAGTGAGGGCTCTTATATAGCAGAATCTCAAGGAGGATCTGCAGAGAGTTGTCAGATTTCCAAAATAAAGCGTCCTCTTTATACAGTTCAACAAATAAATGATTTTCTTGATGATACTTTCAATCAGAGAAAACCAAAACTTGAAAAGTATTTCCCTGATTTACAGCTTTTTATTGATTCATGTGTAGTGGTTATGAGAAAAGCAACACTGGAGGAGCTTGATCAGCCTAAACGTTACAGGCTCAAAAAACACATGAGTATTGTTAAAAAGAAAATTAAAAGCTCGTTTAAAGGGATATAAATAAGGTTATGAGTATTAGTTTGGTTCTCTGGATCCTTGGATATCTTAGCCTTATTTTTCTTATGGCATCTATAAATATTGGATCTTTTAATATCAATGGATGTCGTGATACAACAAAGAGATTTGCTCTATTTAATTATTTACAGTTGAAAAAAGTAGATGTTATTTTGCTTCAAGAGACTCATACAGATGTTCAAAATCAGACGCAGTGGAATTGTGATTGGAAGGGAAATATTATAATGAGCCATGGTACTTCTCTTAGTGCTGGAGTTGCTATACTTTTTTCTCCATACGTCTGTGATCAACCAGTTATGGTTGAGATAATATCTGGTAGACTTCTGAGAGTAGATATTACCTTGGGACAAAATAGATTCTCTTTTTTTAATATATATGCTCCAAATGTTGGACAAGAGCGTTTAGTATTTTTTGAAAAATTATCTGAAGCTTTGTCACAGTGTCCAATGGATAACATTGTTGTAGTAGGAGGGGATTTTAATTGTACATTAAATCCAGATCTTGATAGGAATCATGATGAACCTCACCCAAATTCTGCAGAGATTTTAAAAAATGTTATCAGATATCATGATTTGGTTGATTTGTGGAGAGAAAGTTTTCCTGGTGTTAAGCAATATACCTGGTTAAAAAATAACTCCAATTTTTTGTCTGGAGCGAGACTTGACCGCTTCTATGTTGCTAAGAGTAATAGAGGTAGATTTTATAATAGCTCAATAGCACCATCTTTTCTGTCTGATCATCATTTTATTTCTGTAACTGTTTCTGCTATATCTTTAAAAGCACATAAATCACACTGGCACTTCAATAATAGATTATTACAGGATCACTCTTTTATTCACTCTTTTGACCTTTTCTGGAAATCTTGGAGAGAGGAGAGAGTTAATTTTTCTTGTTTAAGTCAATGGTGGGATATGGGCAAAGTACACATTAAAATGTTTTGTCAACAATACACTGCCTATACCACTAGAGCCCTGAAAGAAAAAAATGAAGGCACTTGAAGAAGATATCCTTAAACAGACTAATTATGGTGACTCTGTTGATGCTATAGAGAGGAAGAAATTCCTATTGAAGTCCCTATTGGAGGAGCAAGGGAAAACAGCCCTTTTAAGGACCAGATATTCTCAGTTAAATCATATGGATGCCCCTTCTGCATTTTTCTTTAGTCTTGAAAAAAAACCAAGAGAACAGAAATGCTTCCATAAATTGAAATTACCAGAAGGCGGAGTCACAGTTGACCAGCAGACAATTCGTACTCATGCCCTTAACTTTTATGAGAACCTTTACTGTACTGAACTGTGTGATGGAACAGTAACAGAACAACTTTTGGATGATCTACCAAAATTAGCAGATGAAGATCGAAAAATCCTTGAGAAATCTATTTCCTTAGCTGAACTTTCTGAAGCTGTCCAGGAGCTGAGCCCTGGGAAATCACCTGGCCTTGATGGTCTTTCGGCTGAATTTTATCGTGTATTTTGGAAATTGATTGGAGAGGATTTGTATGCAGTTCTTCATGAAAGTTTTAATCAAGGGATACTTCCACTGAGTTGTCGGAGGGCTGTTTTAACGTTGATCCCGAAGAAAGGAGATCTTGGGTTCCTCAAGAACTGGCGACCCGTCTCTTTAATCTGTGTTGATTTCAAAATACTATCTAAAACAATAACTAATAGGCTTAAAAAATATATGGCAAATGTAATTCATGAAGATCAGACTTTTTGTGTCCCTAAACGAACAATTTTTGATAACCTTTTTCTAGTGAGAGACATTATTGCAGTCACAAAAAAACACAAATTGGACATTGGGTTTCTTTCCCTGGATCAGGAAAAAGCCTTTGACAGGGTGGATCATCAATATTTGTTTAAGACCCTGGAGGCCTTTGGATTTGGTCCACATTTTGTCTCTCTTATCAAGTTGTTGTATAGGGACATTTATAGTATGCTGAGGATTAATGGGACTCTTACTAGGCCATTCCCTGTGACTAGGGGGATAAGGCAAGGATGCCCTCTTTCTGGGCTTCTTTATTCGATTGCTATTGAGCCGTTGTTGGTTATGTTGAGAAAGCAGCTTTCTGGTATTGGTGTCCCAGGTTCTCCAGAAGTTGTCCCAGTAAAATTGACAGCTTATGCAGATGACGTAACAGTCATAATTAAGAGTACTAATGATGTTACCAAACTTATTTCTTGTTTAAATATGTTTCAAAAAGCAACATCTGCACGTATAAACTGGGATAAATGTGCATCATTTCTCTTAGGAGACTGGGAAAATGAAGGACCACCTCAATTGCCACAACAGTGTAAATGGGCTCGGGATGGCTTTAAAATATTAGGTGTTTATTTTGGGACAGCTCAATATACTGAAAAGAACTGGGAGGGTCTAGCAGATCGAGTGATTGGCAGATTGCAGAAATGGCAATGGCTTGTTCCACAACTCTCTTTCAGAGGTAGATGCCTGATTATTAATAATCTAGCAGCCTCAATGCTATGGCACAGAGTTACTGTTTTTAATCCTCCTAGGGAATTACTTGGGACAATTCAAAAGGCTTTTGTTAAATTTTTTTGGAATGGTCTTCATTGGCTTACTCCTGGGATAATTTACCTTCCTGTGGCAGAGGGAGGTCAAGGTTTAATACATATAGAGTCAAAAATATTAGCAATGAGATTACAAACATTGCAGAAGATTCTGTATTGTTCTGATCATTTACGCTGGGCTACATTTGGTTTATGTTTGTTAACAGATCTAGGTGGAGTAGGCCTAGATAAACAGTTGTTTTTAATAGACAAACCATTTGAGGACAAGAAACAGTGTTTTTGGTCTAGTTTCTATTTATCAGTAATTAAAGCATGGAAGTATTTAAATATTTACAGAACTGAAGAAGTGCATTATGGGATTTTAGAACCTTTGTTTTTTAATCCCCTTATACAACTGCCATCTAATGTATCCCCTTTAATTCCCAATTTTCTGAATGGTGGGGTCAGTAAAGTAAGGGACTTAATTGATTTAACTCAAGGTCAGTGGAGAACTGTGCAATCAATTGCTACACAGGTTGAACTCAAATCCCTGAGGATTGTGGAGAAGATAATGGAGTGCATTAAAGATGCTTTTCCTCCTACATTAGTTTCTTTCATAAACTTAGTTTTGGTAAATGGGTTTATACATCAGAACTTTCCTGAACTCAGAGTGATACCTACAGATGAAAGAATTGGTTCTGATATTAATCAGACGACATTGCTGAAGGGATATGGGGATATGTTCTTTCATGATATGGATAAGAAAGTTCTTTATTATATTTGTGTCAAATCTGTACATGTTGGGCAATTGCAAGAAAGGACCGATACTAAATGGAGGGCAAAGCTCTCTTTTGGTGAAGATATGCATCCATCTTGGAGAGTATTATATAAGCCTCCTATTTCTAAGAGATGTGGAGATATTCAGTGGAGGGTACTCCATTGTGTTATAGCTTCAAATAGCTTAGTTTCGAAATTTAATGAAGTGGTTTTATTGTGTCTTTTCTGTGATGCTCATGATACTGTGTTTCATATGTTCTCTGAATGTTTAAGACTTCGTCCTCTTTTTGTAATTTTAGAAAACCTCATTACAAAATTGGGTTTTTTATACAATATTACTTTATTTATATTGGGATGTAAATACAGAAGGTCATGGCAACAACAATGTGTTCTTGCCAATTTTTTGATTGGTCAAGCTAAGCTAGCCATTTTGAAATCCCATCAGTGCAAAAAAGCAGGACAGGATGTTGATATGGTAGCTATGTTTAAGTCCTTGGTAAAAACACGAGTGATTATTGAGTATTCATATTATCGATATACTGACAATATTGCCTTTTTTGAATGGAGATGGGGTGTTAGAGAGGCACTGGTGATTGTGAATGAAAATGGAAACTTAGTGTTCAATTGGTGAGATTATAAGACTGGTTGTACTAAATGTATGAAAATGTATATTGTTGAAATTGTAATCTGCTGTTTGATTTTATTTATAACCCTATTTTAATTAAAAGGACTCTTAAAAGTCAAAAGTCTCTCTCTCTCTCTCTCTCTCTCTCTCTCTCTCTCTCTCTCTCTCTCTCTCTCTGTACCCCTTAGTCTGGCTCCACCTCTCTTTCTCGCCCCTGAAGGTCAGTGACTGAATCCTTGCTTATGTTCTGCTGAGTCTGCCAAACTCTAACCAAAGAGGGAGAGAGCAAGAAAGGGGGCCTGAAAAATGGAGAAACCCAGCGACCCAGCTGCCCACTGACGTCTATAAAACAAACACAGAATGACAGGTGTCACCCAGTTTCCCCTTCCATCCCTCCTGCTTTTCTCTCCTGCATGCCGGTTTATAGTTTATTGTTCCGTGTCGCGTTTCAAGGTCGCTCTTAACACAGCCAAACAAGGCCCATGAGGAATGTTGCATGGCACTGAGACTGACTACTATTGAACAGGGAACCCTGCAGCTGGGGAAGTGTCTAAATTCAGCCTGTGGCCTCTGTGGTCTGCATACAACACAGCAGTCACCTGCTGCAGTGTTACCATTATAGATTCTGTTTACACCTGGGATTAAGATGCGTTTTGGTTGATCGGATCACAAGTGGAGGAGAGAAACATTTCTATTCACACCTGGTGTCTTAATCTGTCGCTTTTGTCCATTTTTGCGACCACTTTTGTCCTGTTTACTTGGAGGTAATTGGTGAGTCGTTTAAACACGAGCAGGAGAAATTATGTGTTTAAGTTGACATGCACTAATATTATGTCAGAGTCCGCCTATTGTTTTGTTAGTAAACACGCACAACGTTCTGTACATGTACTGACTATGTAAGGGCTTTCCCAGCTATTTCAGAGCAATTGATAGCGCACACAACTTTCGCAAAGTGAAACAAAAATAAGGAAGGCGGTGAGCAGCCGCTTTAGTTTTCTCAATGATAGCCTAAAGATTGCGCTGAACATTGTTGATTCATGCTAAAAGTCAGGACCGATGTAAAAACATTGTGCTTTGCGCATTACAAATTAAATCAATAGGCGGAGAGTGGGTGGTCTTACGTGGCTGTTCAAACACATTCAACTACATGAGCGCTTACACCACGAAAGCAATCCTATGAGATGCGTTTTTTAATGTGGTCGAAAGTGGAAGAGCTCAAACTGTTTTACACCACATTTACACCTGTATTTAGTATCCTCCACTTGTCAATGCCCCCCCCGAAAAAAGTGATTATGCAATCGCATGATTTAACGCATAATCAGCCAAAGTCCGCATATTTATGCGGGTGACGCATTTTTTCAAATACACCGCACTTTCGCAGCATAAATTGCAGATTTTCGTGCGCAGAAAATGAGGGGCTTGCATGATATCATAATCCCTGCATTTTCTTAGCAAAAATCACATATATCTTATCAGAAAGTTGAAAAATGTTGCATTTACCTCACACAAGCGCAGCCATGTCCCCGGCTGCCATGGGAGCGTAATGAAGTGACTTGATTTTGTGACGTGAACATCATTGAAAAGCTGCAAAAGCTGCAAACAGTTTTTGCAAGTTCCCACAGTTTTTGCATGTTCCGGCAGTTTTTGCAAGTTCCCGCAATTTTGGCAAGTTTTTCATCGCATAAAATTGCACAAATATCCTGCATATTCCATCGCATTTTTTAAGAAAACGTGCCGCATGATCAAGGATTTTTGCCCGCAACAATCACAAAAAACTCAGCGTTTTTCTGGAAGGACTGACTTGTGATTCGATCGACCAAAATGCATCTTAATGCCAGGTTTAAACAGGACCATAGTCAGCAATGTAAATCAAGCAGCACTATACAGGATTTCGGCCATTGTTGTCCAAATTCTGAGTGAACAACTCATTCCCTTCATACGTTCACTCTTTTTTTACACACAATGCATTCTGATTTTGAGTGTACATCTGATGTACACTTGCTAACTCAGTATTTCCCATGCAATGTGTAATTTTTATTAGGAATATGCTGTCGCTAATTGGCAGAATGAAACAAAAATAATAGTTTTATTTAAACACATACCTATAAATATATTTAAATCAGTGTCCGAAAGCGCTCACTCATTTTCTTTCCCTACATTGTGGAGTCAAATTCACTATGTAGAAAATAATAAAGGAGTTTATATACACTCTGTAAAACATTACAGGACCGCTCCGGATTAGTTTAACTCTTTCCCCACCATTGACAAGCTGATTTGTCAATTATTCCCTGACAATGACGAGTTTTACCGGCAATCCATATTTCAGCTATTATCAGGGCCGCCTTAACCTAATGTGAGGCCCTGGGGCTGAGAGGTTTTGGAGGCACCCCATACCCTCAATTTATAGTCTCATTTTGGAAAAAAAAGTGTAATATCTATGTAATCTACATCACAAAATGTAGTTTTCCCTCTTTGACCCAGAAAACACCATATTATCATTAATAACATATCACTGAGCCCACTTGAGCATAAACACAAGACACTTTATTTAACAACCACAAGCAGCAACTTGTGGTGAAAATAAAACCAAAAGTATATATGTTTATAAGCTTTATGTTTATATAGTTTTTGGAATATACAAATTTGCAGAAAATTGCCACTCACTAACTAAATGCTCACCACAGTTATAAAAATATAAGAAGTTAGAGTTAGTTTTAAAGTGAAAATGCATTAATGTTAACAAAAGATAAGTCTTTATAGACAGAATCTTGTTTTTTAATCAGTTATTTATTTTGTAGGCTATTGAAGATATAGTATGAATTGTATTTAGTATTTATGCATACTACGCATGTAAAACGAACACGTATGAATATGCACAAAACAGACAGGGAACATACCTGTATATAAGATCTTTAGATAAGGAGATTATAAATATGAATGGTGCGATCAGGGGATGATCATTTGAGATGGTCTTGTCACGCTTTGAGTTGCACCTTTACCGTTGCGTCGTCTTTCTAAACCAGATGTGTGTACTGTGAGCTTACATCGCGTCAAACTACAGCGCTCCAGCTGCGCACGCGTCACTGATATAAACGCGCGTAAACTTAAACTTTATAACAACGAACAGCATTAATGTTCGGGAACCCCTTTTTTATTTGGCGGCACAGTTTCTTGCGCACGGTTGGAGAGACTTCTGCATGCCAGAGACGCAGCTGTACAAGCACAGAGAGAGTGAGCGCGCACGCGAAAGAGAGAGAGACCTGCACCTGCTTATTATGAAATTTCGGAAATCACTCTTTCATTTGTTGGTGGATTATTTCCCGTTTCTCTGTCACACTCACTCTTACATGCAGGAATGCCAAGTTAACAACGCGCACTTAATTACATTACCAGAATAGAAAAATCTGTTACGTCTGATATTTTATTTCACAGTAAGTTACCACGGACCAATCAGCAGCCATGTAACGTGCAGTTAGAGTGATTGACAGACAACCTGACAAGTTAAAAAACAAAATGAACGTGAACTTGGGAGGCCCCTGAACTTGGGAGGCCCCTGGGCTTCAGCCCAGGTAAGCCCGTGCATTAAGGCGGCCTTGGCTATTATCCGCCAGGTGGTGCGCTTACTCAATTTATAAACCCGGAAGTATTCCCTTAGGGAATACTAGTTTTGAGGATTGTTATGAATCTAACAAAGTCCTTCACAAAAATGCAATAATCTCAGCTTTTTGGTCAAATTTTTTTATTTTTGAAGAAACCAACCCATTTTTGAGAGGTGATAAAAAGAGAACAAATAAAGGTAGGATGAATTTTTTTTTTCAAACAGACGGTCTGTTCTTTCATTTGACATATAGTTATGTTTATATGTTCTGGAGGTCATAAAAATCATAAAAAATGCTGGTGCTGGCTGGCAACTTTAAAAAAACACACTGGCGGGGAAAGAGTTAAATGTTATTTTTGCCTCTTTTTTTATAGTACACTAAATGGAAAACAGGATCTGAACATTTCAAGCTGGTGTCCTGACATTTTATTCTAACCATCAGATTGTGCTACCCTCGTGTAGTCGTGATTGAGGTGTAGGTTTAGGTTTTGGTTGTTGGTCTTATGTTTTCTATGGAACTTGTAGCTAAATCTGAAAGGTAGCACAAATCGTCAGAACACCGGATTTCAACTTGTTTTTTGGGTGCGACAGTTTAATGTATTGCCTGTGCAGTGACTGCTAGGGTTCCAACACATTGATTTTGCTGTGTTGCATGCTTGCATTGCAGATAATGTGACAGTCGGACAATGATTCTGTTTAATCAATGTCACTTCAGTACATCTGGATTTTATAGATACTTGTAAACATAATGCTAATATAAATATAATGCTACATTTTTATTTTGCTGCTTAGTCGGCGATTACACCATCAAGGTCTTTGTCACTGTGCGTCGCCCATCTCTTCAGTGAGGTCATTATTCTAATTCCTATTCTGTAAGGTTATTAATTCTGGTTGTCCTATGCACAATAAAAAAGTTTTCCAACTGCAGTCCTCGCGTACCCCATCCCAAAATATCTTCATAAATTAATCACCTGATTTAACTCATCTGCCTCCTTTGAGAATGTTTGAAACAGGTGTGTTCGACAAGCGGCAGCACTTGTCTTTTTTTTGGATGAGTTTAAGTAACTTAAAAACATATGTGGTGTAATGACACCAGTATTTGTAATGACATAATTTTTTACAGTGGCATATTGAGTTGTGATGGTTAACTCTTTCCCTGCCATTGACTAGTTATCTTGAATAAAATGAATAAAAAAGTGTTCCTGATGAAGTTTTATGTTAATCTGTAATACCGTGATTATCCACTTGATGGCACTCTTAACCAATTTATAAAAAACTAAAGCAAAAAATAATGTACTAATTTTAAACTATTTGTATGTTTTAATAATCATTCTAAATTTGATCTTTAACAAAATTCCTTCACAAAAATGCAATTATTTCAGCTTTTTGCTAAAAAAAAAAAATTAAGAAAAATACCCATATTCAAGAGTCTATAAGGATGAAACTTTTTGTTTTGTTTTGTTTTTTAAAGCAGAGGGTCTGTTCCTTCATTTGATATATTTGTATGTTTATATATTGTTTGAAAAAAAATCCTTTTGTGAAAATCACAAAAAAATGCTGGCGGGTAACTTTTCAAAAAATGTCTGGCGGAGAATGAGTTAAAGGTGATGCAAGTTCAAATCAAACCTTAGACATTTCCCGATCTTGTTTCCCTGCCCTTTGTTTTCTATCATTGTCTTCTTGTTCCTGTAAACAGAAGTGTCAGATTTCAGCAATATCCTATACAAATGTACTATCATAACACTTAACGAATAGATACAAGAATCCATACTGTATGTTTACTGTAGATGTGATGCCGGTACGTTATGTGTACACATTTAGCACCACAAACAAGAACGTTGCATGCAGTTCTTTTTGCTCATCTTCCTCTCTCCCGCCGCTGCCCGTTGCTTGAAATTTGCGTGCGAGTCTGCCGTCTTACCTTCAAGTCCTGTTTGAGTTTTCCAGGTCACTCAGTCCCTAAAGATAACATGTGCTTTCTGCTCTTATTCCTGTGACCGCTGTTGAATAAACATTACTTAAAGCTGCCGTCGGGAACTCTGGAGGATTGAGCAGTTTCCAAATATTTACAATTTCATGTCCCTCCCCCACTATCACTGAGTAACCCCCTTTGAGCTCGTCCTCAGCTCGTGAGCACCAGTATTATTTTTAATAAACGCTGCGTTCAATCCAACACGCTTGTGAACTTCAGGCGGATGCACGTGATGTTGTAAGGCGCGCGAGGGGGAGGAGGGATCTGTGGCGCGTGCAGGTACTGTGATTGACAGGCAGATTTTACACAGCCCTGCGCTGATTAGACCAAATGAACCGGCCTGTGCTGATTGGACCAAGTCAACCGGGAGCGGTGGAATTCTGCAAAACAAATAACATGCTCTAGATGGAGCTAGAAGCGTGGGGTTTTTACTTAAACAGTCTAATTTATGTTGTTCTGTGGGAGCATAGTGTTGGTTTCAGTGAATATGATAAAAAAATATGATCAAAATAGTTGCCGACCGCAGCTTTAAAGTGCATTCAAATCTGTTGAATCATAAAAAGTAAAGTTATAGAAGTATGATTTTCATAAATGACAGACTGGATAAAACTATAAAAATAAGACTTTTGCTTGGGTGATGTTAGTTAAGGAGAGAGATGATATACTTTTGTCTAATACCACGGCTTTTGCGTAAACATTATCTCACACAAAAAGCCCTAATGCACCTCTACAAACGTTCCTGAACACATCTCAGAGACCTCAGTAACCTCCACCTGCGGTCACCATCACGGCACCGTCGACATCAGGTGCGGTGAAAAAGGGGACATGCTATATTTATGCCTGTTTGATGGAGCACGTCAGGCCCTCTTCGCATGTAAACCGGAGAGATTACAGGAGCGCGACTGGAGGGCAACTCAAATGTCAGGGGCAGCCCAGTTGAATGCTAAAGTAGCCTGTAAGATGAACTCATTGAAGCACGAGTTATTGACTTTCTGTACAGCACTTTGTTTTACACACAAATGTTAAGCGTTTGTTTTGGTTCAGGGTGCAGTATTTTAACTGTGGGATTGAAAGGACTTTTGCACTTTTTGCAGACAAAAACAATATAATTAAGCGCAAAAAGGATGTTTGTGTGCATTTAGGACGTATTGATTGTGCGTTTAGAAATCCGCCGAGAATAGCAAAAAGATGTTCATTCAGGTGGCTATTGAACAGGTCAGGGGTCAAATCGTCAAACTTGATCCTTTACCCAAAGGGACCATCTAATTAATGACCTTACACAGCGCTTCCTCAAATTCCCTTAAGTAAACAGAAAATAAGGTTTATTTATTACCCCTGAGAGCTTTTAAAACATTATTTCCCAACTTTTTTTCTGCATCAGAGAGAATCAATCTTTAATCAGAGAATGGGCAAACTCTGTTGAATGTGTGTATCCTTTGATATTTAGTGTTATTGAATTAGGACAGTAAATTTGTTTATAGAGAGCACTAATATTTAATTGCTTGTCTACTAAACCTAATTAGGTTTCTTGTTGATATGTATTGATCGTAATTGCTTAATCGTGCGGAACGGGTTTATTTCTACTGTAAAATTTACAGGATGTTAACCTCCAGAAATTAAAAACGGACAGAATGAGACTGGCCGACCTGATCTCGCATGAAATATAGAGAGAGAGAGAGAGAGAGAGAGAGAGAGAGTAAAAGAACCGAAGACCTTTACTTGGCTTGAGTCAGCAGTCTTTTTTCTTTTTTCCCACAATCCACCACAGCATCACCTTTATCCATATGGGATTCTCCTGTTAACTTATTCCTTGTCACTCTTGTCTTATTTTGTGTTACTTTTTGTTTCGTTTATTCATTTCGCTTGCACGGCTCTGGGTTAATTACACATCTTTTGAATCCTCCCCTCTTTATCTCACTTTCTGCAGTTGTTAGTGAAGAGACGGTGACTTTGCATGAATTCTGTAGAGGGAATCTGTTCGGAAATATGTTCAATTGTGCGGAAAGCCAATGTACGGCATTATGACTAGATAATTACAATTGATTAAATCTGTGTGATTCCACGCTACCTTATTCTCTTCAAAAGGCAATTTGAGGTTGATGCCAGTCTCCCTCTACTGGCCACTAATTCATATTGAGGTTTTGTGTAATTGAGAGACACTCAGTTCGGTGTCAGATATCTTGAGGTCTTTCATATTCACATCTAGTGAGAGATATCTTTAAATAGATACACTCCAGAAAAAGAAGGCACATGGTATAGTACATAAAAAATTCATACCGTTCACCAGGTCTTCTGTTTGTATGTAAGGTCGTGTGTGTCCTTGCGTGTGCATGTAAGTATGTCAATGTGGATCTCGTTCACCAGCGCTGAATAGGGTTTTGATGTTAGGGAGAAATAATATATACGTAACAGTAGGTGAAGTGTTGTATCTTGCTGCATTGGGAGTAGGATGTCTGCATTAAAGAGTTTTCACAACAGTATGGAGAACACTGCAGCAAAACTCCTTTAGTCTGAAGCTCCGCAATACACCACACCACATGATGATGTCACTCATCATGCTTTCCAGAAAGCTGTTAACTTGCTTACCTTGACAAAATGTCCTTGCCGACCAATCAGTGGTCACGATAAGTAGGGATGGCGAAAACGAAAAATTTTCTTGACCGGCCACCGAGCCTCATTAGCCGGTTGAAACCGGTTAACCGATAGTTTAAAATATGCTATGCTATTTAAAATAACAGCCATTTCTAGGTATGTGACAAAATGACGTAATACGCACGAGCGCTTTGTTCCCACGGCTGTTCCCAGCAGGTATTCAGCGCCAGACTTAGGAAATCTGTCATATCTTTGCTTTGTGAATACCTCTAAAGCCCATATACTAGTGACATAAATTACTTCCTCACGTTGATTCTCACGTTCGAATTTCCAAGACAGCTGTCGTAAGAAGAAAGTTATAAGCGAAGCAAAATTTCTCTCGTGTTTGGCAGTGAAATCCTCTATGAAGGCGAGTATTTTTTTGTTTCAAACCAAATACTTTATACATTTAACTTGAATTAGGTGAAGTTTGGGATTGATTGTAACATTCGCATGTGCTTTTTTAAGATCCGCAAGTGACGTTGTTGTCAAAAGCAGAATCGCCCATTCAATCATATTGGCTTCCAAAACTTCTCCGTTTTCATCAATTCGTGCAGTATTTTTCAAAGTAATCATACAGAACGAAGGATTAGGCTCTCTAGATTACATTATTGGCATAATTTTGTCAAACATATAAATAAATACATGCATGCAACATGCATGCATTTATTGATTTATGAATGATAAATAACATAATCATCAATTAATGTATTAATAATATCTGACCATTTAAATTGCTCGCCAGCATTATTAGTCAATTAAGAAATATTAAAGAAACAATGAAATGTTTCTTTAATATATAAAAATACAGAAATTTTATTTGAGAGGGCTTTGATTTCAAATGGAAAGATATGCGTGGATTGATGCTCTGGGTTTCATTAATTAGTGGTTAATCAAAAATAATACAATTTTTATATATCTTTTAAAAAGATGTCATCTTAATCTTGTTGGGCTTTTAATTACCTACAATGTGGTGTTTGAATTATGCAAATAGACCAAGAAATTAGGAAGTTATGATATTTTAAAGTGTTTGGTCAAGCGGAAGAGGTCACAGTTTTTCATAGTTTTATCGTTTTAATTGGGTACAAAAATGCCCCCTAATTTTCGAGATAAAAAATTCCATAACTTTCTTAATAATTATCCGATTTTAATAATTTAAAAACCATGTTAAAGTTCTTTTTATTATCTATCATATGGTTATAATTATATATGAATTTTCTAGTATTTATATTTTTTGTCACATACCTACCATTTCGAGCCGCGCCTGCAATTTCGCAACTTGCATCTCTCTGCGCTCTGCCTCCGGCTCACACACACACACAGACCTCGCAACACTTTTTAAATCCCCTACAGCGCGAAACATAAGTCCCGCAAACGCGGCGCCGTGCTTAGTTTCGAAATAGTTTAGGTACTAGGTGATCGCGTTGAACTTGAAAATAAAGGCGTTTGTGAAGCTCATTTGAAAATTGCCGCGGCTCATTTAAGAAAATGACAGCTCAGAAGAGACTGCGCTTTAGTTTGGGGTAGTAATAATAAAGACATAGGATGATCATCATCACCTTTTCTGTTACCACTGAAATATAGATGTAATGTATTTCCAAATCTAAACCCATCTTATGCGGAATGTTGCCTAATAGACTGCAACACGATAAAACCAATGGATTAAACGGGCACCTTCAGAATGTGTAAAAGACGCACCGGCCAAAGCAGGTCTCGCACTGTGTTTGTTCTAGAACAAATGCAGCAAAGATATTTAATGCTTGTATGAGGCATATAGGCCTACGCTGAGTTTTATTTATTTATGATGAGGTGCGTTCTAATTAACAATGCAATGCAAGTGAACGCGCCGTGCCGGCGCCTTCATGCACGGACCGGTAATTATGTACTCTGCTATATTTGCTTTTTATTTATTAAGTAGGCCTACATGCATTTGGTTGAAGAAACATTTATTAAAATTAAGATACAATTTATACAAAACGAAATTCACTTTAAAGAAATGCTTTCTATAAGCAAAACTTAATAAAGTGGTAAAAATCATGGCTGAGGATTACAGAAACAAAACTTACTCTGCACTTTACTGTTAGCCTAAAAGACATAAATGTTAATAATTTGGAACACAACCAGGAGAGACTTTAATTTTAATTATTTTATTGCTGTATTTTATTTACTATTCGAATAAAGGAATTTATCAAAAAATAGCCTGTAGCATTTACTTTTCGCAAACCTTGTGAGCATGCGAAACCAAACGCAGTGACCTCGCGCCAAATGTTTTTTTATTGGTTTATAAAGTACAAACAGACCAGTTATGAAAAACTGAGTGTGAGGGATTTGTTCACTTCACACAAAATGATCTTGGAAAGAAAGAGCTGACTAACTGTAGTAGGGTTTAGTCCACTGTCTATAATAGCCTAATTTACAGATCCCTTTTTTTAACCGACAACCGACAACTTTGACCGGTTAACGTTGATACGGTCAACCATCGGTCAAACGGTCATCGGTTAACATCCCTAACGATAAGTCAAAATCAGTTAAATCAACTTAATTTTAGTAAATGCAATAATGTGATGTAGATATTATAAAAAATACACTTCATGCAATCATGTTTCATTTTCAAGTTTATTTTTTGCATGTGCAATCAGTTACGCAACTCTTATCTGATCATTGCGCCTAAAGATTTTTTTTATCTTATAAATATGTTTAATTTAAAGTGTAAAACTGTAGGGATTAAAGAGTGATGATTAGAAAAAGAAGTTCACTGTTAGTAATGTTCTGGAGTTCATTGAACTTTCATTGGAGTTTAATTATCTATATCCCACCTACTCTAACTGTACTGGGCACAGGCTACTCCAAATCTAACCTAGGTATTTTGCTAGACTCATCTGGGATAATGTTTATTTAAATTTTGTTTTGTGTTGCCATTTATACATTTGTCTTTCTGATGCATGTCAACTTTATTGCCATTGACCCTTTTGTTTCTAAACAATGATGACGTGGCAACGTATGCGCGCGCAGTTTGGCAACGGAAGTATGGCAAGAATCAGCCGTATAGCCATAGGCGGCTCTATAGCCATAGGTTTGAAAAAAATCATCATCTATCTGTTATTGCAAACCTAAATTTGTAGTATACTGTAGTGCTGATCTTGTTTTGTATAGCAGTGTTTTCCAACCTTTTTTCTGCCACAGCACAGTTTTGATTAGTAAAAAAAAATCATACCGTACACCACTGTCACAATAAGCAGTAACAGATCTGCACAAACCTGTATTGCAATGCTTAAATGATTTGTTAAACTGAAATATTATACTGTATTACATTTAGTATTCACATTTAATGTCTAATCTTGTTTTGATGAACACAAATGATATCCTGGCTGGAATCAGTGACGCACATGCAGCTGTGACCAACTCAGCAACCTGGTAGCTTTGAGTGCTTTTTCAAACACTGTGTTATTTTTCCACGGCACAACAAACAAGTGGTCACGGCACACTAGTGTGCCATGGCTCAGTGGTTGGGAAACACTGCTGTATAGTATAAACTTAACAGTCTATAGTATAGGGCTATAGGTTTTTTGGGTCATCTGGCCGATGTAGATGAATATAACCAGAAGCAGCATGCTATTGTTGGAAATGGAAGTTATTTATTTGCAGAAAATGATTTATATGACGTTATTCATATGACACAGTTATAAAGAAAAATTCTACTGATACGTTTGGAAAGGTTATTACTGACCTTGAATATATTTTTACATGAACAATAACCGTAATGTATCACTTTGATTTTTATTCACTTAGTACTAATTTTACTTAAAGATCCCATTCTTTCTCTGTTTTTGAAGCTTTGATTGTGTTTACAGTGCTCAATATAACATCTGTTCATGTTTCATGTGTAAAAATTATTTTTCACATAATTTACTTATCTTTATAGCGCTGTTTTCACTGTACTAAAATCAGGCTGATGTCTTCCTTGTTCTGTGAAGTCCCTCCTTCAGAAATACGTAAAGAGTTCTGATTGTGTAGCTTGTTTAGTGTGTTGTGATTCGATAGAAGCTTAGCTTGCGACTGATGTATTCATGTGGGTGGAGTTTATCCAAAAAACTGTTCATAAGATCCCCTTATGACATCTTAAGGGGAGACAAATTTCAATGACCTAATTTTTCAGTGCTTGTAGATAATGGTTTACCAAAAGTAAGTTACTGTGTTTTTCTTTTTCGCATTTTCTAGGTTGACAGACCTGGGGACCCAATTATAGCACTTAAACATGGAAAAAGTCCGATTTTCATGCTATGGCCCCTTTAAATTAAATCTACTTAAGATTGCTGAACAGGAATTAAAAAAATGTGTTCACTGAATGTAAAACGTCTTGTTCCAGCAATATATTCTTGTTAGATTAACAAAACATTTCCTGTTCTACAGATGATCAGTTAACAATATGAAAAACTTTATTTCACACTTCTTTTTTACATTTTTATTAAACTTGTAATAATAAGAGGACTCTCAAAAAAGATGCCACCTTGCCAGGCAAAGTCTTAAACTTCACACAGAGACCTCAACACTCAACACACAAGTCTCAAACAGTAATCAAATCTCATGAAGTAAAAAGATGAGCTCTTAACTTCACCACAAAAATAATATAAATAACAATGATAACAACAAAACTGCAGTAGTAGAAATAAAGACAACATACAGCAAAACAACACTCAAATAACAGTAGCAGTTAATTTATGCATGCTGCAGTGCATGATGGGTACAATTTTCAATTCCAGAAATTTAAATAACCTATAATAAATTGATTCAACTTAAAATGTATTGTTGTAAAATGTATTTGTGTTAAAACAAAATGAGGGTTAATATTGTGTTCCATTTTTTATAAGCAGTTTGACCCCACGCATGAGATATAGCCATTAAAGTAACATACCAGTTCTTTACATGCCTGACTTTACACTTTTCTAGCCTGTATAGTTTGTTTTCAAAATATTTAATCAGCTTTAAAAGAACACAATGAGAAATTATCTTCATTTAAATAGAGGTCAAAATGGTCACTTGTCAAATGTTTTAAAAAATGCACATGATTTAGAAAATTTGCAAATATTGCTATATTGCTTACTTTAATATTTATCAAACATAATTAAAATGGTTAAAAAAAATCATACAAATATATTTTTAATTACAGCAATCCTTTAAATGCATATTGAGGTCTACAATCTACATATCTGCTTACTTTGTAAGAAAGCGTATAGAAAACTTTACACATAACTTGCTTTATTCCATCTCCTGGTGATGTCACTTTTTAACTGAATGGAAAGCTGAATCTGTGCGGACCTGTACCAGGTTAAACTGAGCTCTCATAGCGTAAGAGACCTGAGACCTCAGCAGTGTATGCGAGTCTCACCGTATCAGGCCTACTTGCAGAAAGGAAAGACTAGAAGAGTACTGAAAATAGAAATAAGACCACAGCAGAGAGGTGAAAGAGAAGGAGCAGGAGCTCAATATAATCGAGGTTCTTCTAGATCCATGCATATGAAATGAGTTGTGTCCTTTTAAAATGCAATTACGAGCTCTCCCCCTGCTGCAAGGATCAAATGGTAGAGTGATTAAACAAACTGAGTAAGACCATTCTGTCAAAATAATCAGAAATCAGCCTAAACTGGTTTACTTCCTGGTCTTCGGGTAGCCAGCAAGCTGGTTGTGTTTTTTGTCTGCAGGGAGAGAGAATGAACAAGAGGTTGGACAAGGGAGCAGAGGTCGAGGAGGGTTTTAGGTCTTTTTGAAATCTGGACATCATAGGTATTCAATAAGAAAGACATCAGTCCCTGTTCTCCATTGCCATTGGCCATGGGGTAAATGAAGGACAGCAGAGGCTGTGTTAAGAATGCTGAGGATGCTCATGCTGTGATCTCTACACAATCATGTTTATGTTTAAGGTTGATTATGTTTATTCAGTGTTAAAATTATTTACAGAGACTTTGAAATCAATAAGCTATTTGTGGGTTGATATTCCTGAATAGTGGGGTGCTAACAAAACAGTATGCATGCTGACACTTGCATTGGCTTAACCATTTAGCGCAGGTTGAAATGAAATATATTTTATTATCCCCAAAATAATTTTTTTCTTGTTGGATCTATTCACAATAAACAAGTTTGCGTTGGGATTTTGTTTGCTTGTCCAAAAGCTGATAAGATGAGCGTACACAAATCCTTAAGTGTAATTTTTTGTGTAAGTTTTATGGCTATATGTGCACTGAAAAAAATTATTCATTCAATTTACTCATTTTTTTAAGGTAAGTGGTTGCAATCAATTTATTTAAGCTACATTTATACAAAAGTTTTTTGTTTTGTATTTCTATTTTTTTATGTAGTTTAAATAAATTGATTGCGACCACTTACCTTAAAAAAATGAGTAAATTGAATGAATAATTTTTTCATTGTAAGCTGTTCGTAGCTCTGTGTAGCCTGATGCACACCTTGCCAAAATTTTTACTTTCAATGTAAGTGATATTTAACCCTTCAATTGCGGGATGACTGACCACCAGTGTTGGGGGTAACGGATTACAAGTAACATGCATTATGTAATAATATTACTTTTCTGAAGTAACGAGTAAAGTAACGCATTACTTTATAAATGTACACATTAATATTTTATTAATATTACATTAATTTTAACTTTAAAAAAAAGCAAGTTACTTTTCAGTTTAATTAATTTGTTTATAAAAATAATGTACTCTATGCGAACACTCCTGTGTGGGAACAGTTTGAGTAAAAAACTTAGATGGCAGTCCAGAGCTCGACATTTTTGTGATGACATATTCAATTCTGAATGCAGAACTTTTCAGTGATAAAAACACCTGCAAGGCCTGAAAGAGATCAAGCCTCAGACAAGAAAAAGTAACGCAAAAGTAACTAAAAAATAACGTAAGCATTACTTTCCATGAAAAGAAACTAAGTAACGCAATTAGTTACTTTTTTTTGGGAGTAACTTAATATTGTAATGCATTACTTTTAAAAGTAACTTTCCCCAATACTGTTGACCACACAGAGACCTTGCTTATAAATTATTATTATAAATTGCTGTATGGAATAAAGCAAGATATCCTTACACAAAGCGTTCTGTCTGCCCAGAGAGAGAGAGAGAGAGAGAGAGAGAGAAGGGCCTGCGACTGCGGGGAAACTAAACTGCAGACCAGCAATTTTTTTTACCCTTGGATTGCCCTAATTATACAGTGCATTGATTTTACAATGCATCCATGGATTGATTAGCAATGCTTCTGTCTCTCTGTACACCCCTCCACCTCCTACAGGAAGCACTATGCATTCTGGTACTTTCTGATCCCGTGCAATTTTTCCCAGGGGTGAGAACGCTGTGCCTGCTTTCTACTGACCTCTCTTGTTTCGACTGCCGATCTCTAGGTTTGTCCTTTCTGAAAGAGAGGGTGTAAGAGAGGGTGATAATGAAAAGGAGAGCAAAATTGCTCCTCTCCTTTATGAAGTGGCGGGAAGGAGGGAGTCGAGCGGGTGCGGAGAGATCAATTGCTCTGGGTGGAGAAGCAGGAAAGGAAAAAGAGATGAAGAATGCATTTAAAAATCAATTACACAGTAAATATGACACAAGTCAGCCATGACGGCCTCAGGGGAGGATAGGGAAATAAGGTTCTTGCCTGTACCCTGGTAAATTCATTCTCAATGAATAAATTACTCTTTTGATGTGGAGGGCATTAAAAAGAGAATACACATGGTGCCTGTGTTAACACAATGTTATTCCCTGATGACACTGGGTTATTAATTTTTTCTATATGTTTTGCTTACAATCCTCTTTTAAAAGACTTAAATGCAAGGTATTACCCAAAGGAGAGAGAGAGAGAGAGAGAGAGAGAGAGAGAGAGAGAGAGAGAGAGAGAGAGAGAGAGAGAGAGAGAGTCTTGCGCGCGTGCACATATACACACACTCAAAGCGAAACGTCCAGGTTCATTTCTTGCACTGCAATATAGATAGGGGAATAAGTTCAAGTTAAAACTCCTTGGACAAAGTTTTTATGACTAATTTTGCCGTCATATTTGTTTTGTGGCGCGTTGATAAAACACTGCCTCATAAGCTCATCCTCATAAGCATTCATGGAAAAATGAATGAAGCGCTCTGTAGATATATTTTAAAAGCCATTTCACCCCAAACGGCTTTGGGCTATCCTGTGCTTTAAGCATTTATTTAGAGAGGAACGGCACACAAGGTAATGAAGGGCATCGATCCCGGTTGCTTTATTAACGGGACGGACTTCTGCAGCGCTAATAGGAAGCCGCTTATTCTGTGGAGGTTTAATTAGCCTTGCGCAGAAAATGTGCTTACGGCGCGCGCTGCCACTCTGCCGTCACCTCGCGCCCTGCGCGCACGCTCATTTCACGGGCCGCTGGGACCGAGATCAAGACAGCGAGACCCTTCTTCATTCAACTAAAGTGTTCATTAAAGAGAGGGTTAGTTTGTCCCTTGTACAGGCGTTCTTCTGTCGATGTTGTCCCACAGTTCTTCTGTCATGTTAAACTGAATATGCTTCGCTTTTAATATTTATATCTTTATATCAGATGTAGATAAACAATTTAAAAAATTGCTTTGTAGGCCTTGTCCAGAGCTCTGGAAGACAATAAAGCACCCATAAAAAATACATAGAATTTTTTTTAAAGAGCACCTATTATCCGATTCACAATGAAACATTTTCTTTGGTGTTTGTTACATGTTAACGACGCTACAAATCCCAAAGTAAACAATGAGGTGAGTTATCATTTCCTATTTCATATCTTTTCTTGAACTACAACAAACACACACATGTAGGCAACAGTTTACTTCCTCAGATTCGGCTCGTATTGATAAGGTAATAAAGACGATGTTAACTTCTGTCAGTATTGCATTGGGAGCTCATCTTCCAAACATGGTAAGTAGCGTCACATTTCCGGCTGATGTTAGAGGTATTCTGGCCAATCACTTCATTCTGGGGTGCGTTTCTTGAACAATGACGTAACTCCCTGCTTGTCACGGTTTGTCCGTGTCATGTTTTGTTTCTGTTCTGATCGTCATCATTTGGACATTTATTGATTAATCACCTGATCAACCCAGTCTCACCCCATTTCGTCAATATTTGACGACACTTGACCATTCGTCAATATGTGACGCGGAGGGTATACCTTTCGCGTCATTTTTTGACGAACTGGGGACTTCAATACTATTACGTCCGTTGCATTCTCTTCTCCTATTTTCTTACCAATTTCGCGTCGGTTTAGGGTTAGATTTACATAATGACATCCCTACCCAAACCTAACTCTAACCCCAACGCCAGGTGACAACTGTTTCTAACCCCAACGCCAGGTGACAACTGTTTAATTTCGCATACACTGTTTAATTTCGCGTACACGGTTTAATTTTGCGTAATCTAACCCTAAACCGACGCGAAATTGGTAAGAAAATAGGAGAAGAGAATGCAACGGACGTAATAGTATTGAAGTCCCCAGTTCGTCAAAAAATGACGCGAAAGGTATACCCTCCGCGTCACATATTGACGAATGGTCAAGTGTCGTCAAATATTGACGAAATGGGGTGAGACTGTGTTAACCTGATTCATTCCACCTGTTTGTCATTTGGTCTGTGTGTATTTATAACTGTGTTTGTGCAATACTCACTGCCGGTTTATTGTCTCTGATTCCTTGTGTGTACCGTTCTCAGTTTTAGTGTTCCTGTGTTTACTTACCTGCCGTTGTTTGTTTCTCGTGTTTTGTTTCTTGTCTATTTTTATTAAATGTTATTTATTCATCCAGAACTTTGCACTTGCGTCCTCACTCCTGATTCCAGTTTCCCAGTCGTGACAGAATGAACCGGCTATTCAAGGACGCAGCAAGTTCATAGAGTGCTTCCCCTAATATTTTTTTGAGGGGGAGTAGTGGACACCGGGTCCCGCAAGCTGCTAAGCCCCGATGTCCCTTGGAGCTGACTAAGAGGGATCGCTCGGAACTCCAGGACGGGCTCAAATGAGCAGTTGCCACGCCCGATTCATTCCCCGGGGTGGTGGCCGTGACACACAAGCTCGTTCCTGCAAGGGTTGAATCGTTCCAGTTGGTTCCCTTGCTGGTCGAGTCGTCTGCTCTGATTCCTGGGAGGTCTACCGCCATGCTCGATTCGGGGCTCGGAACGGACGCCACGCCCGCTTGTTTCCCCGGGGTGGTCGCCATCGTGTGCGAGCCCGTTTCCCCGAGATGGTGGGAGGTGACTTCTGGGGGAATCGGATCTCCGTCAATTCCCAGGAGGGTCGAGTCGTCTGCCTCGGTTCCCGAGATGGTCGCTCCGGTTTTTCCGGCTTCGTCCCAGCTTCGTCCCGGCTTCCTGCCCTGCCGGTTTCACCCCGGCTCCCTGCACTGCCGGGTTCCTCTCGGCTTCCTGCCCTGCCGGCTTCATTCCGGCTCCCTGCACTGCTGGCTTCGCTCCGGCTTCCGCCGGCTCCACCGTGGTCTCCAAGCCCTCCATCCCTCCCCCCAGACTCACCCTTACAGACTTTTGTTTATGTTTATGTTTGGGTGGTGTCTGGAAGCCACTCTTTGAGGGGGGGGGGTTATGTCACGGTTAGTCCGTGTCATGTTTTGTTTCTGTTCTGATCGTCGTCACCTGGACATTCATTGATAAATCACCTGATTCATTCCACCTGTTTGTCATTTGGTCTGTCTGTATTTATACCTGTGTTTGTGCAATAGTCACTGCCGGTTCATTGTCTCTGATTCCTTGTGTGTACCTGTTCTCAGTTTTAGTGTTCCTGTGTTTACATACTTACCTGCCGTTGTTTGTTTCTCGTGTTTTGTTTCTTGTCTATTTTTATGAAATGTTATTTATTCAACCAGAACTTTGCACTTGCGTCCTCACTCCTGATTCCAGTTTCCAACAACATAGTTGATGTGAAAGGTGGTGTAATTAATCTGTTTAAATCCATTGTTTAATGTACATTGCATCGTAAGGCTGATTTTGTTATTGTGTTTTAGTTCTCTGTTGTTTAATTTCAAGATATTTTATTCAGGCGCAAGTTCCCTCTTACGTCACTCATCCCAGGGATTCCCCCTGGGTCTTAAAGCTCGTGTCTCTACGCACATGCGCAGTTTTTAAAAACAGCGCTTTAATTCTGTTTACAAACTAACGGACATGAAATGGAATTTGCTTATAGACGGTTTGAGCAGTAACAACATAAAAAACCTCCAGTAAACTCTGCTAAGAATAAATAATGACAAAGGACTTCAAACTTTTTTTTTATATAACAAGCAAAAAAACAACAACACGTAGATTACCTAGGAAACCAAAACTGTTCTTTTTTCGACAAGGTATTTGTTCAAGAGTTCAGTTTAGCAACTCAGACCATTAAAAAAACTGAAACTGGAAGTAAAGTTCGCATCACAGCACGTGCGTCTGATGAAACCGTCTATATTTAGAACGATGGATATAAAATGCAATGCATGTTTCTTGCTTATTTTGTTCAAAAGCATGATCAATGCCAGTCTACATATTAACTATAGGAACTATGCTTATAACCAGGGTTGTCAGGTCCAAGAAAAATTTCCAGCCCAATGACAACTTAAAACCCACCCAAAAGGAATGACAACTAGCCCAATTTTTACATTTGTCCAATCACAGTTGAAAACTGAGGGATTACAACAAAAGGCTGTAAAATAAACTCTTACTATCGCTTTTAATGTACTTTCCAGGTGAAAATTTTCATAATGCACTTAAAGTGCTCTATTTCACACACTATTTTGTACTAAATATACCAAAAAGATTATCTTAAGAACATCTAAGTGTACCCAACCGTGCTATTTTGAGACAGCATATGAACTCTGCCCTTTAAACATACTATCTCTGTATTTAAATGTTTTTATTAAACTTGAAAAGATCATACATAGATGGATTGACATGGTATGTAAATATCTTTTTAAAATAAAATTTTAAGCACATTTTAGTTCATATTTAGGTGTCTCAAATTAGCACAGTTAAGTACACTTAAATGTTCATAACTGTAGGCTACATAATAGGCTATTGGGACAATATAGGCAAAATTGCTCAAAAATTGCTCAGACTATAGCATGGCACAGAGGCTTGTGATTAACTTGTGTGTGGATTAACCAGTTCTCTCCATGAATTTAGACCTGGAAGCTGCATGGCGTTAAGCTATAAATAAATGAATAAACAAACATGCAGATTATGATTTACCGCTTCCTCAAACCTCCCAGTATAGTGATATTAAGAGCAAAATGCGCCCCTCCACTAACTTCCTGATGCTACAGTGGCCCTTGGGTTGACAGGTTTTGCTTATGGGATTAATGCACATTAGGAAAGAATATGGGTTAAAATTATAACAACTCATCTCTAGTCAAGATAAATAATAGTACATTTGTAAATAAAAATTGTAAATTCGAGTTGATTAAAAACATTTAAGGCAGAAAGATTTTTTTACAGTGCACCTTCATCTAAAGACCCATGTATGTCTGCATAAGGTACATGTTGTTATACTCAAAACACAGGGCCTTTATTACTCTGATTACAAAGGACATGTCCCACATCGATTATTTGATGTCTTCTTCCAGTGAATGTCCACTCTGCTGCTTTTGACTCTAAGTGATTTCTAAAGTATCTGATTAGATTGTGTCATTAATCACAAAGAATTTAGGTATCAGTGAATATATTTAATGTGAGCTTACTGTGTGTACCAGTAAATGATTTATGTCCTGTTCTCTCTCAGTGAAGCCTGTTGTCCATTTCATTTCTCATAGTGTCCATCAATCAAAGATGTCGCCTGTAGACTGAAGTCAGTCACGTTGTTACTCTTCTTCTTTAAGTGAGGTTATGTACCGCTGACCCTTTAGTGACCTGAGACATCAGGTCGGCAGTGCAGAGTTTTTCAATTAGACTGCCTGCATGTATTTTTCTTTCATCATTTCTCTAAGCAAACATTGTTTACGGCCATGTAAACAATAAAAAAACCCTACTTAAACACGTTTTATTTTTGTATAAAAATTATAGTTCCCTGTCGAGAACGTTCTCTCGACATTGCGTCAGTTAGCTGACGCTATGGGGATTGATCCTTCAATCACGATAACCCTGAAGCCTTATTGCACAACGCCAGTGCAGTTGAAACTCGCGCTGGCCAATGACGCTCAAGACGGCAAAAGAGGGCGTGGCCTTCTCACTATAATAGCAGCCGTCCTGAGCGAATATCTTCAGTATTTTCTCCTTCACGAGCAAGTTTTACCCTGCAACGAAGACATCTGTTGAGTACGCGGATAAGACGGACGTCCCTCTTAGCGATCCAGATGTCGCGAATGTGCTCACGGTGTGGAGGTCCTATCGACCCGCCCGATTCGCACAAACTGTGTATAGTATGTCTGGGGCTTCTCCACGCAGAGACGGCGTTGGTTGGGTCGGAGTGCCCTCATTGTGATGAGCTCACAATGAGGGTGCTCAGGACTCGGCTCAACATCGCTCTCGAAAGCTCCTCGCTGCAGCCTCCCACTGCCGCCAAGGTGCCGCTGGTGGGGGCTCAGCCACCGACGGAGAGCGAGCGCGTGCCGGAACGCCGCGCTTCCCCTCCCCGTCGCTCTCCGGTTCAGTTCGTCGCCGAGAGCCTGCGTCCTGAACCGGGAGCTGCCGAGTCTGTCTCCTTTGGGGTCCCCGCAGAGGAGGATGAGATGTCACTGACGGCGTCTGACGGAGATTGGGACCAATCTCCGCCTGCCGCGTCGGAGGCTGACGCCCACCCCCCCTCCTTTCACGAAGAGCTGGTGCGCATTCTCTCTAAGGCCGTGCAGGATTTAGAGATCGAGTGGAGTTCCCCGCAAGAACCCCAAAGGAGCAAGCTCGATTCGTGGTACTTTGACTCGGGCCGCCGCACCGCCGCTCCGAGGAAAAGTGCCCCTTTCCTCCCAGACCTGCACGATGAGGTCACCAAAGCGTGGGCGACCCCCCAGGGCGTCCGCGCTCGCGCCGGCGGGTCTGAGCTGTTTTCTAAAGTGGACGGGGCGGAGGCTCGTGGATACCTGCATATCCCCCCCGTCGAGGAAGCCATGGCGGCCCATCTCTGCCCGTCGTCCTCCTCCTTGGGTGGTGAGGCTTCACTACCCTCTAAGGCGTGCCGCATGACGGCGCACCTGGCTGATAAAGCCTACGCCGCGTCAGGGGAGGCTCTGTCGTCGCTACACACCATGGCGGTCCTCCAGATTTTCCAGGCGCGGGCTCTAAAGGCGCTGGACGAGGGCAGCACGGACCTGAGTACCTTCAGGGATCTGAGGGCGGCAACGGACTTCGCGCTGAAAGCCACCAAAAAGTCGGCGCAGGCTATCGGACGCAGCATGGGCTTCATGGTGGTGATGCAGCGCCAGCTGTGGTTAAATCTCACAGATATCAAGGAGGCCGACAGGAAGACGCTGCTTAACGCTCCCGTTTCCCCATCTGGCCTGTTCGGTGACGCCGTGGGTACCATCACGGAGCGATTCTCGGAGGCGGTGAAGAGTTCTAAAGCCATGAGTCACTTTCTTCCTCGCCGCCCTATGTCTCATGCGCCGGCGGGACCGCCGCCGCTGAGACACCGCTCCGAGTCTGCGCCACGCCGGCCGGCAGCGCAACCCCCCGTGGCGACGCCCCCGACAGTGAGACCTGAACCGGTGGTGCGTCACAAGAGCCCCTGGCACGAATCCACCAGGAAGCGTCGCAAGAAACCGGGTCCAGGGGGACCGCAGTCCGGAGCAAAGCCGCGTTCCTGACGTGAGTGGTGTGAGAGAGAGAACGCCGAGCGGCGAGCCCGCCGCCAAGAGAACGAAAGTCTCGTCAAGCGTCCCCCTGGCTGTTGCGGGCGACGCAGAGACTGTCTCTTTAAATGTTTTTGTGTTGAATGCAATAAAAAATGTTACTTTTTCACAAAAAGAGCGTTTTCCTCCTTATCTGGTTTCGGGTCGCTCGCCCCAGGGCAGCTCCCACCCTCATATAGACACGCACAGCGCACCCTCCCTGCTTTCGAACCCCCCCGCGACGCGCGGGTCGCAGAGAAAGCGGGGACGGGAAGGGTTAATGCACGGTCTCAGCGAGCCGCACAAAAGCCCGTTGTCTATCGCGGCGTCAGCCGCCCCCCGGCCGTCCTCTCTTGTGCCCGTAACACACACGCTGCACAGAGCGGAGAGGTCTTCATTAGTCCCGCTGGGTCACTCGCCCCCGAGCAGCGATCCGGCGAGCAACGCGCAGCCCCCCAGAACCGAGCTACCCGTCACGCACGAGACGCTCGGCGGCAACGAGCGGTCAGGTCATCCTGTCATTCAACCGCTATCACTGCGCTTAGATGCATGGCGTGCCATTCCCAACATATCGGAATGGATGCTGAACATTATTCAGAAAGGATATTCTCTACAGTTTCGACGCAGACCTCCCCGTTTCAACAGCGTGATAGCGTCAACGGTCCGGGCTCAGGACGAGTCGATTTTGTATCAGGAAATCTGCAATCTCCTCGCCAAACAAGCGATAGAGTCAGTTCCGATGCAAGAGAGAGAGAGCGGTTTTTACAGCCGGTACTTTGTCGTCCCGAAAAAAGACGGCGGTCTCAGACCGATCTTGGATTTGAGACAAATCAACAAAGCATTACACAAACGTGCTTTCAAAATGACTACACTGAAACAGATCCTCGCCCACATTCGGCCCGGGGACTGGTTTATTTCAGTGGACCTAAAGGATGCTTATTTTCACATTCAGATCGCCCCGCACCACAGGCGCTTTCTGAGATTTGCATTCAAGGATGCTGCATACCAGTTCACGGTCCTCCCGTTCGGTCTGGCGCTCGCCCCGCGCACATTCACGAAATGTATAGACGCGGCGCTGTCCCCGCTGAGAGCGAGCGGCATTCGCATCCTGAATTATTTGGACGATTGGCTGATTTTAGCACAATCCAGAGAGGTGCTCATCAGCCACAGGGACGCAGTACTTTCGCATTTAGACAGCCTCGGTCTACGTGTGAATTTGCAGAAGAGCGCTCTATCTCCAACGCAGGAGATCGCGTTTCTAGGCGTGCGTCTCGACTCAGTCTCAATGAAGGCTTTCTTATCAGAGGAGCGCAAACGGGATCTGACGTCTGCTCTGAATGTATTCAGCCACGGAGGCACTGTGCCACTGAAACGGTTTCAGAGACTTTTAGGCTTGATGGCGGCAGCCTCACCGGTTTGCCCACTCGGTCTGCTGTATATGCGCCCGTTGCAACTATGGTTACGATCCAGAGTGCCCAACAGGGCGTGGATATCGGGACGAGCGCGCATTACAGTTACGAACGGATGTATGCGAGCGCTGAGACCCTGGTTCGATCCCAACCTGTTCAGCGGGGGTGCCCCACTCGGGCTGGTTACGAGACGGAAAGTAGTCACAACGGACGCGTCGTTAACGGGCTGGGGAGCCCTGTGCGATGGCGTCCCGGCTTCGGGCTCCTGGCCGGAGTCGGAGCGGTTATGGCATATAAACCGTCTAGAGCTCAAAGCCGTCTTTTTAGCACTGCAGAGCTTTGCGACGCTGATCGGGGGCCATCATGTTCTTGTCCGGACGGACAACACTACGGTGGTTTCATACATAAATCGCCAGGGAGGAGTGCGCTCCAGGCCGCTGTTCAGGCAGGCAGAAGCGATACTGTTGTGGGCGGATCGTCATCTCCTTTCAATAAAAGCGACGCATGTACCGGGCAGCATGAACTGCGGAGCGGATATGCTGTCGAGGAACGGCATTCCCCAAGGGGAATGGAGATTGAACCCCCTATCTATCGAGCTGATCTGGAGTCAGTTCGGGAAAGCAGAAGTGGATCTGTTTGCGTCCGAGGAAAACACACACTGCCCGCTGTTCTTCTCGTTGACGAGCTCTCCTCTGGGCGGAGAAGCGCTGTCGTTGCCGTGGCCGAGAGCCAGCAAATATGCGTTTCCCCCCATAAAACTGCTGCCGTCAGTTTTACACAAGATCAGAGAGGAAAAACCAACAGTGACACTAATCGCCCCGTACTGGCCGAACCAGCCGTGGTTTCCCGAGCTGTTGGAACTGTCAACGGCCCCCCCGTGGCCGATCCCGTTGAGACGAGACCTGCTCTCTCAGGCGAACGGATCAATCTGGCACCCCAGCCCCGAGAAGTGGAAACTTCACGCGTGGAAGGTGTGTGGGAACCGCTGACAGACGCGGCGCTGCCGCAGAGTGTGCTCGATACGCTGATGCAGTCGCGTGCCCCCGCTACAAGACGGTTATATGCCCTTAAGTGGTCGGTATTCGCTGCGTGGTGCAAAGAAAAAGAGTTTGACCCGGTGAACTGCTCCGTGTCAGCTATTCTATCCTTTCTACAGCACAGAATGGATACGGGAAGCATGCCCTCCACCCTTAAAGTGTATGTTGCTGCTATCGCAGCTTTTCATGCTAATATTGGGGGGCGCTCGGTGGGCAAACACGAGCTCATAACGAAGTTTTTACGGGGTGCACGGCGCCTCAGACCTTCTCGCCCTCCCACCGTACCGTCTTGGGACCTGGCCTTGGTCCTGAAAGCACTAACTCTTCCTCCGTTTGAGCCTATTCTAACGGTAGGTTTGAAGGAGCTTTCTCTAAAAACTGTGCTTCTGCTGGCTTTGGCTTCAGCTAAGCGCATAGGAGATCTGCATGCTCTCTCTGTGAACGCTGAATGCTTACAATTTGGACCAGGAGACTGTAATGTCACGTTTCAACTGCACTGGCGTTGTGCAATAAGGCTTCAGGGTTATCGTGATTGAAGGATCAATCCCCATAGCGTCAGCTAACTGACGCAATGTCTCGTTCACGTTCTCTCAGGGAACCGAGGTTACGATAGTAACCGAGACGTTTGTATTTCCCAGTCTGGCATGTGGCTGCCGAAGTTTAGAGATGTGCAGTGAGTAAGGTGTTGTGTGTCTATGTGTCCGAGAAAGACTGTTAGTGTTTGTGTGAATTGTCTATGCAGACTCAAATTTGCTTACTAAGGTGCTGTCCCAAAATAGAAGAGAAAGAGAACTCCCTTTCTCTCTCTCTCTCTCTCTCTCTCTCTCTCTCTCTCTATGTCTCACTCTCTCCTAAACACGCACCCACACAAGCGCTCTGATAAAGACCACCATGGTCTCTGACAAACTGCATATATATAACTCTTTTCCTCTCAATCGTGTTTCCCTCTGTAAACTCCTCCAGCACATCTCTCATAAACTAAAACATTTCAAATTGTGGCACTAGGACAACAACATGGATTCAGTGTTTGTGTGGTGTAATATGTTAGCTGTTACACAAACTGAATCACATGTTTAAAAATAATTAGAAACTAATTTGGGAATGTTTTAAGCATAGTTTGCTTTATCTTTTGTAAAATGTTTTAGAAAATAGCCATATACAGTACTGTTTAACAAGAATTTATAAACCTAAATTATACACAAAGTATAAAGTTTGTATCCTTTATAGTTTAGATTTGTTGTTTTTGCGATTGTATATTGATCATATATATTATTTCTCAGTCTCTTTATTAGAATACAACCAGAAAATATAAAGTATTAAAAAAAGTATAAAAGTATAAGCTGAAGTCTCAAGTATTTAGGGTAAACTTTCCTTCCACTTGAGCAATAGCAGGCAGCTGCAGGATCTCTTAAACCTAAATTATATTAAATCCTAATTTCTAATTCTAATCGAATGACTTCAGGACTTCAGTCTCCTCAAATAAGCTCAAGATGTGTTTCATGCTAAGAGGGGTCACACTTAATACTGACTGATGCCTGAAGAAGACATTAAGTTTTGTAAATTGTTTTGTTTTTAATTGTTTGTACATATTTCCTGTATTTTCTGTTTGTATCTTAATAAAATGAGTGCAAAATATAAATAGACACTATAACAGCAAAGCTGGTGCTGGTGGCCTAAGACTTTTGCACAGTACTGTATTCTTTTCAGTTTTATATGTATTACAATGAAAAAGTAGTTAAGTAGTAGTCAAAATGTAGCCAAGACCCATATGTTCTGGCCCGAATCTAGCTGGCATTTCTTGCCAACCAAAAGCAAAAGGCACCTTTCCAGTCCTTTCTTGAGTTTAGTCTGCCAGAAAAAGAAAATATTTGGCTGAGACCTGGAGTTTTGATTGGCTGAAGACTGACAAAAACAATCAAAAAAAGGTTGTAAAATTCTAAATATTGTTGTCATGACGAAATGCTTTAAAATATGTATTCAAATAGCAGACACTTTTCAAAACCTATTTATATCCAACCAGATTTGCAAATTAAAACAAAGTAATTAATCTTAAAGGCAATAATAACTATTTTTAACTTTAGTGAAACAAAAACAGACTTAGAAAATATTTTTATGGGCAGTTAAAGCAACGGATGTGCAGTATACAGTACAAACAAAGAAGAAAAATAAATAAATAATTTAGTTTGATCATACACCAAACAAAAGACTTGGCGGGTGTTTAAAGTTCATGGCTGATTGGCTATTTTAAGTGTTAGTTCTATAAGCTGTTATTTTTATAAATAAATAATACTTATTTTAAAGTTAGAGCTTGATATTAGCCCGATTTTAATTTCCAGCCAAACAGAATGTCTGCCCGACGTTAAAGCTTGACATCAGGCCGACGCTGTGTTTTGACGTCAGCCCGATTTTCATTTCTAGCTGAAACAGCTTGAAACAGTCCGACGTTTAAACCAAGACCAAGTCAAGACCAAACCAGCTCTCCTTAAAAGTATCTGAAAGATCCATGTAAGCCTAACCATAAAATGTCCCAATAAATAAATAAAAAGTCAGAAGCATTGCAATTTAAAGCGACTGATCCAATCACATTATTGATGTTAACAAATGAATCAAACAATTCACCTGCCTGCAGCTGTCCTTTTAGTCCTTTTGAGACCAAGACAAGACCGAGTACAAATGTGGTTGAGACTTATGCTGGACCGACACCTTATGCTTCACCTTGGTCTCGAGACCAAGTTTGGTTTTCAGTACTAGAATACTGTTTGATACAAAGACATAATGTTATATTTGCCCCTTTTGAAGTTATGAAAACTCAGCATTGCCTTTCAAATTATCAATGCAGCCCTTGGTGATTGTATCCGCATCTGTTTGTCCCGTGTAGTAAGTTCAGCAATTGCTTTGAGCAATACACGGCATCTCTAGTTTATGTGTGTGTTGTTGGCTTCAAGTTATATTTACTAGGATGATGGAAATCAATTGAACTCTTATACATCTTTCCTCCCTCCCAGTTTGATGAGGTTTCTGAGGTCCATTATGTGTTGCTGGTGATTTGCTCGCCCTGCTTTATCTGGTGAAGTGCTGGCTAATATGATTACAGAGCATTTGCTAAGCACCCTGTTCCCCTGTCTCAGCTCTTCACACACACAAGCATTTAATCAGTCCCCAGTGACCAGAGAGAGAGAGAGGAGAGGATGAATGGATAGATGGTGACACTAAAGGCTTATGACTTTCACACATATTAGCATTTGTTTTGTTTTTCTTTTTCAGCCTTCCCAAAGAATGAAGGGCAATAGTGAAAGGAAATAACTGTTTATCTCATTGTTTACACATGACCAAAAACTAAACCTTCTGCATCTTACACAGAATTTCTGCAATGCACCATCTTACACACCCCAAATATTTACTTTTACATGAAAACTTGCCATTAACTTAATTTCTTAATTTTATACATCATTTGTGTTATAATGTGTAGGCCATATATACTTACAGTGGATGTATAGCACACGCTATCACCTATATAATAAATTCATAAAAAAAATCTGTGTTAAAAGTGTGATTAGAGCTTGGCAATTAAAATCTTGATTTTAGCTTATTGACATGCTTGTTTTGTGTTGTCTATGATTTTGTCTATAGTTTTAAATCATTCTTGTTACCTGGTGTTGTTTGAGAAACACTGCTGTAGTCTAATGTGATTATGTCATTCCTATAGTGCGAAGAAAAGGGTGGCGTGCCCTGCGTTGATGCGTTAAATACTGTGAAAGCGCGCTCCCTAGTGGTAAGATCATGAAAATCATCTGCTTAATAACACTGATATACAGAGTAGTCTAAGCGATACGATACTAAAATACATTCAAAATATTTTAATTCTTTATATTAATTTAAAATATATAGATTTTTTCGTTTATGTAGGTTTAAACAAAAATATTTCGCTTTTCTCTTATTTAGTTAATCATCAAATTAAACTTGAATATATCACTTTTCAAAAGTATGTGTTTCAGTAGCTTAATTGTCAGACAACAGCCTAATAGGTACACATGGCAAAGTAGCAAATATTTATGATTTGAAATCAATTGAAAGCGAAAAGTAAACGTGTAGTTGACAGACTAAAGAAGGATGAAGAAATGAAGTGCGCGTGACCAAAGACTGACCTGCGCGAGGATACTTTAAACAGACCTTACAGCACGTAAACGTTTACGTTTGACGTTAATTTTTTTTACTAAAAGCGGTAAAAAGATAATAATATAGTATGATATATTTAAAATTCTTTATTATCTAATTTATTATAATGTTACAATTTTTTTCTCAGTCCAGAAATTAATTTTTGTTTAACCTCATCAAGTCAGTTGTGCACAACAGATGAGCAAATTCTCATCGTTTTGGACAAATTTCAAATGCTTTGATACAATTATGCAGATTATTATGTACAATTGTCAGCTGTTTGCAACATTTTCAATTGGTTATGTCATTTTCATCAAAATAAATGATACTCGTTTCTGTTGAATATATCAAAACAATTAAAAATTAGTTCATGACACTCATCATGCAGAAGGGTTGACCTTTTTGTCATAATATGTTTTCAATTTTTTTAGACTTAGGGTTAGGTAAGGTAAGGTGATAAATTGCTGAAAGGGAATGAATATGGGAAGTGTTAGATGACTGTTTAAAACATTTTGAGTGATTAATTGCTACGTTGCGAGGAAAGATGTGGATGTTGTGATGTGCATGAGAATCTGCCTGACAGCCTGGGACATCAGGATGTCCACCAGGAGAAAATTTTGAGTTGAGATGTGAATTTTTTACATTAGTGAACCTTTCTAGTTTTGTTATTTTGTATTCGTACAGTAAAATATAATGTATTCAATACCACAATGTGTAACATTCTTACAGAATAAAAGTAAAAGCTTTTAAAAGTGAATTCTGTCCAATCTCTTGCAATTAATATTTGACATACACAAATGATTAACTTCATACCGTTGAAATTGAAAAAGTGCTATTTACAATCATCATTATCAAAACTGAAGCCATAAAATGGCTAACATTGTCTTCTTCATTAACAATGACACCAGGACTTGCCATTTTGACCGGACTGACATGTTCACTGACATAAAAATGTACTTTTGAGAGATGAAAGTTAAGGCTTTTGTATATTGTTCTGAGAAATGTGCTTTTTATTTTGCACATTTTAAGAATAATTAGAGAAATGTCCCAAAGCAACTGAAAAAAGTGTAATGCACTTTGACAAATTGTCCAATTGTCTCTTGAATGATAGGAGTGTTGGGTACAAATTTCAGGAAATATTACACATGAATGGACCTGTATTTTTGCGACTTGAGCATAATTTTCCATGAATGTGTGTATGTGCGCATGTGTGATAAGAGATGTCAAGCCAGCAGAAAGTCAGAGGTACTGTAATGCAGCAAGGGGGCAGTGGCTCTTGCGTAACTCATCTTGCTCTGGATTGGAGTAACAGTATCAAATCAAGTAAACTCCACCTCTGCCTCCCTCACACACCCTGTGTGAAAAGACAATACACAACACGTGGGTAACATGGGGATCTTTAAAGTGTACATGGTAACTGGCACTAATAGATATAAATAAACCTCTTTACTTCAGTCAAACATATCCTCTCTCTCTTTCTGACCTTCTCTCTTTCTTTCAAAGGGGCATGGATGGGAAAGCAAACAGACAAGGTTTTTTTAAAGCACCAGTGGGGAAGGACACCACTTTACATCCATTCAATGCAAATTCACTTCTCTCTCTCTCTCTATCAATGAGTTACTATTGTCACTTTGATTAACCAGAAGAAGTAGGAAAGCCTGGAGAGTGTGAACTTTAACATTTTTGTGTTTTGTATAGTGAGACGTTTACATACAATTTATTTTCTTAATGAAGCATTACCTTTTGCACCCATACTTAGTGACAACAGAGTCACAAAACCTTTGACCTTCCACTTCAATTTAATGATATTATAAAAATATATTTTATATATCAGACCGGCGTTTCATCATTACATAATACAACACCTAATAGATAATAGAACTGAATGCTAAAGAAGTACATTTTAACCTAAACACATAACTTGCAGTTTCAGTTTTAAGGTGCTTTATTCGCATGACAAATACTTTTTATTCATATTCCCAATGCATTTGAGCTACTTACCCTTTTTTGGTAACCCTTTAAAGGTCCAAATATGTACCATTTAGAAACAGATATGTATAGACGGTTTCAGCAGTAACAACATAAACAAGCGGCTGTCGTGGTCCGCACGTAACTTCCGTTAAAGTTCTTTAAACGTAGTTTATTTATATAACAAGCAAAAAAACAACACATGGATAACCTAGGAAACCAAAACATTTGTTATTTTCAACGAGGCATTTGTTCAAGAGATCAGTTTAGCAACTAGTCAGACCAGACCATTAAAAAAACGGAACCGGAAGTAAAGTTTGGATCCAGACGTCGCGTCAGCGCACGTGCGTCCGATGAAACCGTCTATACATTTGGTACCAATATGTATGTATACCTTTGAGGTACTAATATGCCCTCTTTAGGTACAATGTGTAGGTTTTGAAAAGGTGCCGGGTGGCCTAATAACAGCTTTTGTACCTTTTTTCTGTGTATTATGGAAGGTAAGCACATTGTCCACTAAATTTAAAAAAATGTGGTAACAGATGTCACGGCTTTGTTTTGAAGCTTTTATTTTGGTTATGCACTTTTGTACCTGATTCAACCAGTTTTTCTGTGTCTGTTTGGCAAGGTTGTGTCTTTGGCAACGTGTCTCACAATTTCATGTCAATCTCACTTTCACTTTCACATTTCTTTTGGTATATTTTTCACAAGAGCATAAATTATCATGGTTGACACCTGACGGAGATAAACACTATCAGAAATGTGATTTGTCAAGTCATTCCGAGTTAATGTGTGGTAATGAACAGGAGCCGAAATTCAGAGTATGTTGGGAATAAAACAAATCTAGACATATGTGTTTAAAAATCTGATCAATAAACTTTAAGGAGGCGCTTTTAATGCAATGTTTGTCTGTTAAATGCATTGGTTACTTATATTATATGTAGTCAATGCTTGCATTCTCCTGTAACTGATTATAAAGTTCCTGGTCGGATAGTCTCCTATCGAAGTGCTGATATCATACAGACCTCATCATAATGATCCGTCTGTCTGTTTTTCTGCTTGATAAATATAGGACACAGACTCTATTTCTCTCTCTCTCTCTTTCGGTTTTTCTCTGTGTTTTACAGACACACAAATAAATGTGAATGCATTTATATGGAAAAAACCTGGAAATGATCTAAAGCAGCAATATATCAAAAACATCAAAGACCATTTAGCAGTCAGAATTGTTATTATTCTTAAAATTACATATTATTAAAGTTTTAAATTATGTTTTAATATAAGAAAAGTACTGTCTGGGAATGTTTAATGGGTGTCTTTCTTTAGGATTTCTACTAGTCATACAGCAGGGGGCTTTTTTGTAAAATGTGTGTGTGGTGTGTACGTGCGTGCATGTGTGTGTGTGTGTGCGCATTTTGTGTTATATTACAAATCCTCCGACCATCGCCATTATTTTCCAAACAGCTACAGTAACATTGATAATGTATAAGGATATCAACAATATAAGTGTGTCAATCTCCAGAAAACCTTCATTCTTAAAGGGATAGTTCACCCCAAAATGAAAATCCTGTCATCATTTACTCGCCCTCGATTCTTGTTTTCAGTTTTATTAATATAGATTCACAAATGCATCTGTTAGCCATAGAGATTTTCACACAGAGAGACAAACACAGTAATGTTTTTCCAACCCTTGATATCTGTGTATTGTGATACAGTAAGTTGTTGGCCTATTGACAGCTGGTCCTATAGGCTAGTGTAAGTGGTTAGGTTAAATGGTGTGTATAAGTTGTTTTTATGGTACCACTGAGATATTTCACACCCTATTTAACTGTTCATTACAGCAGGTCGATATGCTGGAAAAAATGCTCCATCTTTGGACAATTATGCAGTCAAATGATAATGACAAAGAGCTTTTAAACTGCAAAGCATAAAAAGGAACAAAGAAGGTTCCTCAGACTAATGATTAGCGACTAAATGAGCTCGCCCAACTTCATAAATTTCTGCCCCATTATGGACGCCTCTTTGTGTGTCTTACTAGAATCTATATTACAGGACTTGTGCTATGCATTGCTCTCTGTCAGGTGTGTTTTAGGCCACATTCACAGGAAAACAGTGCTTTCCCTATCCGGTCATTTTTTTAATCCAATCTTAATCCAAAAGTCGTCTCAAAAAATGTGTAAGATGTGAACAAATGGCATAAGCAATGTGTTAAGAAGAGTGTCATAGTGAGGAGTCGGACACATGTGTCATCAAAAGAAGTTACCATTCAGCTTTTTGACAAAGCGGTATCAACATTCATGACAAGAAATTTGTGCAAACTGGAATAATGCAGAGAGCTCCTTACTCTGTGTGCTGAAACTGAGATCGATCGCCAGTTTCAAAGAACAGCTGTCATGCGCAAGTTTATGATCAAATCAGAAAATAAATGCAGATGATAAGCAAACTTATACATTTTTCCATGTATTTTCTGTAATCTGTGTGAAAAAGGGGCTAAGTATACGGATTGGCTGTACACAGAAGATGCAAGCACTGTAGAAAGTGAAAAGTTGGATCAACAGCCAAAAAATGTAACTTACATTTTTTAGTTGATGTCAATTTAAAGGGATAGGTTACCCAAAAATGAAAATAATTTCATGAATGACTCACCCTCATGTCGTTTCAAACTCATAAGACCTCCAGTTTTGCGTGACATTGTCACGTATTTCCACCATATTACGTGCCCCTGACACGACTTTCTTTTCCGTGACAGTTTCACGTATTGGTTGCTCAACTGTTTTTCCTATTTTCTTACAATTGTTGCTTCGTTTTGGGGTTATAACAACTTTCTGTTACATAAAATGACATCCTTACCCAAACCCAACTCTAACCCCAACGTCAGGGGACGATGGTTTAAAAAGCATACGATATTTTTTTGTAAACCAATACATTAAGTGACATCCTAACGCAAACAGCAAATCTAACCCCAAAACGAAGCGACAATTGTTTAAAAATAGGAAAAACAGTTAAGTAACCAATACGTGAAACTGTCACGGAAAAGAAAGTCGTGTTAGGGGCACGTAATATGGTGGAAATACGTGACAATGTCACGCAAAACTGAGCAAAATAATGCGTGACTATTTCACGGAAATTTGTGAGATCATGTTGCATAAGACCTCCATTCATCACACAGTTTAAGATGTTTTAGATTTAGTCCGAGAGCTTTCTGACCCTTTATTGAAAATCTATGTACGGTATACTGTCCATGTTCAGAAAGGTAATAAAAACATCATCAAAGTAGTCCATGTGACATCAGGGGGTCCAGTAGAATGTATCGAAAATACATTTTGGTCCAAAAATTACGACTTTATTCAGCATTGTCTTCTCTTGCGCATGAAGTGCATGAGCAAGACTAAAGTCACGTGACTGCAGTGACGCGGCTGACGTGTTATCTGGTGCGCCCCAGCAGTTTTTTTTTGTGCACCCGGGCTTCGTTTACAGTCTGAGGGAGATGCACACTGTAAGTTTGAAAAAAAAACTTTGCTAACATGTCTGAGAATAACACGTCATCCGCGTCACTGCAGTCACGTGACTTGCGCATGCACTTCACAACAGACGCAGAAGAGAAGACAATGCTAAATAAGTCGTCATTTTTGTTATCTTTTGTCAAAAATGTATTTGTGATGCTTCAACACATTCTAACTGACGCACTGATGTCACATGGACTACTTTGATGATGTTTTTATTACCTTTCTGGACATAGACAGTACACCGTACATAGATTTTCAATGAAGGGTCAACAAGCTCTCGGACTAAATATAAAACATGTTAAACTGTGTTCCAAAGATGCATGTCTTATGCATTTGGAACGACATGAGGGTGAGTCATTAATGACATTATTTTCATTTTTGGCTGAACTATACCTTTAAAGCTCTACTGTGTACTTTATTGAGTTAATTCTTAACAAAAACCCATGTTTTCTTTCAAAAGTATGTGCTCATTCATGTGTAATTACTTCCCACCCACTAATGAAAGTATTCTCGTAAGTGTAGAATCTGCTATTTAAAATGCATACCGTTGAAGCGCTCTCTGGCTGAATCCATGTTGTGCCTCCATCTTTGAAATACATTCGCCGACGAGGGACATTCCTGAAATTCAAGCTCCGCCTTTCGCGCTTTCTCTCTACACTCACGCTGGCTGCTGGCTGAAGCCTTCGGAGGTTGCATGTGTAGGCGCTATACGTCATCAAGTCTTATTTCAGAATATTAACAATTATAAAGCTGACAATTACTCTTAGTTAATTGTAAATTTATGTAATATGCGTATGACTTGCGAATGTAATGCTTAGTTGATTTAAATAAACCAGGCTTGATGACGTATCCAGCCTGTGACCTGCGTAGCTGAATCCTTCGGATTTTACAACAACCGCACACCGTGATGAACCTGCGATCTAATGCTTTGATTTGAAAGCCTGTTGAAGACATATTCTCGAGGACATTATAACAAATCGCAAGGATGCGAAACGGGGATTATAAACGACAACGTGACAGGAAAAACATCAAGACCAAAGTCACTATTGGAGTTAGTTTTCCAAGAGGGGGCTCAAGGGACACTGAAGTTGCACTTTCTATATTCTCCACAGGTAATTCAGCATATTTGTTTACATCTATACAGTCTATGTTGTAAACTTGAAGTTCTATAGTTCCTTGGATAACTTTAGCATGATTATGCATAACACTTGTTAGTGTAAACATGCATGTGGTTTAATGTGTTCAAACAGACACACGCCGTCTCTCCGCCCATTTATGTAATCTGAGGTACTGAGATAAATGTTTTTCATCTTTTCAGACCTCTAGCACAAACACACGGTGACAGCGCTATTTTTAGCCTTTCATTGATAAAAGCGTCTGATCTGCGCCTCTTTCGTTTCATTTTACAAGCGTGTGAAAGTTGCGAAATCTTTTTTCACCAATATGAGGGAAAGCTCTTACATATACACGGACATGTAACGTTTACTTAAAACATAAGCATTGTACTCTGACATAATGTCTGACATAATACTCTGATAAAAGCGTCTGATCTGCGCGTATTTCGTTTCATTTTACAAGCGTGTGAAAGTTGCGAAATCTTTTTTCACCAATATGAGAGAAAGCTCTTACATATACACGGACATGTAACGTTTACTTAAAACATAAGCATTGTACTCTGACATAATGTCTGACATAATACTCTGATAAAAGCGTCTGATCTGCGCGTATTTCGTTTCATTTTACAAGCGTGTGAAAGTTGCGCGATCTTTTTTCACCAATATGAGAGAAAGCTCTTACATATACACGGACATGTAACGTTTACTTAAAACATAAGCATTGTACTTTGACATAATATTAATTCGCGTCCATTTAAACCCGTCATGGTTGCTTTTTGTATGTGATTTTAAGCGGACATATCATGACAATCAGACTTTTTCATGTTAAACATAAATCTGTGTGCTTTGATGGATCACAGGCAAAGGACATTGCAAATTGTTCATTTTTTTCTCATTGCTTTTGCTTTGTAGCTACTGGAAGCCATGTTAACCTTGGCATGACACGGCCGGGCCACCGTACGAGTTAAAACGCGTTCCGAATGGGGGGGGCTAGAAAGTATTATTCAGTTGCTTGTCATATAGACTTTCACCGCTAGATGGGAGTAGATCTTACACAGTGGAGCTTTAAGTATTTTTTTATGGTTACTCAAACTTTTTACAGCCAGGGGGGTCGGTTTCAGATTTACTCACTCTGGGACCCGGTTCCCAAAACGCTGGATCTATCTGGATAAATGTAACAGGTATGTATCTGGATGGTGTATAAGGAGCAAGCTCTACAAAGGGACACTTCTGACCTCATAGTTATTATTAGTGACCTCATTGTTTAAAGGCCTCTTACTTCACTGCTCGAGTAGACTCCTTCTTTTTCTCTGTGTGTGCTTGGGTCTGTTTTCTTTCTTGTCATTGCATTGCATAAGATAACTGGAGTTATCTAGTGCATGCTTAGAGAACGGAAACCTCAAAAGGTTCTCACAGCGTTTAAGAAATGTTTAACACTTTCTTGGTTGCTGCGTGTCTTATCTAACGTGAGGTTTTGTTGTCACAATTTTATATTTTGTGGCAAATCGTTTTGGTGTAGGTAATTTTTTAAATCATAATGTTTCAACATATCCAAATCAGACATGAAAACGGTATAAAGATATGAAGAGCTCAAATGCAAAACCCTGTGTGTCTGACATGTTTTTTTATAAATAAGCACTTTTATCAGACTCTTAATGGATTCTGCCAACAAACCAGTATTTCTGAATGGCCTGAAGCCGGAATTTGACGCGATGGTGAATGCATAAAACATGCAGAGAGCATTCGGTTAATACCATGATCTCATTTTTGACGGAGGTGGGGTATAACGGCTTTTGCATATGAGCCTCTCATATGCAAATGGTATATATGATAAAATGTATCTAAAGCAGTAAATAAAAATATGCTTATCAAGTTTTTAATTTATATAGTCGCACCATTTGCCAGATGCACAAACTTAAAGAAAGTTTTTGAAATGTATTTTCATTTTTCATTTACATTATGCATTTGACAGATGTTACTATACAGAGCTACTTACAATGCATTGATAGTGATGCATTTTTTTAGTATGTGTGTTCCCTAGAAATCAAACCCACAACCTTTGCACCACTACAGCAGTGCTCTACCAACTGAGCTACATGGCATTCATTTTACAAAATTTTAAAATGAAATTTTTAAAATTTTACAAAAAGGTACAAAGTTGTCACTGGGGCGCTACCTTTTTAAAAAGTACACTTTTTTGCTTAAAATGTGCATATATTGGTACCTTAAAGGTACACATTGGTACATATTAGTCCATCATAGGCTCATATCTGTACCTAAATGGGACATTTTGAAAAGGTATCGTCCCAGTGACCACTTTTGTACCTTTTTTTCTGAAACTGGATTGTTTTAACCCAATGCTTTTCTTTGTCCTTTTTGAACCAACGCTGGGTTGAAAATAACCCAGCATATTTAAGATTGTATTTGCTTTTATGCAGTAAAATGTAAAAACTATTCTCTTAGTTGTAAGTCAATGTCTTTGTCTGATACAGTAGTGAAACGTTGATAAATTTTGGTTTGTTAGATGGAGTATTATGAGAGTTTTATGTCCGGTGATCACAGGTTTATCTCCGTAGGTGATTCTGGCTGAATGCATTGAGACCAAATGTATAAAGAATGAAAGAATGAGTGATTTAAATGGAATGAATGCCGTGTTTGAGTCACACACCACTCAATACTGCAAATACACTGTATGTACTCAAAGACACACACTGATACTTACAAGTATAACATTCTTTGGCTGGGATATGCCTGCTCGCTTCACCTATATCCCAGTGACCCGTGGGCCACCTGTGCTCCGACTCACCCAATCACGAGCTCCATACCTGTCTCACATTCAATGCCCCAACGCTGACCTACAAAGAGCAGCCAACTCCTTCCTCTCTCACACACCTAAAGGAGCAGCCTCGGTCATTGTGGCAGTCAGTTACACATTTCTAATTGTTTAGAAAGGGAGAGGAACTTCCTCTACATGCAGTCACACTACTGCATTTTTGAGCCGCTGAATGAAGCAGCCTTGATGTTGTGCCAATACGCTATTGGATAAACTGGCAATTAACACGTGCATTTCTTTGATCTTAATTGAAAAACACGCATTCAGTAGTTAACGTATCGGTGTTGTATTGATGTTGTCAAGCGGTCTCCTAATGACCGTAGTTTTAGTGAATTGAGAAAACATGTTAGGAAGATCTCTCCGTGAGCAGACAGAAGGAAGTGGGGACACAGCATTATTCTTCTGGGCTTATGTGTTTTGTTGCAGGGTTGGTCTATCCATCATGGCTTTTAATCCAGTTTCCTGGTTGCTAAGGTGTGCAGATTTTACTGTGGTAACTTTGACCCATGTAGTCTAGGTCCCTGCCACCACCACCTTCCTTAATTGTTCGGAAAATATATAGCGGGGTCCAAAAGTCTAAGTCCACTTTTTGAAAATCAGTTGTTTGTTTCATTAAATGTTGGAAATGAACTGAAAGAGCTAGGATTTTGAAACAGTTTTGAAATTATCCTCTTATTCATCCTATGAATAAATTGATTCACAAATAATGCAACTTGTCATTTTCACAATTAGTATTGCAAATGTATATTTTTTGTAAAAAAAAAAAATGCAATAAAGCATTGCGTTTTCATTTTTTGTTATTTTTTTCTTATGTCTATACTAACTTTACTAATTTACTAACTTGTGTTGCAACCGTGCAAAACTGTGAAAGTGGTATAGAAATATACTTGAAAAGAAAATTTAAATTATTGATATTTTACTTTTATGTACAAATCACTGTAAAAAATACTTTGCTGCCTTAAATTTTTTTATTGAATCAACTCAGATTTACAAGTCATTTCAACTTACTATTATGTATCTTGACTAGAGATGAGTTGTTATAACTACAGGTGAGTTGTTATAACTTATAAAATTAAGTTGACTTTTCTCAACTATATTTTACAAGTTGTGACAACTCATCTCTGTTGACATGACTTGTAAGTTGAGTTGATTTAACAAAAAATTTTAAGGCAGCAAAGTATTTTTTACAGTCATGATACACTGTAAAAAAAATGCAGCATGAAAATAAAACAACTTTGTTTGGCAAGTTAATTCAATGTACGCCTACTATTTTAAGTTTTGACCTGTGAATGGTTGTCATAACTTATAAAAACTAGCTGAAGTTGTTTAACTTAATTTTTTTAAGTTAAAGTATAATAAAAATATATGTTGATTTCACAAAAATGCTGCATTTTTTTTTAAAGATTTACATGTTTTCATGTAAGTACACAAGTCAAAACCAGGGGGACGTCTAATTATAATATTGTTTTAAATTAAATTTACTGCACCATGTCATCAAAGGTGTTGTATTAAATTAGACAGAACTGTATTTTAAACGTGATCCGCACTAGACCTAACACCTCTCTGATTCTGCTAGAAGGCGTTGTTTTCAGCACATTAATGGCTGGGCAATAAGCCCTGTGTGAATATACCCACATTCTCCTGCCTTTATTGCTTGTGTATTGGCCGTTTTAATGAGGATCAACTTCTCAATCCACATATTTTAGATGACATACAAATGTTCAAAATTCCATGCAGCCATAATGATTTATGTCATATTTGTAAATGCATCAGTCTGTGTGTGTTCCTCTGTAGCTACGGCTGATGTAGGTCAAAAACGTGTGAGTCTACTCACATCTACTCATATAACAGTGATCTTCTGGACGTGTGTGTGTGTGTGTGTGTGTGTGTGTGTGTGTGTGTGTGTGTGTGTGTGTGTGTGTGTGTGTGTGTGTGTGTGTGTGTGTGTGTGTGTGTGTGTGTGTGTGTTTGTGTGTGTGTGTTTGTGTGTGTGTGTACACTGGTAGTCCCTGGGCCTTTGGAGGCCAGTTAGAATCCCATGCTGTGCCCTAGTGCTCTAGTCGAGATAGGGAGTGAGGGTGTGAACTGAGACGCACAGATAGGGCCATGGCAGACAGGCAGACAGGAGCCAACCTCTCTGCTCTCACAGATTAGCCTGACTCCAGCTCCACATTCCCCAGCTCGCCTGCATCGTACCAAACCACACACCAACAATGCCAATCTACCAGCCATACATGCTCACAGGCCCTGGGAGGTTTTATTCTGTATCATTCTAGCACACAACAATGTAAAGAAAGAGGAAGCGCAATAAAATATAGAAATTCAAGAAAGCAGTACACATTTGATTGATGGTTGGTTCTATCAGTTTATAATAGCTGTTTTCTGATTACACATGTCACATAATATAATTTTTGTCAAGGAGGAACTGAACACAGACAAACAATCTTACAGACACACAAAGCGTCAACTTTAAATCAGTGTGATCTTAAAATCTTAAAAAACCATAACATCACATCAAAACCTGATAATATTTGTGGCAAAACTGCATTATCACAACACAAAGCCATAACAGTCAAACACTATATCATAAACTGTGCATGATTAATGACTGCATTGACTTCATATGATCTGCACTATCATTCAAAAACCACAATAAAATCACCACATTTTGTTTTGATCAAGGCCAATATTTCATATAATCCATGTATTGTTTTGTTAAATAAATAAAATAACACCAAAACAAAGAACTTCATTAACGTCACAAATCGGATAACAGCATTGATTACATGTAATCCAAAACTTAAAGACAAAAACATTTAGATAAGACATTTTAAATAATATACAAAATAATTTTTGGCTTAATATAAAATACATCTTTTTATTTCTGTTTTAATGCACTTTTTATCATTTTATTTAACATTTGAAAAGCACTTTAAGCTTTATTGATGGGGTTATTATTTTATTTTAAACATTAAATTTAAAAATACATTTTGTGTAATAGCTATTTGACAAAAGGCTTTACACCCCATGATTTAGCTGCAAGGTACAAGAATCTGCGATTAAAAGAAAACCAGAAACACAGATGAAACAAATTCATAATAGAAAATAAATCCTAATACTTCAAGGCATTCTTCAGTTAGGCTATATCTGTCAGACAGTTTATAATATTGAAGACGCATACATTCCGTTTACCTCGAAATTGTGCTTTCCATAAACAAAAGGGCTATTTGTAAAAGTAGAGAATCTGAATTATGATCCAATATGACCGGGACATAAGTGTAAATAGACCAAAATAAACTTACATTATTATTATTATTAATAATAATGGAATGTTTAAATCGTCCATATCACCTTGTTTCCCTACAAAAACGCACCATCTTAATGCTCCATTCACTGAAATACAAAAATTACAGTTTTAATTAAAATGTAATAACAGTTGTCATATATTACTATATTATAGTATCTATAGGATCTTATACCGCTATCATTAAAAAAGTAAATGAAAAGGTAAGAATTACATAACAATAAAGAAAATACAGTCGTACAGTAATATTGCAAAAAGTAAATGAAAAGGTAAGAATTACATAACAATAAAGAAAATACAGTCGTACAGTAATATTGCACTATATGTTTCTTCAAGCTAAAACTTTGGTTCCCATAAAAGTTTTATGTGGTTATTTACATAACCAGAGACTGACCGGGGGACGCGCGCTCTGGTTTGATGGACAGGTAATGAGGCTCGCGCGGAGAGGCCCTCACTACACACCTCATTCATAAGCGCGCCGTATCAGAGACATGCATTAAACCAAGCCTTAACCCCCAGAGTTTGGTAGCTGCTGAAAAGCTGAGGTTAGGACAAGGCTAGCACTCAAAAAAATATTGCCTCTGAATAGAAACCTACGAATGGATCAACAAGACAACAATAATGCTTAAAGCGCATAATATAAGCAGACAACCATTATTATTGGACTAACTTCACTTGGGTTTGTGAAGGTTCTCCGTCAACACTGTAAATAGCATGAAAGTTTTAGATCAAGTATCTACAATAAACCAAAAATTAAAGTCGGAAAATGTATAATTTTTTATTCAGAGTTAATGACGCAGTATAATAACTTAATAAATACTTAAACAGTGGTGACTAAATATATATAATGCTAAATTAACGCTAATTAGTATTTAATAAAATTAATTAATTTATATGTTGGTCACCCTACAATGCTTGCATGACATTTAGAGATTAACTGATTGTTTATCTTTATCATTTTTATTATCTTCATTTTGGAATCGTAGGAAACGAATTACTACAAACAGCTCTGTTAACGTATACATGTTTATTTTGTTGTGTTTTTTTATTTCGTTTGTATTTTATTTTTTTTATCACTTAAATTGTGGGCTGTTGTGTTTTTGATTTAGTTATAGGCCAAAGTTGTTAATAACAATGCACATTAACGGCGGGTTATTCAATTTTTTTTTCTTAAAATGTAAAGTTACATTTGAGGAAAATCTGTAGCTATAGACCAAAAATATACAAATAAAAAAATAAATAAAATACATGTACGACGCCGTGACAGGGCCAGTAAATCTATATATTTTTTATTATTTTATATAACAGTTATTCATTTAACAAAGTGAAGTGGGTCCACCCGCTGACCACCCCCCGCCACCAATAACACAAATAAACACACACCTGAAACACACAAGCATTGCTTGTGGTCGTTCATGCAGAACAGAATTTACAGTCCCTCTCAGTGTCACTAAAGTCGATGCTTTAGTTGTCTGACAATGGGGTTCAATGTGTGGAAATGTCAGGATTGTTTAGTATTAAAAGCACCCTCTTATTGCTCCTTCAGTGTAGTTTCTTACATTTGCTTATGTAGTTTAAACTCTATAATAATTAATAAAATGGGTGCAGCTACCAAAAATTAATGTTTGGTCATTTTATTTGATGTCCATATGCCAGACTCTGAAGCAAAAGGATCATTTGATTAAAAGAAACGTCTGGGAATGTATTTAACCCGTGTATGCTTGCAGTTTCTCCAGTGATCAAACAGTTGCTTGCTCGATCAATACAGACAGGGTGTGCGTTCAATTGTCCTTACACGCGCTTGTGGCGCGAGCAATGACTTCACAGGTCTCAACATCACTTATTAATCTCATTATCAGTGCCCTGTCAAAGAGACGGATTGGCGACCACCTTTCTGAAATTTTAAAGAATGAGGCAGAAAATAAACTTACTTGTTACATTTCTTAAGTTTCTAGTGCAAGTTTAATCCAATAAAAAATTAAGCAGACGTAAATTTAATAACACAGACAGATTATTTTTTTATATTTAAATTAAATTTACATTTATTTGCAATATTATTTTATAAACATCCATTATTTTATTTATTCAGCATTTATTACTACGTCATTACAGTGGTCTTTATTTAAGATTGTGATATAAATCGATTTATTTACATGTTGAAAACGTTAATTGCTATTTTTATCCCGAAAAGGGGGGGTGTGATAACTCAAACAATACCGCTAAGATAACAATATTTCCAACTGAGTATAATGAGTGTGATTATTGTTGTATCATCATACTAAGCTGTCGCTCGTATCTCTTATCTCTCGTCAGCTTTATAGAGAGCACATGCAGATTTATCGGGCCATAAAATTTAGCTTTACGTTCTCGCACATAATTTTACTGCAACATCTTCATTTTACAAGAAAGCACAAACAAAACTCGAGCCACTGCTGTAGATTGTAACATATACAATGTGGACAGTAGCGTAACGTAGACGTTGAGATAGATTACGACGTTAATGCCTTGATTTCATTCGAAGTTTATGTGAAAAGTTTAAGTTTTAAGCAGTTAAACAAAACATGCCCTCTCTGTTGTATAAATATTTAATGCTCCCATACAATGGGATTATCCAAGTTCTCAAATGTTTTGAAAAAAAGTTTTATTTTATTGACAAGAAAGCAATACTTCAAAATACAGCAGACTCAGCAAATACAGATCTTACAGGTTGGAGCACACCCCCTCCTCCTCAACAACACACACGACCTAGCTTATCCCTCTTATTCTTCTCCTCCTCCGTGGGTCCTACCTTTGGAGTGCGTCACGTGGTTCTGCTCTTACAAATAACTCGCAGTAAAGTAGAGAACAAATCAGAGAACAGTTATATTAGGCATTATCTGGCCCAGCAGCTATCTGCAGATACACACAAGACGCAACGCCGAGCGGACAACTACATTTTTGCGAGTAGCCTAATACAGAATTGTAGACGTTTGAATTCTTACAGATTGAGTTTGTTGGAATAAAATCAAGAAGAGAGAAGAGAGGAGGACCATCAACGGCGATATTCACCCGACTGACTTGAAAAAGAAGATCCAGACTTATCACTAACCATCCTTATCTGGTGAGATAAAACAACGAGAGCTCTTGGATGAAAATGTGTAAGCCCCTTGCTTACAGCTATCAACGTTTTTATGTGATCAGTGTTTTCATTGATAAAATATTGATGTTAAAGAGATTACAGTGCGATTATCTATTGTGTTGCTTGACTTGATCGCCACAGCTATTTAATGGTTTCGGTAAAAGTTTCCCCTGATATCTCAGACAGCTGCTCATAATAATTTGTCTTGAAACGAAGATTGGAGAAATCATGACTAAAATGACATTTTAGTCTATTAAAATGCAATCAAAAAAAATATTTTTTATATCTTTAATAATTTTAAATTTGTAGTTTTTAATATTTGCTTCGTTAAAAATAATTATTATACATAAATAATAATTATTGCTAATATTTCAATGTGTTTGGACAAAAAAATGCGTCACAATTTTTTTATAAATAACTGTATTTTTTATAAACATTATTTTACTTAGGTTATTCGTTCAGCGTTATAAGGGTAACAGTAAAAATAAATTTATTTTGATTGTTTATTTATTGATTTTATTTTTGTTCTGTCACCAGGAGTGTATTTCCTTTTGGCGGCCGCTGATCAAAAAAAAAAAAACCATTTGGATTGGAGATTGGACCTTACCGAGATTTTTACTTCAAACCCTTGGCTTTTTCGTTATTGGGTAATTTATTATTTCCCTTTTTAATCTAAAAGGATAGCTTAGTCATTGGATACAATATGTATTCGAGTTTGGCTTTATCTTCCAACCCGTCCCCTTACGCACACGACTCCGGGAACTACATCCATCCGTCCGCCAGCTCACCTGTTTATGTGCCCACAACCCGTGTACCTGCCATGCTCCAGACCTTACCCTACCTACAGACGTGTGAGTCAAGCCATCAATCCCACGGCCTCGGCAATCACCATGCCTGGTCACAGACTGGCACGGAAAACGCCACTTTTAACCCGGGCAGCCCTCATCCTCCTCCGGGTTTCTCCTATTCACACAGCCCACCGGTAAGCAGCAGCACCGGTAGAGATGGAACTTACCAGAACACGCTGATGCTCAGTAATGGCGGTCGGGCAGATCAGTATGGAAGTGCCCTGGTGCGATCGGTTGGTGGCTCCTATTCCAGCCCATACGCGGCCTACATGAGCCCAGAGATGGCAACCTCATGGACGCCAGGGCCCTTTGATGGCGGCATGATCGGTCTTCAGGGACGCCAAGGAGCTCTACCTGGAAGAAGGTCCAGTTTAGGTAAGCACTGATAAATAGTTAAGTTGCTATTTTATAAAGCAGCAAAAAGTATTACTGACAATTGGTTTCATTTATTTACGAGTGTTTTCAGAACGGATTAATTAATGTGCAAGTTTAGCAACAATACAAAGCACTGAAATATTAATAGCATGCGATAAAAAGTTGTATCTGCAATAGTATTTGGCCGTTGTAAAGATAAAAAATAGTTATAAAGACTGTTTAAAAAAATCTAATTTTTTTGCTGGAATTACAGTACATTGTTGCACACAGACTGTAAGCTGTAATGTTTAAAGTTACCGTATTTCATTTGGGTCGTTAGCTTGGCAATAGTTTAAAATCCATCTTTCAAGTCAACAGGCAAAAATGGTTGGAATGGAGGGGATTCGTTTGATGCTATGATCCCACAATTTATAGCAGGGGTGTTGAGGGTTATTAAACGGTGACTTGATGTTTATGTTAGACGCGTATCCTTGTAAAAGGCACCATAGACTAACAATCTGTTTGTGCTTGTCTGTGGTGGCGTAAGCAACTTAACAATCAAAACAAAAACAGCTGATCTTATTTCACTAATACACATTCTTTAATGGGCAATACGTTGAAATCACTTTAATTTAAATGTTAATTTAATTCTCTGCTATTGTCTGTGCACATGTGGATTGATGAAAAGGTTTAAGGCACACCCCAAAATTGTGAGAACTATCTCCTGTACTAGCTTGATGTCACCTTGATCAAACTTTTCTAAACAGACCATTACTGCCTGATACACATTTAGTGCATCTACCCTTTGAAGGGCTTTGGCGGACATGAATTTTGTATAATAGTCGTCAGGCCTCCTTCAATAACATTACTAGGATTAGACGCGTACGCGTTAAATGCTTTGATATTGCGCATTTGCCTGTTTTTGATGTTGGCCGCTATTCAGTCCATTAGAGAAACAAGACTAAGACGACAGACTATTATACCTGTTAACCAACATCATGATCAAATTAATAACACCATTAATAACATTCGCGTCGTATTTTAAGTGAATTGTTGGAGGGCGTCACATGTCAGAATCATGATTAATTGGTGACCCCTGGATCTTTAACACTGATAAGAGACCCATTGACATTCCGCGCGCCTGAGGCCCTCGTGCCTCGCCATTCGCCCTATGGACACCCCAGTGACCCTGAATATGCTCGTATTAATTCATTTTTCATTCCGTCAAGAGTTTTGTCAAATTCCGTACCCATAATTCTCTGGAAACTCAAGTCATCATCTTTATTTGCATCTAACACTTTTAAACGTCTAGTTTTTTTATTAACTCAAATAATATTTATTTTTTGTATTCAGATATGTCTTATTTTTGTTTAATTTAAAAACAATGGTTGAAAAAATACAAATGAAAATATCAGAAACTCGTTCTGCATTTAAACTTTTGTCATCCTTTGGTCATTACATCCTGCGCTGTTTGTAATGTTTAGAGGATACATATATTTTATTTTATTTTAAGCATTGCCATGATATAATATTTAAGAAAACCTTGGGGAAATGAATTGAAAAGTGTACTAATATATATATATATATGATATGTTTGCTTTCAGACATGCTGGATGACCTGTCGTGTGAAGGTCGAGAGTGTGTTAACTGCGGCTCTATATCGACCCCGCTGTGGAGGAGAGACGGCACGGGCCATTACCTGTGCAATGCGTGCGGCCTTTACCACAAGATGAACGGAATCAATCGACCTCTCATCAAACCCCAAAAACGATTGGTAATTGTCCATTTGTTAATACATTTTAAATGAAAGCTTAAATGCTTTAGGTGCTGACTTTCATGTGGCTTTTTAAAAAGCGAAACCCTGCAATTGACCCTAATGATTTGCTAAAACAATTTTTATCTTGTGTTATCTATAAAGTCAGTTTGATTCAGTCATTAAATAATTAAATATTTATGACATTTTAAAGTCCAGTTTTGAATTTGCATTAAAAACAATTTTAGGTTATTTAAGTGAAGGAGTCAATGGATGTTTCTGTAACTCAATGTTTTAAGCATTCGTTTGATCCCAAAAAGCACACTGATAATTGTATGTTGCTTTGGATTAAAGTCTGCCAAATGCATAAAAATATATAATTTTTTTAAATTTATATAAATATAAAACAAATATACTGTAGCTTGCTTATTTAGTTAGAAGCATCAGGTTTTGCAAATTAAAAATATATATGCTGAGGGAGAGGTATGGTCTCAGGGTTAAAACTAGAGAAGGTCATCACATAAAGCCTTCACTTCTGTCTTGTTTCCCAGGAGTTATCTCAGTCACACATGCGCTCTTCTCCTTTTCTCTCTCACATGCACACACTCTTGCTCACTCGCTTCTCTCTGCCTCTCTGTTTTCATTTGTGTCATTGCGACCTTGTCCTTGAGTCTGTCTGTTTTTAGCCCAAGCAGCACAAATTCAACAACACCAACTGGTGCTTTCGAGCTGAGAAGTTTTCAATCTTATTCTAGAAATTATTTATGATGCAACTGTTGTAAAATCCCTCTTTGAACTGATTTCTTGGAAACTATCTTGACTGATATGTTTCATGGCATGGATGTTAAAGGTGCCAAAGAATGCATTGAAATAATATGTTAAATTGTTCTCTGGTATTTACATAAAAGGTATGTAACTTTATTAAGTGCAAAATTATCAAGAAACAGTCTTGGATGTCCATTAACATTTACTCTCTATATTAAAATGGGATATTATTACCTTATTTGGAAAGGTCATGAATAATAATATTAAGTACTGCTCTGATTGGCTGTTTCACAGCATGACTCATGTCAGTCAGTTGTCACTTTCAAAGCAAACAAACCTTATATGTTTGAGCCCGTATAAGATAAAGAACAAGGTTTTGAGGAATAAACAATTGTTTGTAGTTTGGAAATGGACGTTTCTGAGTGGTACGTTTATTTGTGGTTTTTCAGTATGGACCAACAAAACATAACTGTAAGTTGGCGTCAATAGTAGAACTTCAGCCTAAACGCTAGCATATAGCATTCACTAGCATATAGCGCTAACTTTGTTTTTAGCATTGTAACAACATTGTACTTAATTTAATATGTAATTTAATGTTGGGGCGTACATCTTGACTGTAACGTCACAGTCGGTGTTATGTTCAGATTGGCCTGTTTTCCAGCAGTTTTTTCGTGTTTGAGGCTCACGATATGTCATTACCATGTACAGAACTCTTATAATTCATCTAACATTAGGTAAATATAGTTTAACATGACCATCATCATGGAAAAAGTCTTCCCATCATTTTAGAATAGACCTACTTTGCATCTTATCATTCTATCGTTCCTTTTTTAGCTGGTCAGGAGTTGCAAGCTCCACCTTTTCACATGAAAATCTCAATTTCTCTCATTTCCTCTTTGCCTTTGCTCCATTTACACCAATAAAATAACCTCTTTGTCATTCATAATGAATATGACTGCCTTAAGAGTGCCAGATGAAGCACATGCCCATATTTCTCTCTCTTTCTGTTGTCTCTGTAGCAAAGCACATCTCGGCGAGCGGGTCTGTGTTGCACTAACTGTCACACCAGTACCACTACGCTTTGGAGGAGAAACGCAGAGGGCGAGCCCGTCTGCAATGCATGCGGCCTGTACATGAAGCTGCACGGGGTGAGTGCGCGTTTCCATTTGTGTTACTGTTCAGGGCATGCTTAACAAAAGCTCATTCTGCAAATGTGAGTTTATATGCATGTGTGTATAAATGTGCTAGTTTGCATGATCATAGGTCACAGGTATGTGTTACTTCAATAAGCTTTAGTTTGTGAATTAAAAAGCTTTTATTTTATTACACCCTATTTTTTCTGAGTTGTATAATATTTGCCTGCAGAATAAGTCATAATTCATATGTAATGTCATTTAACATCTAACTCAGCTTTTCTAAGAAAACAACAATAATCATAACTTTGCTGTTTGCTTTGCGTTAGGTACCAAGGCCATTAGCAATGAAGAAAGAAAGCATTCAGACCAGGAAACGCAAACCAAAGATGCCCAAAACAAAACCATCCTCAGGTAAGAATGGAGAAACGCATTCGAAATCAGATCTCTTTTTAAGACAAAAAAAGGTTACATTTTGGAGAAAGTGGAGATAAGTGAGTGATTCTGATGAAAGTGTGGGAGTGAGCAAGCGAGAGAATGTGTGGAGAGAAATATGGGGTGAGGGAGAGAGTAAAGAGGAGGGGAATGGGAGTGATAGGGAGAGAACGGTGACATCATTCTCTCTACTTCCAGTAGACGCGCGGCACCGATACAAACATGAATGAATGTCTATCGTTGTAAACTTTCTAGGGATGTCAAAAGATTAATCGCAATTAATTGCATACAAAAGTCTGTGTTTACATAATATATTTGTTTGTGTATTGTGTGTTATTATTATTTATATATAAATACACACATACATGTATAAAAAATATATTTATGTATAATATAAAATAATATCAAAAATATCAAAATCTAAATAAATATATATATATACATATGTAAATGTTTCTTAAATCCATACATGCATATGTGTGTATTTATATACAAAGTAATTGCACACACATATAATGTTCAAAACCAAACTTTTATTTTGAATCTGATTATTCGTGATTAATCTTTTGTCAGCCCTAAAACTTTCATTTGGGAAAGCAGCCTGTCTGGTTTGATATTATTTTGTCTGGCTCTCAACTAATATTCTCTTTGTCTTCAGGGTCAACGGTGTCCGGTTCTACGTCTCCCTCTTCATTGCCAGTGTCAGAGAGCGCCTCTACAATAAAACGTGAACCCAACATCGCAGCTTCTCCATATGCTGGTCAAACTGTTGTCTCAGTCACACAGGTATCTGCTCACGAACTCAACACATGATTGGTGGATAATTTCATTTGCCAATCAGTGCTCCCTAGTGCTCAGATAAACAACCCATCATATACTAAAGGGACTGTCATAATAGCGAATAAATCGTGAATGGATTAGAGGGGGTCATTAGAAAATTTCATACTCTAAAAATGCTGGTTTGTTATTGTACTGTATATGGTTTAGGTAAAATAGGGAGAAACCCAACTCTTGAGTTATTTCATTGGGCCATGATTGGGCCAAATATGGATGTTTTTTAGGTTAATTTAAACCTATGGTTGAATTTGTCCATATTTTAGACAACCAAAGGGTTAAACAAACCCAGCATTACTTAAAGTGCCCACAATGTTGTTTTTCTGTCCTGTTTTTAAACAAAAAAAATCTGTCGTCTTGTACCTTGACATGAATCCATTTTGACATATTTTTTTTTTACTGGAGATACTACTGCGAAAAAAAAATGTACAATCTAAAAACTGTTGAGTTATTTTTAACCGCATTGGGTCAAAAAGGGACAAGCCCAGCCATTGGGTTAAATTAACCCAGAAAATGTTTATATTTGACCCAACAATGGGTTAAAACAACCCAGCATTTTGGGTTGAATCAACCCAGCATAGATTAAATTACAACCTTATGGGCTGAGCTCGTCCCTTTTTGATCCGAGGGTGGGTTAAAAACAACCCAGAATTTTTTTGGTTGGTGGCACTCCGATCGAATTAAGGATTTCCCTTATTTTGCGAGACTTGATAATAACAAACGTCTCTGTTTCCTTCTTATAAGGCATCGACACAGCTGGACAGCGCGAGCGCAGGGCATGTGGACATCAAATACGAGGACTACACGTACACACCTACATCAATCGCTTCACAGAACTCCTGGTGTGCTCTGTCTCAAGCGTGATGTCATCGCAGACCTGCTTCCCTTCCGGAACCTCCCTAGTGCATTCTGGGAAAAAGACTTTTGACAAGATCTACCTAATAGAGCTCAATTAAAAACATATAGACAGACGAAGCTTGGGAATGCAAGAGATCGACTGTCCTTCAAGGCACATCACAGCCAGTTCGTGTTGTTTTGTCAAAAACACGGCAGAGACTCAGCAAGCAGATCTCGAGTTCCATAAGCAACGTTTGGAAGGACAAAAACATGGCTTTTATGGCTTTTGAACATGTTTCTTGGCTTAGATGTTAATGATTAACTTTTAAGATACATTATTTATGTTAAGATAAGAATGGCAGAGGCACAAACGTGTCTCCCATAATCCTCCTTATCCTTCAGGGAGTTTGTGTCTTTATGGTCATTATGACTTTAAATCATATACTTTCCCTGGATGAGCTTTTAAAAGTTGCCTTGTTGTCTTTGCTGATTCCAGACAATGTTAATGCTGTATTGTATTCATGCAATGATCTGAAGTGCAATGACCCTCAGCAATGTACAAGGGAAACTTTTATTTTAATTGTTCAAAATTTTGTGTTTTGTTTTGTCAGAATATGTTAACCTAAATTTATTTGCTGTATTTTGTTGATATATATTGGAATATATCGTTGTTTTATTGCATCAAATTGCAAAAAAAAAATGTGTTCGTATTTGTTTGCAAAGGTATAAAAATTTCTATTTTAAGAAAACAACACATTTTAATGGGTACACATTTCAATACAGTAAAATAACAAAACAACAAAAATACAAATCTATTTTTATTTCTATTATAAGCTGATTTCTTATTCGATATTGTCTTATTTTTATTAATTTAATTCATTTTAAACTCTTTTCCATATTTTAAATACTTTGATCTTTATACATTTAAACAGCCCAAATATGTCCTTCAGGCTTATGTCTACCCCCCCAAAAAAACTTTTATGTCCTGACTTTATAATGCCCAGAGTTTTGAGCCCATATGAAGTTTATATGAATGCTTTGATGTTTATGGCTATGTAATTGTTTCGTGTAACCTGTATCCTCATAAGTGTTGCTGAGTGTTTGTGTGAATGACTTTCCGTGCCTGTGCGTACCTCTCTCCGCACAGTGTTGGCGATCAAAGGTTACGTTCCAGCTTGGCTTTATGGTGCTGAGGTTTTGGGTTGGGCTTGCACATGTTGGCTCTAGGCGGGCACGTCAGCATTCGGCCCACCCGCTTTACAGCCTCGTGGCGACAGAGAGACTCCGCCATCCACCTTTATTGCTATTGGCCAAATTAGTTTGTGTTATCTGTTGGTGTCATAGTTTTTGTCACCCTGGTGATGGTAACCTGGGTCATGAAACATCAAGTTCATAACCTCAGCCTCACAGGGAACGCTTGACAAGCAATTTTCAACAACTCACTGACAAACCAATATAAATAGGGAACTCTTCTGCAATAAGAGAGAGGATATTAATAATGTTTGAAATATATGATGCATCTCTTCCCCAAGAGTATCTGTTTAAGACTATAAAATGATCATTTGCATTTGGGAGACACTTTTATCCAAAGTGCCTTATCAGTAAATGTGTTCCCTATAGGGGTTGAACTCATGACCTTTTGTGCTGCTAATGAAATGCTATTCCAACTGAGCTACAGAAACAATATATTTTTCTTAACATCATTCATAAAGATGGATATCCCACTTCTCCCTATTTTCCCTCTGTTCGTGTTGAGAATTTCGAAAGAAGAATTATATTTTTCCCAGGGTCCCCCTCTCTCTGCATCGCACTCTCTGTCCTGCGATACAAAACAGGATATTGTAGAGCAGTTTTGACCATGGAGGGGTGACAATTTGTCTTTCTGGGTGACTCAGCTGAAGGATTGTTGCCTTGTAAATGTGAATGTGTGACTGCTGCCGAAATATCCTTGCTAAGGAATTCTGGGATTCCTCCACGGATTCACAAAGTCTGATAAAGACCAAACATGGTAGATAAATCCAGGCTTTATCACAAACTCCTTATGACAACCATTAGGCCAAACCAGATCAACCAGAATGAGAATCCATGTGAACGCAGACACACCTATAAATATTTTGTCATTGGAATATGAGCCTTATATTACTATTCGCATAATGATTACAACTGCTCTATAAATCACTTCAAATGACAGCATCCTTTAAGAACAACACTCTAAAAACAAACGGCGCTAAATAGCACTAAAATTGGTTCTTGGCTCGTAATCATAGAGAAACTATTTCAAGTGCTATATAGCACATATGAATCACATATGAAGAACCGTACAAGGGGGTCATATAGCACCACATATGGTTCTACATAGCACATTATGGTTCTTCACTGGTGCTACTGTAGGTACCTCATCCGTGCTATATGGCACTTAAAATGGTTCCTTTATGAAGTACCACTTTTAGTGCTATTTAGCACCGTTTTTAGAGTGAAGATTTTATACTGTAAATTTTGCATTTCTGTTTATTTTTTGAGTTTGTGTGTGCATGTGTGTACATTTTTCAGGGCAGATTGTGTTGGGGATTTCCTCAGAAGTAATCAGATAAAGAAAAGCTTCCAGTGCCTGTATACAACTGTAGTCTCATATAACCCCACTGTTAGGCCCTAGCCAGACATCAAGCCAAGTGCGGAGGAGTCTGACAGGCTACAGCTGGAAAAAAACGCAGATAATGAGCATCCAGGTAAATCATTGAGGTGAATTAAGTTACATTATTCTCATTTTTCACCTTGTGGTTGCATCAACCAGCGTGTTGAGTCCAGAGGCTCTCCGAACACGCTATCAGTAAAATGACCTAAGAGTTGCCCTGTGTACTTTAGGCAATAGCATTTGTGAACTATTAAGTCTTTCCTAGTCTTAAAGAGGCAGAGACGTATTAATGCGTATGTGCACAGCCTCTGTGTAACCAAGATAAGACACAATAATTAAAAACCCCTTTCACTCGTGTCGTGAGTTACATCGGATTAGAACAATGCTCATTTGTTTGAATGGGTAAATAATTTATTATTAGAAAAGTTATTTTGATAGTCTCTCTCTTTCTTTCTCTCTCTCTCTTTATAGGAATACACCGGCTGACTGCCTTATTGGCCCCCCGCTAATAAAACAACAACTCCACATTCTCTAAAGACACAAACTCTTACTGGCACTAGTGTGTTTGTGTAAGTAGCTCTTGGGGGTTCTCCACAGGACTCCTATTATATTGTAATTGAGTACTCTGTTCTTAAATTTGACCCCCACCTTTTACATTCTGAGGTTAGGACGCAGAGACAAATGGTGCAATTTAGAAAGGTCAAATTAATCTATTCTTTATAAGCAACATTGTTTTTACAGCATGCTAATTTGATGTTTATTATTTCTAATAGTTGATTGTATAAAGTTATTAATGTGTACCTAACAGTAAACAATGTGTTTTAGTGTGCCTTATTGCATGCAAAAATTGTAATGATGGTAAAGGCATTATAACTCTGCAGTTTCAAATAAAGTACAATGACAACAGGACTGCAAAAATTGTAAAGTATAATAGTAAAACAATATGCATTGTAAAAAGCACTATATACATTTAAATTGAATTGAATTAAACTGAATTAAATATAGTAACACTGCAAAAAAGTAAAACAATCAACCGTAATGAAAGATAAACTAATGATAAGGAATGACACTAAATGTCCAATTGCTTTGAATGTGTCCTAAATGACAGGGTGATTAAATGAGTGTGTGTTCCTCTCCCCTCGTGCACTCACAAAAACAAGAGCATGACCCCGCCTATACAAAGGTCAAGGTGCGCACGGGCCAAAGGTTGTGTTACAACCACAGCCCCATAAAACAAAGTGCATCTTTGCACATAATTGTCACGGTAAATGACACATGCACTCGCAGACAAATCCAGTGGGAGTGCAAGCACACAGCCTTACATGTCCTGCAGCAACACAAACACACACACAATGCACGCATATACATAACAAGGCAGGTGTTCAGTGCTGGTGTTTGCACAAACACCTAATACTCAGCGTCATTAGACACATATATCACAAACCCACTGTATAACAAGATCACAGTCAACAATGAGTTACTCATTAACAAGTTTAACATCATAAAAGCACACTGTATTTATGAGTTATTAAAGAAAATTTGATGCAGTTGATGATAAATGATGTATTTAATTTTAACATTTAGTGTTAATATTAATACAAAACCTAAATTGATAAAAGTGGAGGCATGCAGGGCAGTACATTTCAGATTACACTTACAATTATAAATATTTTATTTAATTTGGTTTAAATATCCATTTATATGTCCACAAGCATGTTGGCAATTGTTTTACCAACTTTTACGACGTCTTGAATTGCTTTAAGGAAACTAACCACCTAGTATAACCATCATTTTTGGTTTCATTTGTAAACACAAATTTTCAAGGGTACAGTAAACTTTTTAACTATGATATTTGTAATACAAATGTTAATCAATCCAACAAACACATGGTTACTACACGTTTACTACTTTATTTTATTTTAATTAAACCATCGTAATATCCATGCTGGGTGAAACTACTGTGCGTGCGTCCTCGTGCTTGTTTCCTGTTGTGGGACTTAATCCCATTTAGCATGGGTATTATTAGAGGTGGTCATTACTAAACATAGCTTCATTCTGTAAATTATTCATTCTCTAAGTTTGGCCCTGTGCGGACAAAAAAGAAACGGCAACAAATAACTCGACCGACGAAGAAAATGTCAAAATAAGAAGGAAAAACAGCATTGTGAACGATGAAACGGAGACGTCTGAGAGCGATGGCTTCCGTGGCCGGCAGCGAGATTGTTTCCTTTACTGTGGAAAAAGAGCCGGAAGGAGAGAAAAAAAACAGTTTAAGGGTAAACGTAAAGTTAAAAAATATCGATCTATGTCTACATTCAATGCACTCATTCTTCCCTACGTCACCAAAATCCCTTCAGTCTTTCTGGATGTAATTAATCTTAAATGTAGGCTATTCGCAACAAAAATATATTTATATAATTAATTTTAATAACGGGTTAAAGCTTATTAAAAATAATTTTGAAAACTGCCCTCTCGATTTATTCGTTTATTTGTTTATTTATCGTCAGTCTTTTTGTTTTTTTTTGACATCATTTCTGTAAACTACGTTGTTTTAAAAATACGTTAGTAGCCATATACTTGTTTTATAATGTGTTTAGTGATTTTACAATAAAAATATCTCAATAAAAACCCTCTCTGGACGTTATTTACGATCCCCCGATATTTATACATCAAATAAAAGCTTGTTTAACACATTCACACCACACATTAGCTGAATATCAACAGCAGCTCGTTTTCAGCAGGTACAAGTCGTATATTTATTGTAAATTGGCACAGAAGGTTGGCGTTGGAAATATATCTAAAGAGTTATTTATTGTACAATCCCAGGCATGGTTTTATCTTAGTCCCTGACTAAAATGCATGTTTGAGATGCTTTAATTTAAAACCACCTTGTCCTGATTAATTTTAACATATTGCGTTGACATTGTTTTGTCTTAAGGTGCACACCTGTAGTGTTTTTTTTTTTTGTAAAATATGTTTGTAAAAAATTCTTAAATTACCTAATTTTAATAAGGCCTAGTCCTGTATGGAAGTAAATCTGTGCCGTTGGGTTTTGAATTCTACTTCTTAGCACTGAATTTTTTTACATCAAATTTTTAACACTGAATTTTATTTTGCATCTAAATCAGACTTTGAATTTTAAAAGCCATCGAATTTCTAGCACAGTTTTTGTGCCTATGACATTTTTTTCAATGTTTTAAAAAAATTCAGTGTAAAAAAAATTCAATGTCTAAAAAAATTCAGTGAAAAAAAATTCAATGTGTTTTAAAAGATTCAGTGTAAAAACATTCAATGTTTCAAAAGATTTTGTGTAAAAAATTCAATGTCTCAAAAAATTCAGTGCAAAATAATTCAACGTCTCAAAAAATTCAGTGTAAAAATATTCAGAGTCAACATCCGGGGAAGCAAGGAGAAGCAATCGATCCCTGTATCAAATCATTCAACATCCAGCCAATCATTTACGCTCCATTGGTCACGTGACACCGAAACGGGAAGTGGGTGAAGTTCAGGCTGGTTCAGGCAAAGGGTTTATTTGCATTAACATACGAACACATTTTTCACATCTGGCAGATCGTATCATCAGTATATCAGGACACAGTCCGTTTACATTTATCAAAATCAAAGTGACTACTGTATCTGGATGTGTGATCGATCCCGTGCGGGGAGACGCGCTGGATGAATAGCTGTCAATCACAAATGGCTACAACTGGCTTTAACCATATGATTTAGGGTTGTCGCGGTAACTGCACTCCCGTATTGTACAGTTCTACTGAGAAGCAAACAGCAGAGAATAACTAGCAACCCTAATAACCGTGATTCACCTTTTTAGCTTTATATTTTAAGCTTTAAAGGTTTTGTCTTTGTTTATTAATATTTGCAGCGTCCGCACCGCGTACCTGAACTCGACTTTCACCCACATGCTTTTTACCAGCAAAATTAATGTGAAACATGAGGATGACAATCCCGACTTCACTGTTTTAGTCTGCCTTAATAACGTGCTTTAGGCTCTGTCTGAACTTATACGTTTTTGTTCTGTAGCCTACTTTGTTCACTCACATATTTCTATATCAACAATAAACTGTTGTTACCTTTGTTTCCTGATAAGTTTAATATGATTTAAATAAAAGAGCTAACAATTTCCTAAATTTCCTGTTCATGTCTCCCTCTAGTCTAGTGTGTAAGAAGTGAAGTAATGTAATTTACAAACACATTTAGGTATAAGAAACTTACTTTGCATAAAACCAACACTGAGCAAATGTATTTGGTCAATGTTATTATGGTTTGTACGTGTTTAACCTAAAACGTGTTAAATGAGATAGAAACAGCTGACTGACCAGCGCAACATTCACGTACTGACCCTATGTCGCCATGGAAACTCAAACATTAAAACGATCCATTAAATTCTGCTACTAAATATTAAATCTCTACATGAATAGTTGGAACGTATTAAACATATGCCTGAATAACTTAAAAATACGAGCAGGAGTTTTAAAATGCGCTCCAACCTCCTTTATTTTTGACAGCTGTCAGGGAGAAGATTAATGATAGTTAGCGGTGTTTTGTGTGACGTTGACCTGTAAATGCAGATTCCATGGCTGGATTGAGTGAGATCCGTCCCCGGCTGCGTTTGTGATCGGAATGTTATCCGTTCTTGCGCCACACATCAAGATGGATAAATAAAACACAACGAAAATTCTTCTGTGTATTTTGTTTAATGATTTGCCTAAAGCGCCATCACATTTAAAGCCCTGTGTTCTTAGTTTCTTAATTATATGTATGAGATTTTTAATGTTTGAATGAAAAGAAATTCCAAAACATTTTCCCGCAATCTTTTTAACACTTTAGGGTCAGTAAAATGTTTTATGATTTGTTGTTAAAAATCTGTTCAATGATTGGTTAAAGCCTACGGGACTGCCGCTCAAGCAAAGATAAAGGGCGTATTCCAATAGCTTATCCTATGCCATATTCCCTTCGAAGATCAGAACACTTGATGTATAAACTCTAGAGAAAGTTGCACAATTGTCTCATGGTGTGGTCAATCAAATAGACTTGGCGAATAGAGCAATGAAAAACGCACATCAGTTTCTCTTTATTTGGATCGACTGTGTGACATCCCCTTCCTGAAGTGCCCTTCAAGGGCGCTAAAACGCCATTTGGAATTCACCCCGCTTTCAGCATGAACTTGACTGCCGCGTCCCATCTCAAAGGCCGATAAAACAGCTGGAGTACTAATAAAAACATCAGTAAATTAATAGGTTTCAGCAATTCTTCTGAAGAAATGTTACCATATCTTTCTCTGGAAAAATAAGCTGCCTTCAAAGCAAGTGTAATTGCGGATTCACGCGCTTCTAATCTAATTTTCCAAATTGTTCTTTTAAGTCATAATGTAAAAATAACACGGAGACTTACGTTCTTACATAGATGTGTTGTATTATTAGGGATGGATTACCTAAATACAGGTAAGGATTTTTTCACCTTCTGAACTAAACAAACCGCATATTTTATAGGAAATAGCCATTTGGCAAAGCCGTTCATCTGTAGATCGCTTTTGCTTTTAAAGTCAGATTATTAAATATTTCCATTTCTTGAATTAAAAAAGTTTTTAAAAATGTTTCTTTATTATTATTATGAACGAAAAACTTAAAACCAATAAAATAGTACAATGACAAACTCGCTAAACAGCTTGTTTATTAATAAAACAAATTCGATGGATGGTATGCGTTCTAACACAAATAAATGAAAGACATAATTTTCCATTACTACGAATGCTTAGTGTTTGTTTATTATTATTTTATTATAACAGAACAACAATAAATTACTAAAATGACTCACTTATATAAAGGAGAAGGTTTACCAAAAAGGAATAAATGGAAAATATTTTACCTGCCTTAATACATAAATACATCTAAAGATCCTTAGATTTATTTAAAATAAGCAAACCAATCATTTGTTTAATCAATATAAAACTACAACAATATAAACCAAGGACAAACTCGCAAAAGTTAGATAAAGAAATTCAATTTAAATCCTGTCTATTCTATTCATATTTGTGGAGCAATATAAGCTTGAAAGTATCTTGAAATAAATCGATATACAAAAGCATTTTAACACTGCTTGTATTTTTAAGTTATTCAGGCATATGTTTAATATGTTTAATATGTTCCAATCTCTACATTATTATTAATGTAGAGATTTAATATTTAGTAGCAGAATTTAATGGATCGTTTTAATGTTTGAGTTTCCATGGCGACATAGGGTCAGTACGTGAATGTTGCGCTGGTCAGTCAGCTGTTTCTATCTCATTTAACACGTTTTAGGTTAAACACGTACAAACCATAATAACATTGACCAAATACATTTGCTCAGTGTTGGTTTTATGCAAAGTAAGTTTCTTATACCTAAATGTGTTTGTAAATTACATTACTTCACTTCTTACACACTAGACTAGAGGGAGACATGAACAGGAAATTTAGGAAATTGTTAGCTCTTTTACTTAAATCATATTAAACTTATCAGGAAACAAAGGTAACAACAGTTTATTGTTGATATAGAAATATGTGAGTGAACAAAGTAGGCTACAGAACAAAAACGTATAAGTTCAGACAGAGCCTAAAGCACGTTATTAAGGCAGACTAAAACAGTGAAGTCGGGATTGTCATCCTCATGTTTCACATTAATTTTGTTGGTAAAAAGCATGTGGGTGAAAGTCGAGTTCAGGTAAAGTACGCGGTGCGGACGCTGCAAATATTAATAAGCAAAGATAAAACCTTTAAAGCTTAAAATATAAAGCTAAAAAGGTGAATCACGGTTATTAGGGTTGCTAGTTATTCTCTGCTGTTTGCTTCTCAGTAGAACTGTACAATACGGGAGTGCAGTTACCGCGACAACCCTAAATCATATGGTTAAAGCCAGTTGTAGCCATTTGTGATTGACAGCTATTCATCCAGCGCGTCTCCCCGCACGGGATCGATCACACATCCAGCTACAGTAGTCACTTTGATGTTGATAAATGTAAACGGACTGTGTCCTGATATACTGATGATACGATCTGCCTGATGTGAAAAATGTGTTCGTATGTTAATGCAAATAAACCCTTTGCCTGAACCAGCCTGAACTTCACCCACTTCCCGTTTCGGTGTCACGTGACCAATGGAGCGTAAATGATTGGCTGGATGTTGAATGATTTGATACAGGGATCGATTGCTTCTCCTTGCTTCCCCGGATGTTGACTCTGAATATTTTTACACTGAATTTTTTGAGACGTTGAATTATTTTGCACTGAATTTTTTGAGACATTGAATTTTTTACACAAAATCTTTTGAAACATTGAATGTTTTTACACTGAATCTTTTAAAACACATTGAATTTTTTTTCACTGAATTTTTTTAGACATTGAATTTTTTTTACACTGAATTTTTTTAAAACATTGAAAAAAATGTCATAGGCACAAAAACTGTGCTAGAAATTCGATGGCTTTTAAAATTCAAAGTCTGATTTAGATGCAAAATAAAATTCAGTGTTAAAAATTTGATGTAAAAAAATTCAGTGCTAAGAATTAGAATTCAAAACCCAACGGCACAGATTTACTTCCATAGTCCTGGATTAACCCAAACCCTGTCTGGGAAACCACCCCTATATGTTTAATTAGATTTTTTGGGCATGGGTTCCCTGCTGTTTAATCATGGCATCACCTTCACTTCAACTTTGAATCCATAAATGACAGAGATTAGAGCTTATGCCAAAAATATATGAATTAAAGACAGAGAGAAAGACCTACAATGCACATTTGTGAGCATCTTTAAAGCTGTGTGTGTGTTTGTGTATGCATGTGTGTGTGTGCGTGCAGCGTGTGTGTTTGTCTATTCATCTGTCATCAGTGAGGCTTGGTGAGGAGACTCTGTGGAGCCCAAAACTCAGGGGTCAAGTCCAGGTTTTCCCAGCCCCCAGCAACTCGGTCGATCTTCTCCGCTCTGGAGAGATGGACAGAATCAGGGAGAGGCGTGAAGGGATGGGGAGGAGAGAACATGGGCCCAGAGTGATAGATTGACGCAGTAGACGAGGAACAGTGGGACTGTATTATGGATGAAAAACAGTTTACTTTCACGTTTCACATCCAGAACGTTGAATGGTTCGAATCTTGATTTAGTGTGTCACTCCTTAATTTACAGGCTGTGAATTTGCTGCAAATGTTTTATGTTTCCATAATTTGTCTTTTATGTGTTTATTAACGTAATTGATGTAAGTTGAGACCCGGTGCCACCCTGTGACCCTATAGTATGACCCTTTTGTCTCCCATGCCACTCTGTCTCTCTCTTTCTTTCTGTCTCTCACCCAGGGTGAAGTGTGGAGTGATGGAAACAGGGCGGCTCTCTCTCTCACCCTCACGTCTCCAGAGCGCCCTGCGGTTCAGGCAGGGTGAGAGACGCTGCTGAGCTGTGTGTTATTCTTTATGTCGACCTCCTGCGAGGAGCGGCAGTCAGCACAGCAAGTTACATACACAGTGCCTTTAGCCTGTCAATCAGTTCATCTCAGATAATCACAGGCCCTTTGGTCTCAAACATGTGCACACACACAAAAATACATGCATTTAAAATACAGTAGACCCAAAAATTGGGTTAAAATGTGAGCCAGTCTGTGGAAACCCAGCTAAAGTAATTTTTACACCAATAATCCATGTGTCAATAAGCATTTAGGCAATCAATGACCATGCATGCATGTGTACAGGGTGCACATTCACATACACACACTTTGATAACAATCCATCTCTTTATTCACCTTTCTGTATACATAATTGCTACATACATAACAACGACCCAAAATAATTATCTAAAAAAAAATTCCACAGTCTAATATATATCCACAATATTTTGATAATTGTGAACCAAGTTTCACCCAAAGCCGATTTTTTCGTAGTCACATTCCATTACAAAGTTTTTCATGAGTGGAATGAACTTTGACCCTGCCCCGGTCAGCTGAACTCTAGCCCATTCATTAATTTATAGACTCTGTGCCATCTGATTGGTGGTGCACTGATGATGTCAGCCCTGAAACAGCAGCACTAAATTATAATCATAGCCATCGTAAAGACAAGGGCCTGCTGCACATGTGGAATTCTTTTCTCTCTCTCTTTCTCTCTTTCACTTTTGCCTTCTCTTCTCTTTCATTATCTCCCCCCTCTCCCCACTCCATCGTCTCCGTGCAGGATTTCCTCATTTTCCTGTCTATCTATTTCTTTTTCTTTTTGTCTGTCTGTTTCTCATGTTCCTTCATTCCGGTAATCTCTCATCTTGTTCTCTCTCTCTCTCTCTCTCTCTCTCTCTCTCTCTCTCTCTCTCTCTCTCTCTCTCTCTCCCTTTTTCTGTCTCTCTCACTCATTGCTTCTGAACATGCACTTTGGATAACCCTGTTCAAAGACCCTCCACTGCACTTTGCAGATAGATGCAGCCTATTTATTTTACTGTTAGATCCAATGTGTGTGTGGGGGTGAGAGAGAGAGAGAGAGAGAGAGAGAGGACTGATTTTTTTTGAAAAGAGCCTTCCAGATTTGTAAAAGTGACTCAGGACCTTGAAATATTTTTAATCGTGATTTGTTTGATTATGTGTGGGAGTAAAGAGAGAGCTGGAAGTACTTTAATATCTTAGCGCCCCCCTTCTCTCTCTATCGCTATCTTCCTCTCTTTCTTTGTCTCTCTCTCTCTCTCTCTCTCTCTCTCTCTCTCTCTCTCTCTCTCTCTCTCTCTCTATCTATCTTTGTCTCACACTGTAGCCCTCTCCCCACCACCCCAACGCAGGCACTATATCACTGTCTTTTTTACCCAGTCAACCTCTTACAGTTCACCAACTCCCTTGAATCTTCAGTATTCATGAGCCAATCAGAAAGATTGATTCCTCCCGACCTTTACGTACAACAGGGATGTTCGTACGTACCAGTTTGAATATTTTTAATTACATTTTGATTTTTGTTAGTCAAATATGAACACCTAAAAATATTGAATACTTTCCCTCATTCTTTGTTATATTTTATGGCCATTGGGATTGCACTAACCACATTTAATATCACAACTAAAATCTTTGCAATTAAAACTGGTTAATTGCCACGCCCCCATTCGGTCAGAGTCACAACTTCATGGTTGTTCCATACAGCAAGTGTGTTGATTTTTTTATAATTGCACACCTATACGGTTATTCCAGGTCATTTGAACAGGTTACAGTTCTTGCTTCCAATAAATCACACCTGTTGTCATTTATTAGGCCAATAATTCACTACAGAACCTTGAAAGAAAGTATTTTTCATGATGAAATTCCCAGCGTAACGGGCTTGTTGGGCTTGATAAGCTCTTCTTTGATGGCCTCCTGGCCTGATGATGTGGACACAGAGTCAAAGGCCGACAGGAACATTCTTCTGAAGCAGGAGTTTAACACAAGCTCAGATAACAGAAAAGTATTTACAGCACACTTCACTGTTAGTTTCTCTTTGTTACCTCAGAGCATATAAACGAGTACTGCATGACACAACACAACAGCCCTTTGAAAGATCATCTACTGTTGGAGTATAAGAAGAGGAGAAACTGTAGTTGAGTAGGGTACTTGGAGAGGATAGGAGAGTTGAGTTGAGGTTACTAAACTCAATGGAAAAGCTGACCAAGCCAAAGTCAGGTGAGCTGACCAGACCTGACCTAAACCAAACCAAAAGATAAGATGCTAGGTTGAACTGAGCTGGGCTAAGTTGAGCTGAGTTGAGTTGAGCTAAGCTGAGTTGAGTTAAGTTGAGCTGAGATTGGAAGAGTTGACAAGAGATTGTAGGGCAGAGTACCGTAAAGTTAATTATCTGAGAGATGAGAGGTTTAGCTGAGCTGGGCTGAGTTGAGGTGAGTTGAGTTTAGCTGAGTTGGGTTGAGTTCAGTTGAGCTGACCTGAGCTTAGCTGAGTTGATTTGAGCTAGGTTCAGATAGGATGAGTTCAGATGGGAAAAGTTGACAAGGGACTATATAGTTGGGTAGTGTAGAGTAAATGATATAAGAGTTGAGTTGTTGGGTTGAGTTGAATGAGAAGAGGGGAGGCGAGGACAACAAGAAGAGGATGGGTTTGTGTTGTGAATGTGTGAAGATTAGACTGCAGTCAGTGTGACTGTGTGTGTATCAGTGAGTGACAGGCCTGTCCATCTGAAGTCCCGCTGGGATTCCTCTGGCTATGTCTCATTGTGCTGGGTCCTGTAAGACAAAGGGTTAAGTAAATGTTTGGGGAAGATAAGGCCACTCACACTGACAGCATGCAGACTTCATGGACCGGTCTCCACTACAGCCAAATTACGCATTCACACACACATTCGCCTCCTCCTCCTTACATTACCCTGTTTCTCAGTATTCTCGATTTTGCTCAGGACTACTTTAAATTCCTGTTCCAATTTACCGAAAACAGTTGGGTGTCTGTGTGTAAGCAATGCAGTCTAAGTGTTTTTGTAGAAGAATTGTATATGTACCCATTTATGACAACAGGATATGTTTCTCTTATTTACAGTTTTCAAAAATTGATGGAGAGAAAGAAAAAAATGCACAAACCACAGATTTTAGCTATTTGATAAAATACTTCAGTTACACACTTTATACTGCATAAGTACTGGACTGCATAAGATAAATAGCACTACAGTGCTTTACATTTATGTGTAACATGCAGCAGTGTTATGTTGTCAGGTAGTGTAAAAACACAAGTAGTACAGAGCAGTGGGAGGAAAACAGTGCAGACTTGCTTAGCATGCCTGTTCCAGCTGCTATCTCCAGCAACAAGACTAAAAGTCTGGCCAGGAAAACACGCGCACACACTCGCTCCTGTTTTCTTTAATGTGCTCTGCTCAGTTTTTCCCTCTCTCAAAACAGGCTATGTCGCACAACTGATAAGAGAGAGGAGAGACTGGGTACCTGTGTCTGTGTGAGCGTAGCGTCTGCGTTTTTCCTTTTTTTTTGAGGGTGTGTGCGTTGAGCAATGACACTGTTCCTTTTTGTGTAATGCGTCTAGGTTGGTTACGTGTTACAAAGTTAGGTGGGTGGATGTAAAACTCTATTAGCATCTGGTCAAATAGTAATAAAACACTTTGTCATGTTGGTTAAGCATTATTAAGATGTTATATGCTTGTGAAGCAAAGGTGGGTACCTGTAGTATTACTTAAGACATGGTGCCAATGTAATACCATGATTTTCTTTTAGCCATGTTCCATGCTTATATTAAAGAGCACCTACATTATTTTGTGTATTTGGTATAATACAATGTGGCTGTGTGGTTTATGGTTAAAAAAGACATTATTTTCCACATACCGTACATTTTTGTATCTCCAGATATCCTGCCTTCCTCAAACGCATTGATTTTGTAGAAAACTCATCGATCTGAGAAGCGCTGTGTCCTTGATTGGCCAGCTAATCTGTACGGTGTGATTGGCCTGAATACTTCTGACGTCAGCCGGAAATGTGACACCCCTTACCATGTTTGAAAGATTCGCTCACAATGCAATGCTAACAGGAATTAACTTACAGCAGGGATTCCCAAAGTGTGGTACGCGCACCCCCAGGGGTACGCGAGCTGCCACCAGGGGGTGCGCGAGAGGAAAAATGTAATGGCGGTCTGTTTCTTTAAGTGGGATTTTTCCATACAATAAATAAATAAAAAAATGAACAGTAAACATTTCCTTTGTAATCGCTTTTATTTTAAATAAAAAACTATAATTTATTAGTTTTTGATAGAAACGTAGAAGACAGCTGCTGTCTTTTTCTACGCACTGCTCTTCTGTTATGCACTGCAGCCGCTATATGCGTGCCAACTCGTTTCATTCATTCCATATATATTATAAAAATGCTTAACTGACTGAAATCAGGGAAACTGTCATATGGGACGTCTTATGATAAAGTTGTTAGTCACGAAGGAGGAGAGGGACCAAAAGAGAGAGACTTTTTTATGGCAAAAATAGAAATAATGAAATGTGACGAGACATGGGCACAGGATACGCGAGCAATGTGTTTTCATGCATGGTAAAGAGACCGCCAATGAATTATATAATAAAATACATAAATACTTACTGTAGAGAACTTATTAAAAGCTTTTATTTAATTTTGTTTGAAACTTGAGCTGTTATAATGAATCTGCAAACTATTATACACCTTTTGTGCGAACAGTAAAGGCTTTCGTTAATGTGTTTGATGGGTCTGCACGTGACGCACTGGTAAACATGAGGAAACCTCTCATATGTCATCTATTAGCTGACGGCAGTAAGTGTACATTTTTTACCATAGTAAACTCGAATGGCGTCTAAATATCACAGAAACGCATACCCGGGGGCGCGCATCATCTACGCTGAGCGTAGTTTCAGATGGTGCAATAGGCGTAAATATTTTTCACAATGTTGGACGTAGCTAAGCCCGACGTAGGACTATTACACCCAACTTCTTAACGTCCGGCTAGTGCAACCGGCCCTTGGTTATTTGCGCATGATTAAACATGAGTATTTATGGTGAGAAAATAAAGCTTTTTTGGATTTTTTTTTAAATGGGGATTGGGGGTGCGCCAACCTGGTTGGGACATAGAAGGGGGTGCGCAGGAAAAAAGTTTGGGAACCCCTGACTTACAGTCCAAGCTGGAGGAATTATGATAATGTCGGTCTTGTCTACATCACCAATCACAGGAAGTAAACTGTTGCCTACAATCCGTGAGTTTGTTGTAGTCCAAAAAAAGAGATTTACTTTAGAGACCATAACTCACGTCATTGTTTACTTTGGGATTTGTAACTTTTGCATATCGTTAACATGTACTAATACACACTTACACACCAAAGGAAATGTAAAACCATGAATCGGACCATAGGTGCTCTTTAATACATAATTACATAACAATGATTCAGTGGTATAGTTCTATACTTTCAGTGTACTGTGGTATTTATATTAATTTTTTAGCACTACAGATTTATCTTGTACAATGTGAATTATACAAACACTTTTTTTTAGAATAAAGCAATAAAGAAGATCAAGCAGATCATATAATAAAAAGGTATGATGGAGGCAACGTTGTAGTATAAATGGAAAAGTAGTATAATGTTAATGTACACATGACAACGCTGTAAAAAGATCTGCATTTACACCTATAGGCAAAGATGACTAAAAATGCTGTATTATCTGTGCCAGGCCAGTGGATGGCATGTTACTAATGAAACATATAGGCTACACATTCCTCTCCAGAGCGATAAATACACAACAATCAAGACGGCAAAAGCATCAAGCAGTTTTTGGACAGCTTGCAGAGGTGGGCTCAGGCGTAAAACGCACAATGTGATTGGGGCAATTCAAAAGGAGAGACGTCAATTGCACGACAGACCAATAGGGTTGCCACCCTTGTCTGATAAAAAACCGGGACATATCGATGACCCGACCAATTGGTTTGCTCACAAGCCCCCCCCCCCCCCATGGCATAATATTTCTATAAACCTATACAATTTTTGGCAACACTTTACAATTCTTATTTGTTAACATTAGTTAATGTATTAACTAACATGAACTAACCATAAGCCATACATGTGTTACTTTATTTGTTAATCTTTGTTAACATTACTTAACAAAAATACAGCTATTCATGGTTTATTCTTGTTTACATGTGTTACTTTATTTGTTAATCTTTGTTAACATAACTTAACAAAAATACAGCTATTCATGGTTTATTCTTGTTAATTCACAGTGCATTAACTATGTTAAAAAGATTTAAATTATGTATTATTAACATTAACAAAGATTTAAAAAATAGCTTTATAAGTGCAGTTCAGTACTAGTTCATGTTAACTAATGTAGTAAACTAATGTTAACTAATGAACCTTATTGTAAAGTGTTACCCAATTATTTGTTAATTATACTAAAATATGTTAATCACTTTTACAATTTATATAAGCTCCTTATACTATTAATGTAAACTGTTTTATTTATATTCCATTTAAACAGGTCTAGCAACTAGCCTCTCAACATGTATTTTACAATCATTTTAACCCCCCTGTGCAATGCTGAAGTCACTGTTACAAACTGTACAGCATGCAAGATTGTTATTACTTTTAACTCTTTTAAGACAGGGGTACACTTTCGTGTAGTCTGGCGTAAAATGTGTCTTATATTTTTGCTTTTGGGGCGCTGACGGCGCTCCTGTTTCTAGATAATTCGGTTCGGGAGAAGAGATAAATCCCGCCCACACTGACAATTGATTGGTTGATTTACCGAAACAGGCCAATCAGGATGCTCTCTGTCTTACATGCGCTTATTGAGGCACACACATACACAGACGCAAGGTCTCCGTCTCTGCCGTGCGTGCGCTAAATAATATATTCACATAGCTTTCGAAAACCGGGACATTTAGTGTCCCGGGAGAGTTGATAATTTTCCCGGGACAGGTTAGTAAAAAGAAGGACAATCCCGGTAAAACCGGGACAGGTGGCAACCCTACAGACCAACTAAGCAATAGGAGAGGGCTGTGTGTCATCGTGCACTAAACGGTCCATGATCTCTGAAAGCCAATGTTGACATTTAAAATCACCTTAACAAACACGCCCCTACCCCAATAAGATCTGGACCTTCTTTAGATAGACCCGCCCCACACATACGCAACTCAGGCAAAGATGTCGTTTAGTAGACACGGCCCTTATTGCTGATTGGCTACAAGTGTGTTTTGGTAGTCGGTCTGACTCTCTTTTCCAAAGCGTTTTTTCAGATACCATGCACTCTGGCTTTAACATTACGATGCGTTCCAGTTTTAAGAAAGCGCTTTACTTCTTTGGTTTGTTCAAAACAATAGCATTCTAATGACAAAACGCACCCGGGCTCAGATAAACCCTGCTGAAAAAACCAGCTAAAACCAGCTTAAGCTGGTCAAGCTGGTTTTAGCTGGTCTCCCAGCCTGGATGTTTCATGCTGGTTTAAGAGGGGTTTTGGCGACTTTTTTTAGCTGGTCAGGCTGGTTTTAGCTGGTCAGGCTGGTCTTAGCTGGTCAGGATGGCTGGTCTTGGTCAGGCTGGTTTTAGCTGGCCAGGCTGGTTTAAGCTGGTCTTAGCTGGTTTTAGCTGGTTGGGTGGCTGGTCTTAGCTGGTCATGCTGGTTTTAGCTGGTCAGGCTGGTTTTAGCTGGTTTAAGCTGGCCAGACTGGTTTAAGCTGGTTTTAGCTGGTTTTAGCTGGTCGGGTGGCTGGTCTTAGCTGGTCAGGCTGGTTTAAGCTGGTCAGGCTGGTTTAAGATGGACAGGCTGGTTTAAGCTGGACAGGCTGGTTTAAGCTGGTCAGGCTGGTCTTAGCTGGCCAGGCTGGTTTAAGCTGGTCTTAGTTGGCCAGGCTGGTTTTAGCTGGTTTAAGCTGGTCTTAGCTGGCCAGGCTGGTTTTAGCTGGTTTAGGCTGGTCTTAGCTTCTCAGCCGGCATTTCAACGTTGAATCAACGTCAGGGACCAACGTTGCATCAATGTTGAATTACCTTTTGGTTTTGCAAAGTGAATCAAAGTTGACTTCACAACGTTGTTTCAATGTTGATTTCACAACATTTCAATGTTGTTTCAACATCACACTTTCAACAAAGGTGAATCAAGGTTGATATCGCGACGCAGTTTTAACACACTTTTTACCCCTAAATATAGATTTTTACTTTACATTTCAATACTCACCAAATGATTTGCTGTACATATCATGTTTTTAGTGTAATTATTACAAGAATGCAATTTGCTGCTCATTACCTACAGTACAACCCCATCCATAAAACTAAACACCTAAAGTAGGTAAAGTTTGTGAATGATGGCATGTGCCTACCCTTTCTAAATAAACATAAAAGCAGCTGTTAAAATTGATCTTTTATAGATAAAAACAAATTCTTTCAAACAGTTAGGTTTCCAGTTAGTAGTGCAGAAGTGGAATATTCCAAATACAGAATAAAAACATAAAATATGAAAACAAAATAATATTTTAAAGTCATTTTATTCATCTGAATAGAAAAAAATATTCTAGGAAAACTGCAAATATGAATTTTGTTGTAGGTTTAGCTCACAGTCTTCTTATGGCCACCAACACCCTTCCATTCTGGCTCATACTGTACTTAAAACCTGATGACAGCATCTAAAGAGAAAACAAAAGTCATTTTCAAAAAATGATGCATTTTTAGCCCATGTATAAAAAAAATCTTGTTATTGCACATCAGGGTGTGTCTGTCTAGAAACATTGCATAGCCATCTGATGAAGGAAGAAAGCTTTTATGTTTACAAAGGTGACAATAAGCCTCAATCAAGATCACCTACAGTGCATTCAGAAAGTATTCAGGGTAGACCCCTTTCACATTTAAATTTTAAGGTGGTTGCATGATACTGTAATTGTTTAGATATTTTCCTCATAAATCTACAATACATACCCCATGACAAAGTAAAAACTGAATTTTAGAAAGTTCTGCAAATGAAAAAAGAAAACTGCAATATTATATTTACATTATACATATTCAGATCATTTGCATCAATATCTGCAATTTAGCTCAGCTGCCTCCAATTTCTCTTGATGGTTGCTGATGGGTTCGCATAAAGACATGAAGATATTTTAAGGAATGTCTGTAACCAAACTGACCGGAAAGCACCATTGACTTCCATAATAGGCTAAAAGAATAGTATAGAAGTGAATGGTGCTTCTGATCGCTTTGGTTACAAATGAATCCAGGAGTTGCAAAGATTGCTACTTCAAAAGGTGCTTCAACTAAGTACTGAGTAAAGGGTCGGAATACTTGGGTCATATCAATATTAACCCCCCCCCCCAAAGAGATGCTGAACAGAGCAAACATTGAATGGTTGCTTTACGTGTGGGTCAAACAGCCTTTTGTGCAGTCACTTACCAATAAAAGCTAAGATGGACTCCAGACCTTCTGGACTGTCTGTGAGAGACTTCAAACTCGCCCAGACCAACAAGGCAGACATCCCGACCTGATAAAAAAAAATTAATTTAGGAGATGTTCTGGTCCTATTTTTAATATATGTTTTACAAACAAATGTTGTTAGCAGACATCCCGACCTGATAAAAAAAAAATTAATTTAGGAGATGTTCTGGTCCAATTTTTAATATATGTTTTACAAACTTACCACAGGTGATCTGGCAAAGCAAAGACTTCCCAAATCTCCTCTTCAGGCTCATCTTAGCTATCATTGCATTTGATAAAGTTCAGAAAAAGAAAAATATATTTAATTAGTATACAATCATAAATGTAATGTTTTGGTTAGAAATACAAAAAACTGTGGCCCAAGTACAACTTTGAAAGAAATAAAGAATGTTTAAATTTTTTGTCATGGTACACTGTCACTTCATTACTTTTTGAGTGGTACAGATTTGGGCATCTGGAAAGACAAATGACTTCACCTCTGTGTATTTTATCACACTTCTTCAAATTGCATGGTAATCTGCCTCCAATATAAAACACATAATAAAATAAAAAACAAGTCATGGCCCCTTTTCAAAAGAAAATATAAATTGTGAAATACAAAACACTGCATCTTAGTTATTATGATTAGTAGAATTTGATCTGAATACAAAACAAATACTAAATGCATTGTAATGTTGTAGGGGAGATGCTTCAAAAATAAATAGTAAATTATTGATTTCTATTACAAAATGCTAGCTTGGTGGTGCTTTACAATGGTGGGTGGTAGCTCATGGACATAGCCATCATTTAAAAAATTATGATTAAAACCATAATACATAAAGATGCTGTTATGTACACCACCACAAAGACCAATTTTATATGTCAATATGAAGCCTCTCTAAAACCTGCATCAACATCCACTCTGAACTATGAATTAACTTGTGTCTTTGTCTATTGAAAACAAAGGGTTTGAAATATGTAAGCCTACATACTGTAGAAGAAATAGTGACATACAAAAGAAATGAATTGCTGTGCTGAACAATAATTGTTGTATCCTAAATTATTTTCTTATATTTTCCTAATGACAATGATAAACCAGATATGCACTTTTTGAGCACTTATGTTTTGGATGCAAATATAAACACAAAGTAATACTTACTCTTCAGCCAATGGAAAACATCAAAACACAATAAGAAAATGACCTGTAAAGAAAAGTGAACATAAATATACAATAGTTATTAACTTAATCCAGAATTGATGGCTTCTGTTTAAATTCTTAACCGTTTTAACAGGCTACTGTAAACTGTGTGCCCGTACTGTAAGTTAAATAACCTTACATTTACCCGTCAAACCCTACATTGAAATAACTTGCGTTATAATTATCTAAACAATGTCAAATAAATTTGAAGAACGAGGATAACACATTTTTATAGAAGGTAAAGACAAATAAAAGATCTGCATACATTAGCTCAGATGCGTCACGAGCTCAGTCAAACCACTGCATCAACAGTCAACATTAAAGTTCAGAATATTTTAGTCATATCGAATTAACTGTTACTAAAAACAAAATAAACATAACTGTGAACTGATTTTAATGACTTAACCAGGAATTAATAAAAACTTACCTTAGAATTTGCCATAGAAATGAAAACTGTCGTCGGAGGTAAACGGTTAAAATCCACTTTGAACTCACGAGGACGGAGGCGCGCGCCCGCAAATACGTGTGCTCGACTTCTTGCTGCGCTGACAGGTTGATAACGTCAATGTACCGCGAGAGTGTAATTTCTTGACTCGCTCTCGCGATACATTGACGTCATCAACGTATGATGTCTGTTCTCGCAGCGCTGCATGAAGTCGAACATGACTAATAACCATAGCTAATAACACATAACAAAAGACAACATGTTAAAAAAACAATAAAGATGGTAAAAAAGATGTCCAACGTCCAGACTGAACTGAAAATTAGAACTTGTTTAACAATAAATATTTCTTGTATTAAAATAAACAGAAATATTGTGCTTTTAAAACATAGCTTTTTAGATCTTCACCCGGGGGTGGGTTCAATTATTTCATAAGCATGCCTGCACATTTTGTTCTAAATGGACAGAGTTTTATAAAAAAATAAAAATAAAAATATGGTTTTATTATAATAAAAGTGTAGTAACTAGTTTTTGATTTAACAACAAACATCAAAAGAAAATTATCTGCTAAGATAATAACAACCAATGATAATTTGGGGACCCATTTGGGATGTGGTGTGAGTTTGCCCTGCCCACACTGTCCCACAGTATACCCCACAGTGGGCCCGCATGGGCATGTTTTGCTTACAAAAGGCTGAGGGACCTGTCTGTGGCACCGTAAAGAAAGCCGATAAAAGGTTGGATGTTATTATATTATTAATGGTATTCTTAAAATGTATATTTGAAACGTTATATTTTAGACATTGTAATGAAAATTTAATAAAAATAAAACAACCATAATAATACTTACAAAAAAATTATCCAGCCTAATCCATCTCCTGAATTCATATGGAAATCACATGCCCCACCAGTGTTAAAATCAATCAAATAGTATACATAAAATGTAAGTATTTTCATTAAATGAGTTTTTAAATTTTTATCTAAAGGATTCACAAATTAAAATATCATAATACATTCGTTTACCATTCACCGTACTGGCATCATTTTAACCAAATTTCAAAGTTGATTTTTTAAGCATTGTATTAACCTTTTGCAATCGTTTACCATTCACCGTTGTTTCAACATTGTCTCAATGTTGAAAAAACAACTGAGGTTATTTCAACCAAATTTCAACGTTGAAGATTGGTCATGCCTGCTTGGTGGTCCGGCTGGCTTGTCTTAGCTGGTTTAAGCTGGCCAGGCTAGGAGACCAGCTTGACCAGCCAGGCTGGGAGACCAGCTTGACCAGCCTGCCCAGATGGGAGACCAGCTTGACCAGCCTGGCCAGCCTGGGAGACCAGCTTGAACAGCCATAATACCAGCCTGGCCAGGCTGGGAGACCAGCTTGACCAGCCTGGCCAGCCTGGGGAACCACCTTGACCAGGCTGGGAGACCAGCTTGACCAGCCATAATACCAGCCTGGCCAGGCTGGGAGACCTGCTTGACCAGCCTGGGAGACCAGCTTGACCATCCTGGCCACCCTGGGAGACCAGCTTGACCAGCCTGGCCAGCCTGGGAGACCACCTTGACCAGGCTGGGAGACCAGCTAAAACCAGCTATTTCCATCTTAAACCAGCTAAAACCAGCCAACCAGCTTAGGCTGGTTTAAGCTGGTTTTTTCAGCAGGGAATGTACAGTGTGAACGCTGGGTGACGATTTGGTTTGGTTTGGATAGTGTGAGGGCACCCTCAGTGCGCCTTAAACTGACCTCTGGAACAAAAACCTTCCAAAAGACGAGGAGAGACAGTGAGCATGAATCTCTGCTGTGTGGATTTGGCAGCCAGGCAAGAATTTAAGGATTTGTAGCTAACATTGTATACATTAATTTTACACCGTAACGTAAGCTCGGTGTAATTGTTGATACGCTTTATCTATGATTTGAACAACATTATCTACTTTAGAGGAACTCTGTCGATATTGAATTTTTGCAGAAGTTTACCAGAAGTTACATTTGGGCAACAAAAGCTGTTTGTTTATATTGTTGCTGCTGAAACCGTCTGTTTTTGCACATGCCTATAGTTAATGTATATAAATAAACATATGCGCATGACGTCATGGTTATGAGAGATTCACGTATACGTAGTTTACGCCAAACCGACAAAGGCGTGATTTTCAGAAACTTGCACTTTGAAACACATCCAAGTTTGCTTTTTTAAGAGCCCAAAATGCATTGTTGTATAAACAAACAGCCAAACAGCATAAAAACTTTATCCGTTTTGGTTAAAAACGTTGCGTAAATGGCTCGAGGGACTGACCATACGACTTCATAGTTAGCTATCTCATAAAATATTAACAAATTGCCATGATATTGCTTTGACAAATACTGTACTGTGTTGTATTGTGCAAATTCGTCATTACATGTACATTAGCATTACTAACTGTAGAAATATTATGTCTATACTGCTTCAGATTCAAAACTTTAAAAATCAGCCCTGAAAACTTTCCGTTTACTTTTCACTTTCACACATATTAAAATTATAGCCCACTCTTTACACAAACAGGAGGACATAAATTTACCCACAGATGTAAAACTACACAACGAAGTGTCGCCATTGATGTGCCGTTGCCATACACAAACACTGAACGCTCTCTGTACACAGCTAGACGTTTTGTTTTACTTCTGAATCGGCCTTTAGAATAAACACAGAGGTTAAGTTATGAAGCAAAGATGTCAGATAGTTTACGCAGACTTCCTTTAAGCACGGTCGAGTTTGATTCAACCAACAGCTAATAAGTACGACAAACATTTAGTCAGATTGTCCAATTGACATCCCTTGCAGTTCGGTTAAACGATACATAATTTGTGCAAACAGTAACAACAGCTGAGCTGTTTTAATAGACTTGTTAGCATGTCAGTGAAAGATCAATATATCAAATGATGCATCACCTGTCCCCTTTGTTACAAAGAGTTAACGCTCGCAAAAATTTGCTTAAAAGTGTAAATCATAGCAGTGAAGATTTAGGTGGACAGCTGTTTGAATCACAGAAATGGATTCATGATCCTGGAAATCTAAAAACACTCCCATCTTTCTCTCTCTCTTCATCACACACACACAGACAGAAACACTTTCAGACTTTATATTTCTTTTTCCATTCTCTGTACCCACCGCCCCTCCTCGCCCATTACCATGACCCTTGTGTCTTATACTTTCTCTCCATTCTCTCTCTCTCTGTCTCTCGCCCTCCCTCCTGCTGGTTTTATCAGTGGTCCTGCTCAGTGTCCTACTGTCATGTCTTGATGTGATTTATGTCATGGGCTGTGAAGTTTACTTATCTCATCCCCCTACACACACACGCATACACTGAAGAGCTGGCTCCCACTTTCTAGGGCTCAGCCAGTCTGACTCCTCCACTGACCAGCACCCAGACCGGGCCAAAATTAGTGAACAGGATGGGTGTGTGTATGTGTGTTTATCGGGAAGTGTTTGAAATGAGATGGAAGATGCATTTAGGTACATATATGTGCCTAAAATTACTTTATTAGGCGCAAAAGTGTACTTTTGAAGAGTGTATGGCCCTAGGGATAGCTAGGGATAATTTTTGACAATTTTTCTGACAGTGTACTTCTGTCAATCAATGGTTTAGATCATATGATGCCACATCCTTTCCCAACATAGCTCATCCCATTTCTATCCTCCTTCCCAAATGTTTTCTTTTCATTCCAGGTTACAAGTCACAAATCTTCCCTCCTGACTTTCTGCTTGCAATGACCAAAATCATTTGGCACCATATTTGTCATTCCCTTCATCCAGTGACTTACAGCGACTCCAGCTCCATTTATATGTCACTGTTCCATCCGTAATTGTGAAATACTTTCATCCATGTGTCGGCCACGTATGCTTGCGATATTTGTGAGGTGCATATGTGATTTGTGTACTTGTGTGCGCGCATTTGAGAGGTCATCCACATCTCTCGTCTACACGGCTCTTAGTGCGGAGCCTTTGATGTGCTTTTAGAATGGCCGTACAGCTCTCTGCTTTACCTCTTGCTTGACAATTGTTTATTAGTTTTGAAACGGCTTTAGTGGACATCAGGCTCTCAAAGATGGCGAGTTTTTAAAAAGAGGACAACTCACTACCTAACTCCTCTTTTGGGGCAGGAACCTGGACTGAAGCTGGAGACCATTGGAGGGTGAAGGGAGATTCGGGGATTGCTATGATTGAGGTTTTGAAGAAGGTGCTCTCGGAGGACAGATGCAGACTGATCTAGTCACGGATAATTTGATTAATTTATTTGTGTCCATAGCACGAAATTCAGCTTTTTTGTACCTTGAGCACTAATGTCTTTTTCTTGTCACTCGCACAAATTTCTATAAATAGTTTTTGCACAACTTTCTTTTTTGTTTTATTTTATGTTTTCTCATTGTTTTCTCCTATTTTTTTTACCATTGTTGCTTGGGGTTGGGGTTAGAATCACTTCTGTAACATTTTTAGACATCCTAACCCAAACCCCAAATCTAACCCCAACTCCAGATGAGAATAGTTTTAAAAGTGGAAGAAAAACATGTAAAAACCAATACATAAAATTACATCCTTACCCAAACCCAAAATCTAACCCTAAGCGACAATGATTTAAAAATAGAAAAAAAAGAGAAAACAATACACAAAATGACACGAAAAAGAAAGTTGTGCCACGGACACGGAAAACCATTTATAGAAATTTGTGTGAGTGACACGAAGACATTTGTGCTCAAGGCATGAAAAAAGCTCAATTTCGTGCAATGGACACAAATAAATTAATAATTTTCTTTTGACAGATGCATTGAATGTTTATAGTGGAGGGTTGGGCAAAATTCAGAAGAACAGGACAAAATTTAGATTTTTTGCGGGGGATCCAGTATTTCAGTTGAACTGGCCAGGGGTATGTTTCCCAAAAGCACTGTTAGCTAACAATGGTCGTTGTTACCATTGAAGTTTATTAGTAACGACAGAACTTGCGACCATAGTTGCTTTTTTGAAACGCATCCCAGGCCCACAACACATTGGGATGACAGGAAGTGGAATTTACTATATAGTCCAAAAAAGATGGTAAAAAATGTTGCTTGTAACTGATTTGGTACTCTTTTAAAAAGTACACATTTGCATCTTAATTGAACCTCACAGGTGCAGTATATGCTGGTACCACAGAGTGCATATTAGTACCTGTTAATATATACATTACTAATGTAAAAAAAGACTAATAATGCAATTTATTTATTAATTATGTTGAATATTTTTCTCAACTTATTAGATTTCTTTCTTTCAACCTAATGTTTTCAAAAAATTTAACACCACCAAAAACACATTTGATTTTAGTATCACATTGGTAATCAGTTAACTTCTATAATGTTCACATTTTCTATTAATATTATAATGTGTATAAATTTACATTTTCATGAAATAAGTGTTTGTCTATCAAACTAAAGTGAAATGTAATGTATTAAATAAAAATTATTACATTTGTATTCCTAAGTTAACACATGTTTATTTATGTGATTAATGTTTCTTGAAATGCTTATTCGTTTTAATTATAATTCATTTTCTCTATGTATACTGCTTCAGTTTATGAACTGTAATTCTTAGTCACAATCTAAGAGACTTGAAGTTTGAGATGGTCACTAGAGTTAAGGAGCGAGAAAAGAGAGAGGACCACCCCGGTGCTTAAGAGCTCATTGTGTGTGAGATTTATAGCAACGGTTACTGGTTGTGAGAGGTCTTTGAGAGTCCTGTGGAAGTGCTGAGAGAGCTCTGTATAAACGCCTCAAGAGCATTACTAAAGGGTCGTATATGCACAGGGATGGCACAACAAAGCATTGAGTAAAGGATTTAAGTGTCAAGAGCATGATGTACTAACAAAGTTCTTGCAAAAGCTTAGACTTAAGTGTCATATCTAATTTTACATTAATCAAGACGAGGCACTGTTGTATACATTCTTAATGTCTTAGGTCCCTACTTTTCACAACACATACCATTATTGTTACATAATAAACAACAGTACATATATCATATTAAATAGATTTGTATGCCCCAGTCTCACTTTCATTTGCATAAAATAGATTTGTCTACACTGACTAAGGTCCACTGTGATCATTGTGTTGTGGGAATGTTAGGAATGAGAGTGCTTTAGCAATCTACAGTCACATGTTCAACATACAGTTTAATGACTGGCCATTTTATTGCCTGTTTTAAAATGGTTTATTTAATGCTCATTAGTTTTATTAGTACATAAATTATGTAAACATGCAGTTTTTGTGTGTGTCTGAGCATAAAAAGCTAAAAGGAAGAAAATACACTTTTAAACTATTTGTTTATTTTATGTGCTTACTGAATTGGAATTTCAGATTTTCCTGTCTTATTTTTAATGCAAAAAAAGTTAAGTTTTCCACTTATGTGTTTATGCATAGAATTACATGTATATTATATACAGCACATCCTAAATAAAGATGTTTTATTTCCTGTGATTAAAATAGTGCTAAATACAGTACAATGCTATTCATAGTTACTGGAGGAGTAACTTTAAATTGCTATTACTAAAATTATAACTACTAACCTTTTAGTTGTCCCGGTTTATACAATCAGGAAATATCAACACACTGCCCTGCAGCTGTTTCCTTTTGAAAATGATTTTATTTAGAGGAAAATCAAACACATCAGGGTGTTAAATAAATGTATTTAAATAGAACATTTTAAAACTGAATATATTATGTTGAATGTAATACATAATCATTAATATATAGTTTGACTTCATAATGTTGACTATCAATATTTTATGAAATTTAAGCACACTGTAAAACATATTTTATATGTTAAAACAAATTAAGTTAAACAATTTAACTTGTTTTTCTAAGTTATGTCAACTTATCAGAAATCAAAATTTTAAAAGGTAGGTTGAATATTACTTAAGTATTTTTACTTTCTACATAAAAGTACATTTTCAATTATTCGTATTATTGTTTTCTTTGGAAAACATACATTCCAAAACATATTGTCATAATTTTTATTCCACTACATTTCATAATTTCAAGTTTTTGGTTTAATATTTAAGTACATTAAACATCTAGTTATTTTTTGTACTTTTACTTAAGTAAAAATTATTTTCATACTTTTCCTCAAGAAAGTTGAAGTACACAATTGTTATGTAATTAGGCAGTAAATCAATTTTAATATGCAATATATAATGAATACACAGTATTATTCTGTGCTTTAAAATGTAGTGAACATTTTTTAATAAAGAAAAGTAATTTTTTTCCCAAGACAAACACTCTGATAAAGCACAGATGCTTGGTATTATACACCTCTGGTTGAATTGGCTTGCATAATTAAGTTGTTTTAACCTTTTTAACTTTTTTTTATTTACAGTGCAGGTTAAGTTTTTAAGAGTTAAGTTCTGCACTCTGTTTGTGTTTGCTTACAACTGACAGCAGCATGTACAAGATGTAAAATTGATAGTACACGTTACAATTTTTTGCTTGGACAAAGCACTGACCTCTGAAGTTTCTGAAGTCTAAACCCATACATGCAAATTACAGAAAAGAAATGCAAATGACCAAACAAATTAGTTTGGTGCACATTTAAACATGCAAACAAAATGTCTTAGCAATTTAATGACTATCATGTAAACATCTATACAGAAGCTCAGGTTTCATTGTTTCCAGTGCAACACACAACATTGTTTTTTTTTAACATGCTTACATCATGCTGGGACAACATGGATCATCATTACGCACAAACTTGTGATGTTCAGTTTAGGGTCAGAGGACATATCAGATTTAGTCAAACTTTTTTTTAAATTACCTACTGGTTATTTTCAACTCAGGATTTAGTCAAACTTTTTTTTAAATTACCTACTGGTTATTTTCAACTCAGGATTGGGTCAGAATCCCAAACCCAGCTGTTGGGTTGAATTAACACAAAAAAATCTTTTTTCTAGGGTTTGTCCCTATTTGCCCCAATGCTGCAGTGTAAAAAGTAAACGTTGCATCTACTTAAAAAAAAACTTTCATTGGTAACACTTTAACTTATGAATGTATGTTTTATCAACCTAAAATTTCTCACTTTAGGTGAAAATTGTATGGTAAAAAAAAACTTTTACAAATTTATTTAATTGGTAACACCGAAAAATGTCAGCTTTTTCACTTAAAGTGAAGTAATTGCCAAATGAAGTTGAGTGAAATGAATAATCCATCATTTTTTAGAGACTATTGCTTACACTTTAGTAAGAAATTGCATTGAATATTCTGATTGTTTCTCATTTGATTCCTTGACAGGGAAAGATGTTATGAAGACTTATACGTGACTTTAATCATTTTTGAATGGGGATTCAATTGCGTTCTGTGAATTGATCTGATAGATCAGTCTGCCTCAAGATAAACTGTCTTTTATATTGGTTTTAGATTAATAATCCAGACATGACAATTTCTCCAGAATCGGTTTTCACTTAATTTTTCACATCTCAGTCCCAAGAGTCAAAGAGTTACCGAGAGTTCAATTCATTCATCATGTCTCAAATAAAGAGAGACTCCTTGCAAACAGTCTAATCTGCTCTTCTCATAACTATCACTTTTCCCTCACTGTTTGGGACACGATACTGTCTCTCTGTCAGCTCCAGTCTTATCGCTATGTATAAAGGGTAAGAAAACACTGGGATTCTGTTTCTAATAGGCCTGTATGGTGTAATTGGCTAATTGCTTTATTTTTCTCTGAAGGGTTCTGTGTTTTGTCATACAGGCAGGAGGCTATAAACACATATGAGCATCTCTCTTACTGTCGAGGCATCCTGACCTGTGATTGGCTAAGGGCTGAAATGGCACCGCCGGCTATTGGCCGCGCAGAGGATGAATGGCCGCGCTGACAGCCAATGGGGCCAGACGAGGGTGAGCCGAGTGAGATATGGACCTTCACATTCTTGAGCACTAATCAAATCATATGAGCTTTGTGCATTATGTTTGTTGATTTCCCTTTATTAGTAGGTGTATTAGTGCATGTGTGTGTGTGTGTATGTGTGTGTGAGAGAGAGAAAGAAGGAAGGAATGATGAATCATATTCATAGACATCTGTATAAATCCTCATTGTGTAAGTACAGAGGGGGGATTTTATGCAGAAAGTAAATCAGCCTGTTTCTGGAGTTCAAATGCAGGAGGAACCCAGACGTGCCTCAGTAAGATGCTTCAAACACACGCACACACATAGACTTTTTATTTTTGACCTTTTCATTTTTGAAAATGTGGTTCTCACGAATATAAACCGACCTGATTGCACACACACACACACACACACACACACACACTTATTGTAGCGAGCTAATAAAGTTTGTATTGAAGAGGTTTTGGGGTCAAAGGTTACATGCTGCCCTCTGCTCAGCCTCCCCTCACCACTCCATCTACTGCTCCAACAGGAGTGCCGAAAATATCCTGTGATGGATGCAGGTCCCCCCTCTCTCTTTCTCTCTCTCTCTCTCTCTCCATCTCGCTTTCTCTGCTCATCAGACTGTCTCTCGTCATCCCTATTAGTCCAGATGAAGATGGATATGAACAGTCAGTTATTTATGGATGAGGGCGGAGCTCTGGACCCCTCTTAACATTCTTTAATGTCCTGACTGAGAGCTTAGCATGTTTCACATTACCTGTTGAAATATTATTTGTCTACAACGAAAATTGTTATTTTTGTACAGCTGTTTTATCTTTGTCTATTTTATTAACGTTTTTATTAAGGTTTAGGATGAAATACAACTCACACAAATGGCAGGGTTTTTAGTAGAAACAGATTATATAAAATGCAAAGCCATTTCTGCACATGACTTTTAATGAATAGTAACTAAAGGTTTACTCGGAGCCTGAATGTAATACATTTTTGGACTACTTTTTTATCACACTTGTTTTATTGTTTTTATTTTATTGTTTCATTTTTTGCCCTTTTCATTACACTTGTTTTATTGTTTTTTATTTTTATTGTTTCTTTTTGCACTTTTTCCTTACATTTTAATTTTAAAAATCTAATGAAGAATCAAATGATGCACAAAGCAAGAGTTTGTAATTTATTATCTTATATATTATCTATTATTATCTAAACATATACTCATCTAATCTAGTTTACCTGTCCTGTCCTGATTTACTCATGTTGTTTTTTTCTTCTTGTGTGAAACTAAGAGGACAAAGGTGGAAACCTTATTGATTTCTGAATCATTGAGGATTCCTTCAAACTCATGCAAACATTGTTTTTGCCTTTATGTGAGAGACTGTCTTTTTGTCAACTGTGCGTACAAAATCTCTGTCTGGAGTTTTATCGTTCAGAGTTGGACAGATATGTCTTTCTTGTGTGTTGCACAGGAATCAAGACGGGGGTGTTTTTGTCCTCTGTTTAGCAAACTTCCTCTCTGTGCCACAGAACGTCCTGTGTATGTTCCGTTAAAAAGATTCCCACCAGCTTCCCACCACAACCCCTGAGCCGGAACAAGCGTGCACACGTGCACGAGCACGCGGGTGCCCATGTTGCACGTCTTGGCACAACTATTTCTCTACACCCTTTAAAGTAACCTAGAGTGTGTCAGTATTTGTTTATGGGGTGTAACTTCTATTAATGTGGCACCTTTAGCGTGTTAGACTCTCAAACTAAAGACAGAGGTTAGGAACCAATGCATTGCAAGCTGGGTAAACATTTATCACGCATACAGGCATTCATACAGCCACCTACACTTAATACAGCTTTTGCCACTTAGACTGAAGGACAAATAGAAACTGTCTGGAACATTGAGGTCACCTGACCTGAAAGGCAAAGCGTATGAATGATTAAAAGATTTTAAATCTTTGGCATGTCCAAACAAACCTTCTTATGATTTAAAACGTGGGCTTATGTTTGAAATACACATACAGTATAGTGAAATATATGCTGGTCAATTGTGAATCTCAGTGTTAAGCTTCTTTTGGGCACTGGAAACCAAAGTACTCCCTTTCCTGACTCCAGTTCTGTATCTTTCGCTCTCTTTTTGGAGTCTGGAGTCTTTGGGTGGGCTTGGACAGTATGAGGTCTTTGACTGACCGACTGCTCCATCATGTTGTTTTCTGGCAACACTACAGACAAATGAATAAGATGCGTTCGTTCCTTTGCTTTTTAGCAGAACCTCATTCGGTTCAACAGAAACAAGCCTGGTTTTCATCTCAACAGCAACATCAGGTCTGAGTAAGTGTGCTGAGTATACCCAAAGTAGTTTTAGGGCAGAAAATACATTGCAGCTTCCTTTGTGAAATCAATTATTTCTGCATGATGAATGTGTGAATGTACATTGTAAGAGTGTGTTTATATCTAGCATCTCTGGATTGTGTGTTGGGATAGAACGTGGACACACTCATTTTGAGTTGTTTGATTGCTTTTAGAAAGTTGGACAGGTGAACTGCTAGCTAGGAGGTAAAATCTATAGTGCCCTCTGGTGACTGACTTTAAAACTGCAGTGACTAAATAATAAAGTCTCTACTTTCCCCCCTATATTTTCAACCACATAGATATTATCTTTAAAAGGATAAATATTGTAATTTTTAGTTAAGTTTTAGAGTCCTGCACATTCCATTAGTGTGCCATGCATTTAACAAACTCCACATTTTGAATGATTTACAATCTGCAGTTTATAGCCAAAGTAACACTGCTATGTTTGAAAGCATAGGTGACCCATTGTTCTTTCATGTGAGGTACAGTTTTATGGGGCCAAGCTTGTTTCTGCTGTGTTAGACATCTTTTGAGTTACATAAACATTTATGCAGCAGTATTTTGTAGAAGGGGATTCACCGTGTCTTGTAAATCTGTCTCATTCTTTGAAGTCTTATCTCTTTCATGACATTGATCGTAGTGCTGGAGTGGAATCCCAGTCCTCTAAAGTCTCTCTCTCTCTCTCTCTCTCTCTCTCTCTCTCTCTCTCTCTCTCTCTCTCTCTCTCTCTCTCTCTCTCTCTCTCTCTCGTTCATAATTTAATATGATATTTTTCTATTATATTAAATTATTTAAAAGTCTGTATTAATATATATGAATTATTTGACTTTAAATGAACATCTTTCAATCTCAGATCTTTTGGAAATTTACCAACAGGTTTATCTTCTGTTTTCCTCCAGACCTCTGGGTGGCGACATATTTTGACACTTTTACATTATTTATTGCATTACTCATTTACAAATGTAGGAATGTTCCTTCAAAAGAGGGGCTGTTTTGCGCAGAAAGAGGGACACAATAACATTCAGTGTTTACCACAGAAATGCATAGAAAACAGGTAAGTAAGGAATAATTGACGAAGGGCGGTTGAATTATTATATGTGAATTATCACTTTTTTCTAATAATTAATAATTAGGCCTATAACCGCGGGCGTGCGTTATTTTAAAATAATTCAAAGAGGACTGAAGTCAATTATTTCGCTTATACCACGGTGCACAGACATGCTAAGACATTGCAATGGGATTATTTTAAGACATTTGGCAGGTTAGGTGTGCGTTTATCGACATTATTGTATAACATTTCTCAACCAATCAGAACAACGCATTCAACAGCCCCGTGGTATATTAATAATGTCCTGTATGTGCTAACTAAGCACGCTTAAATGAACAACATCAAGACGCGTGATGCAGTAACAACAACATTTCTATTACTGAACAGGAGTGCTTTTTCCCCAAAACATCGTTGCTAACCTGTTAGCAGTTTATTTGGTTGGCAATGGGAAACTTAGTTAGCAACTATGGTTTTGGGAAACGAACCCCTTGTCGGGCGCTTTTTAATGCTTTTAACCACCAGGGGGCAGCCCTTCGCCTTTTACATACATTACAAATAACTTAATTGTCATAGGTTGGCAACTTTCAATTAAAAATACCCAAAACTCCTGAGAAACGCATTCGTTAATTCAAAGAAACCCAGGAACACATAGAAAAACTTCTGTTTCTTCATTTAAGTTCGGTTTAATCTAAATTCAGTGGATTAATCACTTATAAAGATAAGTAACATAGCCTATAATAAAACATTTACATTCTTATTTAAACAAATGAAGAAAATTAACAAACTAATGAAGGCAATTTAATGAGTACAAAACAATGTTTTATGTTAGAATGAAACTCATAGTAAATTAGATTACTGATAGAGCTGTCACGGTTATGAAATTTGGCAGACGGTAAATTGTCTAATAAATTTGAGGCAATTATGACGATTAATTGCCTGTTTTAGGTCTTTGATGATTATGACATTTAGTTGTCTGTTTTATTGCTTTGATATTTAATTCTCATACTTTTTTTGTTTGTTCATGAAACAATTTTCAAACATTGTTGTGATTAATTAAATATTTTGCAAGGTTTACCTTGCAAAAAATATTAATACACATTTAAACGTAATTATTTAATGAATATATCTTTCAAAAACTGAAAATTCTTCATAAGAAATACAATAAAGTGTCTGAAAAATAACTGAAAATGCAATCAGACTACAACAGAACAGGCCTTAAGTAGTAGCCAATCCTACTAAGGTCATAATACTTAGTACTGGACCATATGTCTGTAGTGGCTGCAAAATATCTATTCCATACAGACCCTTAAGAATAGCACACTTCACTTCCCTAAATTTGGAATTTTATGTTTTACCTGGCAGTTACTGCTTATACTGCTTATCAAAGTTTTGCAGCAATGCTGTTTTTTACACCGTATAGAATGGCTTGGCTTTGTATCGTGCTATACTGTCAGTTAAGGAGCACCATCTGATACTGTCTGGTTTATACAGGCGCTGCAGCTCCCCTTGTGTTTTTTAAAGGGATGTGCAATCATTGCAGTGATCTGACTAAAATCATCACGATGAGATGATTATTTAATCATTGTGACAGCCCTAATTACAGATCATATTAATCATATAACTCTGAAATCTTTTCAATTAAAATGTCCTTAGCCAAAGGTTAACAATCTATGACATACTTTATTAACATTGTCCTTGAAACATTAAACAACATACACAGTGATACAGACACAAAAATACAGTGTCCCTTACAAATATTTTTTTTGTAAAATGTAGTAACCATGTTTTATTGGTGTATTGATTACTATAAGCAAACCATGGTTTTACTATAGTAACATTGTTTTTTTTTCTTTATTTACTTTAGTAAACCTATGATTCATTTATGTAACCATGTTTTTTTTTCTTTTTTTACTTTAGTAAAACTATTATTAGTTTATGTAAGGGGTAAAATCTAATAAAATCCATTATGTTATTAAATTAAAGAAAGAATACTTTTAAACTTTTTGCCTTTCTAGATTGTTTATTACTGTGTTTATTAATGTGTTTTTTTTTCATATTTCTTATATTTAATTTTACATATATGTTTCTACAAATCCTAAAAAAAAATATTAAAATACAAATAAACAGGTGTTAAAACATGCGATTTCCCTCCCCCAGTGGACCAGAAGTGAACTGCAGCACAGTGTGTTCAGAATAAAGATAAGATTTTGTGCTTTGTTTTCATGAACACAGTTTGCACAAATCTGTCACTATTTATGCTCTTGAAACTATTATGTTTTCTTTCAGGCTCCCTATAAATCACCAAGCATTTTGCTATTACTTCAAGTCCCCATGAAATCGAAACTGAGGTTTTTGTCTAAGAGTTGTCAAGAACAGGACCCAAGTGCAAGGTAAGATGAACTCAAAAATGGTGTAAAAGAACCCATAAAGGGCCCACGAGGGGGCAAAAGACAAACATAAACAGGTAACTATGACACAACATGACTTCTAGACTCACTTAATTCTTTGACTAGAGTTTCACAAGTAACAAACAACCAAAACATACAAAACGATTCCGCACAGGACAGAACACACTGGGGCCTTAAATAGAAAAACTAAACAAGATAACAGGGAAGGTCATGTGAGGGGAGTTAACCAATAATAAATAATAAACGAGGAGACAAGGGGGCGGGGACAGAGACAAGACACAGCAGCACACTACCCAAACAAAAGGCCATGTGCTGCCGATCCTGCCACATGACTATGAACAACTATGAATAACTATGACAGACTGGCAGGATCATGACAAGAGTATGCTATGTTAGCTAGAAACTTAAGTGCTCCAAAACATTGAAGCTCCCATTCTTTGTGTGTTTTAAAAAGCTTTGATTGTGTTTACAGTGTGCAATATAACATGTGTTCATGTTTCACATGTAAAAAAACACGGTGTATTTTTGTCCTAAAATCCAGCTGATGTCTTTCTTGTTCTGTGAAGTCCCTCCTTCAGAAATACGTATTGAGTTCTGATTGTGTAGCTTGTTTAGTGTGTTGTGCTTCGATAGCAGCTTAGCTTGCCGTTAGCTTAGCCGCTGACTGATATATTCCTGTGGGCGGAGTTTAGTCAAAAAAAAATTCTAGTGACGTCATTAAAGCAGAAAGTAGAGGGCTGTAGTCCAAACCGGCCATTCGCTGTAGGCTTTGAAAAGCGAATTCTGTTTAAGAAAATATATTGCCTGGCAGTGAACTTTGAGCTTTGTCATTTTACAGGTATTATTTATGCTATTATAGCAACATTACACACTAACTAGGGTTTAAAAAATGGGATCAGAAAGAATGTGACCTTTAAAAAGCACCTATTTTCCGATTCACGATTGTACATTTCCTTTGGTGTGTAAGTGTGTGTTAGTATATGTTAATGATATGGTAGGTACAAATCTCAAAGTAAACGATGATGCAAGTTATCATCTCCAGCTGAAATCTATTTTCTTGGACTACAATGAATGCAAGGATTTACTTCCTCGGCCTGTTGACGTGTACACGACGGTCATTATCGTAATTCCACCAACTTCTGACTCACAGCCTGTAAATAGTCTTTGTTTTTATATTTAAAGAATTTACTACTGACTAAACCATGAATCTAACGTGAGTTTTGTGCAGTGCAGAGTAGTGCCAGTTGTTTGTTGTTTCTACGATCACAAATGCAGACATGGTTTTAATGTTTTATTCATTCTTACCTTACCAATCTGTGACATTCTGTAACGGCTGGCAGCAAAGATATTCAGGCCAATCACAGCGTACAGGCTAGCTGGCCAATCAAAGGATAAGTTTTGTACGAAATCAATGCATTTCAGGGAGGTAGGGCATAAAGGAGCAACAATAATATACGTTTCGTGGAAAACAATGTCTTTTTTGAACCATAAACCACCATGCGATGCAAACCATACAAACACAACACATTAAACCAAATACACAAAATAGCGTTATTTTTACCAACGTGATAGGTGCTCTTTAACACAATTCACATTGAAAAAATAAGCATTTAAGACTTTGAGTCTCTTGCTTTCCCTAATATGACTTAAAGATTATGATGACATCATTCTGCAATTCAGCTTCTCATCCGATTCCAGGCTATGAAGTAAACTAAACGCTATTGGCCGCACATTTCAAAACAGTTGATTGGGTTTATCTGTAACAAAAACCACTGATAATATAATAAAATGAAATGTTATTTTATTTGAAACTTAAAGCGAGCTATACATTAATAACAGTCCTCTATGTCCTCTCATGTGTCTTCAGAGGGGTGGAGACCCATAGTTGTCTAACCTGGTCTGTCTTGTTCTGCGGAATTAGGAACCGACAAATGTACAGATATAATTGACTTTGCGTGCAGAACAAAGGTTTATCTTAATATATGTAATGTGTATGTAATATGCTGATGTATTTTCAACCTGTTACTTGACTGCAGGTGAAAATAATTTATTTTTGAGAGAATTTGAGTCATGCACGTGTCATCTATATATTAAAGAAATATGTTTTAACAGCAGATTTAAGATACTCTGAATTGGCTTGGGGTTAAATGTGATATATTTTGACTCAGAACAGGGTTTTTTTAACTATTTGTGGGACGCATATGGGAAATAATTAACACTGGGTTATTCTAAACCCTGGGTTAACGGAATCCTGGGTTATCTGTTTCATGTTTTACACTGTTTATACTTAAACAGGGGTTAAGAAATAACCCTGGGTATTCATAATCTGACGTTTCACACTGTGCATTTCTAAACCCCAGGTCAGGTGTCTCCAACCCTGCTCCTACACACCTGTCTGTAATTATCAAGCAACCTTAATTAGCTGCTTCAGCTGTGTTTAATTGGGCTCATAACATTCTAAGGGGGCGTGCACACCAAAGCCTTTACGCCCCAGCAATTGAAGCTCTGCGTTTTTCAAATAAGCTAGCAGGTAGCGTTTTTTTCCATGCTGAAAGACGGCGCTTGAGAGTTAAAAGAGATTCGGGTGAAAAGTTCCGCTTGTCAATGTCAGATCTCACACGGCTGTCCAATCACAATGGAGGAGGGGCGGGACAAGTATCACAACAACCAACAGGCTCACAGCTCAAGTATCACAGCTACCAAAGCGCTCGGCTGAAGAAAGCTGGCAATCGGTGTCATCAAGGCGTTTTCAACCCCTAACCCCACTTCGTATCAATGCAGAGTTAACCCCACAAAATCAGGGCTAACCCTGCTTTCAAGAAGGGTTTCATAACCCTGGGTTAATTTCAGTGATAACCCCACTTCTAAATTACAAGTGTGAAACGATCCTTAACCTATGGTTAAAAGCAGGATAAGATGATGGGATAAGATGGTCTCAAATGACCAGCACATACAATGGTTTTGAATTTGTAATTTTCCCCTCAAATTCCCCTATACATACCATACCTAAATGGTACATATAAGGACCTTTTTAAAGGGTAGGGGACAACAGTGGCGAAAGTAACGAGGGACAAAAGTAACAAAGCAATTTTCTCAGAGCCCTGATAACATTTGCATCCCAAACTATGACTGTATCTTAAGCACGCTACTCTTGACAGAGCTGGCAAATATCGCGTTATTTTCTCACCGATTTGCGCATCAAGGTCCGGAAAGCTGTTTTCAACCATGATAAGTAAATTCTGTAATTTTTTCTTATAACGCCTTGTGTTTCTCATTTCGTGTGTTACAGCACTGATCAATGTACAGGTTATTTAGTGCTGTAGCACATCCTGAAGTTTGACTTCTCAGAGTTTTTCAAAATAAAAGTAAGTCAGGTTTATACTGTTGCATTATATTGAATATGTATATTATTCTAATTTGATTTATTTTCATTTTATAGTGTTTAAACTATTAAAAAATGTTTTATTTTCAACAATTCAGGTTTTTAGGTTGCTTTTGAAACATTTGACAAAACTGAAATTTAAAATGAAAATGTAATTTCATTATTTTTTTGCAAAGATAAATGACAAAATAAGTTTGTAGTTACATATAAACAAGGTCACAGTCATGTATATTTACTAAAAACAAGTGTAACACAAAATTCTATCTTGTTCTGTTATTTATGTTCAAAGTAAAATTATTCTGAAGTCATTTTACATTTGTTCAAAATTTCCTTGGCTATTGATAGACCACACTTGTGAGTTATTAACCACATTAAAAATATATCTCTGTGTAAACCATTATCTTTTAAAATTGTACTTTTGCCACATGCCCCCCATTAACAGCTGGAACCATTTTATCTGGCAACTTAATTGAATAATATAGGTATATCTATAAACTATTAAGACTTGATCCTCATGAGTAATGGTTCTTTTTTGCAAGCTGATCAATGGTTAATAAAATACTGTTGATATCATGCAGTATGACTGCTTCAAATATTTATCACAAGTTGCATTTCCATGTAAATCCAATAAAGCAGATAAATGCATCTTTGCTTCCTGTAGTAGCTTAAAAGAGCAAATCAATGCCAAATAAAGCGGCTTTGTGTGTCTAAGGTTCTCTATATCCTACTGAGAATTTTTTTGTTTGTGGCCGGGCAGGTTCAGTGGGATTTCAGCAGGACCGGTTTATCCAGGAGAGAACTGGTGTTTGTGTGCTACAGCGAGAAACCGCTCAAACCTGTTCTCCTCGACAGTGGGGAGGAGAAGGAGGGGTGCCGGGGCAGGAGGAGGAGAGGAGCGCAGGGCGTACGAAAACTCTCTTTCGTTCCCTATCTTTTTCCATCCAATGTGCCTCTCTGGGGTCTCAGAAGGACAGCTTTGTCACATACAGAGAGACGGCATTGCGTGACTGACAGGTGGTGTGATTGACATCCTGGGGCGCTGGGACGTCCGCTGTCAACGAGTTGGCACAGGGTAAGTCAAGCAATAGTTTGGACTGGTAAGCCGATGGCCACCAGTGACGTTCATATCAGCGTGACAGGCTCTATTGATATGGTGTGGGTGTCCCATCATGCTTAAATTGTATCGGTGGGATGTATTGAGCTATTATAATGTAATGCATGATCTTCTGCCTGTGTATATACAGATGAAACACTATCGATCATCATTCAACCTATTTCAGATAAAGGGTGTGGTGGCATACTTGTTCTTACTTAGTATTTTTGCCGAGATCTGCCCTTATGGTCTATAGTGTTGGGTTTTATGTTACAACTGCACCAATTTAAACTTTATTGTTTTGTTGAATTTTTATGAAAATATTGAGAATTATTATTTGATAATTGCAATTAACAGTTATGTTTTTCCTGAACAATTATAAATGAACTCTATGGAAGAAATTCCCATTTGCCATTATTGTTATGTGTGATGAAATTGTATTGTATGCATAAACTTAACGCATGTTTACGAAGTTTAACATTCACTCGCAACTTCCCCTCTCATTTCATGTCTGAAAATTTGATTTCCATGCCCTTATTAAGAGTTTGGAGTTTAACTGGTAGTACCCTGTAGTCTTAAATCAAGACATTAACATGTAATACAGGTCTCAAAAAGCATTCAGCACACAAACAAGGATCAACTGCCAAAAATGAAAAACCGACCAAAATCATAGGCAATAATTGCGCAATATCAGAAGCATACTTTCCCATGTATATTATCATTGTGCCTCAAGCCTGCCGACTAAGACTTTTCTAAGTCTATTACTATCTGGCTGCCCAGCAGTTCACTTACAAGTTTCGTAAAAATTAAAGTAATGTCTCCATTATGAAAGGTTTGAACACAACGTATGACCTCTGACCTCAGATGCCAAGGTCACAATCAGAGGTCAGATTTGATCCACGCACCCATACCGTAAATCTATGCGTTTAATAAACAGCATTTATGAATGAAACCCAAAAATGGAAAGTGGCTTTGCAAAGGTTTCCAGAAAGCCGATGTGCGTGTGATGTGTGTGAAAAGTGAATTTTGCAGTTCTGACAGACAGGTTCCCTCTTGCTCTCACCACTGTAACGTTGGCTAACATATCCCGACATGCAGAAAGAGTGCGGCGGCAGGCGAAAATCACTCAGATCAAAATGCAAAAAGATTGCATGGGGGGGTAACCGCACCCTCGGTAGCATGCTGTATCTCTTTGGCTGGAAGTCTTGCAGACAGTCTTAAACTCTGAATAGATGAAAAGCTAATTATAATGAGGTGTTGTAACCAGATGTTCCTTTAAATGACCTCATACAGACACTTAAACATTCTTCTCGGAAAGTGCATTATTGTGTATCGGCAGCTGAAGGTTAAGCAGTTATTTGTTTGCAGTAAAATTTCCATCAGTATATTGATTTGCCAAAGAATGCACTGTAAAAATGTTTAAGTTCAAACTAATTGAAATAATAAGTTATTTCAACTTTTTTGACTAGTGAGGAGTTGCTTTAAATAAAAAAGTCGAACGGGTTTAAGTTATTATAACTTTATTTATTTATTTATTTAACTTTTAACAAGTCAAAAAAGTTGAAATTACTTATTATTTCAAGTTATTCAAACTCAAATATTTAAGTGACACATTTTTTTTTTGCCCAGTCTCACATAATTTCGTTATATATATATTTTTCGTGATATTATCACGTATTTCTGAATTTTTTTCGTGATTGTATAACGAATTCATGTTTTCGTGTGATTATCACGTATTGGTTTTCTCAACTGTTTTGTCCTATTTTCTTACCATTGTCGCTTCGGTTTAGGGTTATATTTACATAAAATGACATCCCTACCCAAACCCAACTCTAACCCTAGCGTCAGGAGACATATAAAAAAATAAATCAGAAAAAATAGTATAAACCAATATATAAAGTGACATTCTAATGCAAGCACCAAATCTAACCCTAAACCGAAGCGACAATGGTTTAAAAATAGGAAAACGCAGTTGAGTAACCAATACGTGGTAATAACACGAAAACAGGAATTCGTTATACGATCACAAAAAATTCAAAAAATTTGTGATAATATCACGATAAACGAATAAAAACATTACGTGACTATATAACGAAACCTCGTGAGACCTCGTGGGTAGGTAATTTTTACAGTGTAGCTAAATAAAGTTACATATATCAGCATTTCTATGCATCGCACCTATTAAAACTAGATTTCCAATGCGATTATACTTTCTTTCAAATGCTTAAAAATTTTTTGTCCCTTACAGAACCTTTCAGTCAAAGGAAACGGAAGGGTTCTTTGGCGTTATAAGTCCTTTATAGTCATTCAGCCAAAATTGGTTCTTCTATGGCATCTTTCCTGGCGTTACTTCAGATACACTCCTAAAAATCAAGGTTCTTACAGAGTGATGCCATAGAAGAACCATTTTTGATTCCTCTGAGAACCTTATAATTAGTTATTTTTACCTATCTTTTTTGAACCAACAGCTTGACAAAGAAGGACCTTTATTTCTAAGAATGCATAGAGAGATTTTAGTTTGCAGTGCTTTGGTGTAAATTTCCAGGTTTTCACAATCACTTACAGTACGACACAAAAGCATGGATGTGTGCTGATAACCCAAATCACTGAAGATATGATGCTACTGCAGGTCATATTTAGAAACTGAACCATATTGTAAGATTAACCTGTTTATTGCTACTTAGATCTGATATTACATCGTAGTGGTTTAAAATAAACTTCCTGATCCTGTTTGTTGTTTTATGTGCCAGCACACAAACACATGCTATGAACATTCTGTCTTTCCTTATTTCTTACTCTCAAACTCTTTCTCTCTCTTTCACACACACATACACACGCGCATGTGCATATACACAAATAAAGTTAGGCCTGCGGTGCTCACCTTGCCGAACCAGTTTGGCTGGGTAAGGTTTTATAGCTTTGTTATATATGAACTCAGAAATTCAGGCTCATATTGTTGCAGGTTAAGTATGAACAATGTAAGCTGACTTCATCTGTTTAATAACAAATGTTTTAATGATTGAATGTGCATCTCTCTCTCTCTCTCTCTCTCTCTCGCAAATTACAAAGTAATACATGTGCTCTCTCTCTCTCTCCCTCTCTCTCTCTCTCTCTCTCTCTCTCTCTTTCTCTCTTTCTCTCTCTAGAAAGAAAGAAGAATCTATTGGCAGGTGTAGAGGAACACCAGCATGGCGGAGAGCTTCTCTGAGCTCCTGCAGAAACTGCAGGACGTTCATGAACATGAGTTGGAAGGTAAGACGCTTGTCAGACTAAAGTAATTATTTAAGCATACTTTACCCCTTGATATATTAAATAATGTTAATTTATTGACAATTGTCTGCCATGATTAGAAAAACAGTCATTGTAAACAAACCAATGTGCATCTCTTGTACAGTAGAAGTCTGTAAAAGGGATGTGATGTCACTGTTCTCAAGATACAAAATTTATTTGAAGCAGACTCCGCCCACAGGAATTATGTGGTAATGCATTTACCACAAGTTTATCACCTTAGGACAGTAGGCCCACTTACTGAACCAACAAAACCACACATTTTTGTATGGAAGAATGATACACGCCTTTAACAAAAGACATCCGTGCCACCAGATTGGCTTTTCCTTTTGACTTGCATTGTTATGCGTCACAGTAAACATGAGTTTTGTTTACTAAAGCTGAAGGACGAGTCAAAATTGTTTCGGGTGAGACTGCCACCGATGCTGTCGACAAGATTTACACATATTACTGAAACAAATATAAACATTGCCGTTCACAGAGACTTTATAATTTTTTTTAAAGATGTGAGGTACTTGGATCTTGTTACCTTGCCTTCGACCTGGTACACTCTTAGAAAAAAAGGTACAAAAGTTGTTACTGGGGTGATACCTTTTCAAAAAAAAAACTTAAAGGTACACATTGGTTCATCTAAGAGTGTTTTCATATCTGTAGTTCGGTTCATTTGGTCTGGACCAAAAGCAAAAATGATACATTGTACCAGTAGCTTTTTTAGATATGTTATTATGTCCGTGGTTGTTATACATAGTTTGTATGCAGTACTCCAGACAAACTCTATTTCCAGAATGAAGCGCGGATGCGGCTTGAAAATAACGCTTTAATGTACTGCAAACGGCAAAGCCACCAAATTTTTGAGGCTCCGAACCTCGTCGCAACTTCAGGTATGTCCGCAACCTGCCATTGTCTGGCAATATTGCTAATAGAAACTTTGAACAAATACTTCCTCATCCCATAATGCACATCGCAGCTGACCAACTCCAAAAATGCACAGTACTTTGCAGTTAGGTCGGTTCGATCTCGGATCGTGTTTTCACATAAACAAACCGCTCCAGAGTTCGTTTAAAAGCGTACCGAGACCACCTCTTCAAGGAGGTCTCGGTCCGCTTTTTTGGTCCGGTTTTGGTGCGCACCAGAGTTCGATTGCTGCATTCTCACCTGCCCAAAAAAAAAAACTCACCGAGTGAGCTATCGAACTCTACTACGATTCAACAAAATAAATAAAGCAGGTGTGAAAGCACCGTATGGCCCTGTCCCAAATGGCACACTCCAGACTTATGGACTTCCTGATGACATCATGTAGTGCAGACCTTAGGGACCCTTGATGTGAGTCCACAAGGGCGCACCGGAGTCGTATTTTGGGACAGACTCCAAAATATGAAGAGAAGTTGGCCATCAGTGTGAACTCCTTCCATCCGTCGTCTGATTGCTCTTTCACAATGACTTCTGGGTTGGTAAAGTACACAAAGCCTGCTGTAGTGCGGGCTCCGCCGAGGACTGCATCAAGGGTGCAAAGGGGGCGCTATTATTAAAGTAATAGTCTCTCTTAATACAAAAATATGTTTATTAAATAAAATCATTACTTTTTTCTATTTAGGCTAAAGTAAACATTGTATGAGTAATAACTCAGCCAAGACCTTGGTCTATAATGATATACCTTAAGATTTAGTAATTTAACTAACTTTTTTTTTTCAAAATTTTAACCTGCTTTATCCAAATTCCCAAGAATCACTGGTATACGTGCACGTAATGTAAACAACACGAACAACAGCAAACATTTTTCGCCTCAGTTGGCATTGTACTGCATTTACGACATTTACACATTTTAAAAGGGCAACTGCAGAAAAAAAACACATCAAGAGTTTAGCTTTTTTTATTAAAATAGCGGATAAACAAACAAGGATTATTTACCAGATAGAGATGTCCTGCTGTAGTAGTTGCTGCCGTTGTTCCTGTTGATCAATTACTGACTCAGTATCCGATTCTGGATCATATATGTAAGGGTTTATCTGACAGATACGAGTTTTTAGTTAAGTTTGATATGGTCGTTTTGTCTTTTAATAATCTGACAACACGAAAGACTCTTTGGACATATAAATGATGAAATACTACTCAAAGATTAACATTAGATTGGCAAAAAAAAACTTTTTTACCTTTTTTCTAGGAGTGTACTAAAGATTTAACACTCTGAGAAAAAATTATGTGGTTTGTCATCTGTGATCTTTACCTGTCTCTGTCTCTCTCTCTCTCTCTCTCTCTCTTTAAAGGATGGCAGGAGAAAGTGCTAGAAATGACAAATAAAAAGAATATGTAAGTATGACATTCATGCATTTGGCAGACACTATTTTTCAAGACGACTTACGTTGTGTTATTTTATCACTATGTGTGTTGCCTTTATTAATTAACCCAAAATCTTCAATATGATCTTGGTTGTCGAGCTCAACAACTAAGCTTAAGATGAATATTGTGTTTGTATGTTGCAGCGATTCGAAGCGCATGGAGGAACTTTACAACAGGAACCAGCAGCTCAGAGAACAGCAACGGATACTGACAGAGAACATCAAACAGCTGGAAAACAGGTGTGTGTGTCTGAGAGAGATTGAGAGAGAGAGAGAGAGAGAAAGAGAGAGAGTCTTAAATCTGATCTACCGTTGACCACACTTGATGTGTCTGTTGATTTTCAGGTTGCGAGCCGGATTGTGCGACAGATGTACAGTCACTCAGGATGTGGCTAAAAAAAGACTGCAGGAATATGAAAGCTCACAGCTGCAGAGTTTACAGCATATCTCTATACTGGGTGAGTTATAAATAGACCTAAAAAATACACAAACAGTACCATTCAAAGGTCAGGAAAAGCACTAAAAATCTGGGATTTAAAAGGAGACAGTTTTTGGATCTTCAAATAAAAAATTTGATGAAATATTTATGATACTGCATTACATGTCAGTCACTTAACAAATAAGTAAATTAGTACAAAATAAGTCAGTCACCCTGTGCAGGATTTGATCTTGCACTCAACAACTAGGTCACAGATATATGAATATTAATGATATTTCCTGTTTGTTCACTACTGCAGTGAGTGAGATGAATGCATTAAAGAAAGAAAATGACAAATTGAAAGAGGAGGTGAAGAGCCTGAGGGATCGTACAAAGTAAGTAAAACACGTTTCATATTTGATGTTTATTTGTCTTTTGATTTTCCCAACTGGGTGTAGATTAAGTACAAGATCCTTTTCTGTCGAGTTTACTGTAACTGTGTGTGTGCAAATTTCAAAAATTAATTTTGCTGAACAAGATTCAATATCCAGTCACTTCTGCTTGTGGTCAAGGATTGTTTGCCAAAGTATTGCTGTGGAAAAAATATCTAATTTGTATGTACCAGCCGTGCATAAAAATACAAATTTGTCCTTTTTGCAGTCAGCAGAATGGTCTTTCAGAGGAAAGCATCTCTCCCGAGGTCAAGTTATCACCTGACACAGCAGTGGCCGCTGTGACTCTGCTGACCTCAGGGCTGAAGTCTAGCCAGTCACCAGCAGGGGACGCCACTGTACCTTCAGCCACTGTCAAGCGTGAGATGGAAAACAGTCCAACAGACAGCCTGGGTGAGTTAAAACAGAACTGAAATTCATGAGATATGAGAGAAAGTTTTACCTAAATACCTGGGGTTTTTATATTTGGGACATTTTATTATATACAAAGAACCAAAGGTTGGACACACCTATACTAAATAAAAAATTTTTTTTTTTCATTTTACAATACAGTACATTTATGCATTTGGCAGTTGTCCAAATCGTCTTTCAGTGCATTACATGGTATAAATTATATCAGGAATTATAAGTTCCCCTATGTTCGAACCCACAACCTTTTATGCTGCTAACACAATGCTCTACCACTGAGCTTCAGAAACATTTAGGATAGGACAGGACAGGATGGCATAGGATAGGTAATTTATTGATTGAGGTATAGGACACTTTTAAAAGTCGTACCTTTTGGTCACTAGGACGATGTATCATTTAGGTACAGATTTTCCCAAATCTGGGTTCGGGCTAAATTCCAAGCTCAGAGCCCTCATTAGACAGATATGCATACATTCATTTACAAATTACTTTATTTCGATTTCATTTACGTGTAAACTCATGAAATAACCTTGTTTGCATCTGTACTGATGAGACCATCTCAAAAACAACTTTGTTCTGTACAGAGAAGGCATCCGAACACAAACTTATGCAAGGCTGGGCCAGGGCATTTTCATTTGTAAGCAATACTTACATTCGTTTTAATAATCTTTCAAATCTTTTAAATAAGTTGTTACCAAATTAATTTCAGTGTTTTTACTTAAAATTTGTATGTTTCTCTCATCCAGGAGTCCAACAAACCCCCATTGTTTGGATCAGAAAGAAGGTGAGACAGCCCAAAAAAGATCTACACTCACATTGTAAACAGACAAAGGTCTCAGACCTTAATTTTTCTTCTCATGTATTCCTAGAGCTTCAAGTGTGGAGTCACTGGAGCAGAGACATTCGCCTTTATCTCCATCACTTCCAACAACTCTTGGTCTGCTAAAGAGTTTTTCGCCTTCTGAGGAACGTAGCAGCCGTCGACAGATCCACGCCCCTGTCCCGTTCCGGCCGCTCCCAATCCAGACAGTCCGTCTCCCCTGGCCGCTTTCAGATTCACCTGACTGGGCAACAGTAGGGGCACCCACCTCTAGTGTTGCTAGCGGTATTGCAGTTCACTCAAGCCCGACCCAAATGCAAAGTTCAAATATACTGCGTTTTCCTAAATTGGTCCCTACTATCAACGGCCTGCTGCCTCGCACGCATGTCCCGAGCCCCAGCAGCCTTCGGCCCTGGTCAGAACGGCCTCCGCGCAGAAGTCTCTCAGAGCATGTTGACAGTCGAGAGAAAAGAGCAGCAGGAGGAGAAATTGTTACAGCGGCGCCCCCGTGTAGGGTTACGGCTGCACAGCCGGAGAGGATTTTCGGAGAGAACCTTAGAGAGGATGAGGAAGAAACACCGCTGGATCTGTCCGAGTCGGGACGCTCCAAAAACAAAGAGAAAACGCAGTCACAGAGTGACGCATCTTCGTCTTCATCTTCCTCACCACCTGCTCCACTTTCATCATCTTCTCAGTGCCCATCAAGTCCTCAAAGTGACCTGCAGATGGCAGACAATAACACACAGGTATTTCCCAGCAAGCAATTTTGTGTTTAAAAGACATCGTTTTATAATAAATGTAATAAAATAAATAAAGCCAACCACATTGTAACCACAGTGTTGACTTTGCTTACATGATGGAATATAAGTTATTTAAAACGCAATGTAACTAAATTCAAGTTTATTTTGGGTAGAAGTGGATTACTAATAGCCAGACTATATTGGGTCTTTAGTTAACTTAGACTGTGAAATGATGGCTATTGCTTGCTAGGTACTGACTGTGATCTTTTACCCATATTGCACAGGAGGAAACAGCACAGGACAGATCCAAAGAAAAGGAAGAGGTACAGAAAGATGAAACCTCTCCAGCAGCCGAAACGTCTATCAACTCAGACACCAAAAAAATTAGCATTTCTCTACAACCAGGTGAAATCTCACGAATTTGTCTAAGTGTAAGTGAGCTATTTGTATTAAATGTATTAACATTGCTTTGTTGCCTTCCAGTTGTGCTTATGGAGTCACTTAGACCTGGAGGACAGGTAAAGGATCCTATATGGATTAAATAGCCTTTTTTAAGTTCTGACATCATTTTGTAACTTCTAATGTGTTGTGTTATACAAACACTAGACAGTAAAGTTGCCTGAGTCTGAAAGCAGAGCGGCTGAGCAAGATGAAAAGGAGAACAATGATCATGAAGCAAGCAGAAAAAGACCAGGGCCAGAGAGTAATGGTGAGAGAGCCCAGAGTTTCACACTATAAACTTAGCACAGCAGGTTCTTAAAGGGATAGTTCACCCAAAAATAAAATACTGTCATCATTTACTCACCCTCATGTTGTCTGTTGAATACATAAAAGATTCGTATTTTGATAAATAATGGTAACTGCACAGTTGACAGTACCCATTGACTTCCATAGTAGGAAAAACAAATACTTATTGGGTACCATCAACTGCGTGCTTTGCTTTATATATCCTTTGAACTTCTTTAAACTTATTTCTCTCGTCTAGGTCTTTCCCAGCGGTCACTAAAGGAGAAGAAATTAAGGCTTTGCAGGGGAACTCAAGGAAACCATGCAGAACAAGAGCAAGGATGAAGGTCTGTCTATATCCCAACTTATTCTCCATTCCATACGATTGCTTTGGTTGTTCGTCAATTTCACCAAATATGACCAATAGATGCATTTACTAAATTAGCGCCATGTGAAACTTAATAAATTAGGGTATTAAATGATATTTTGGAGTATAATTTAGCTATGATGACATGGGATTAGATTTTCAATTTAAACCACCAGGATTAATTCTATTTTATTACACATTACACTATTCAGGCATTTAGGGCAAATAACATACCCATTTATTTATTATATGATATAAACACAGCATACAAAACAGTCACAACTTTTTAAAAATTGTACATAAATGTACGTCCAAGTGTACCGAGGTCAAACGATCGATTGATTTTTAAGAAAATAAGCAAAAGTGATGACAATCCGCTGTAAATTTTAGATCCGGTATACACCGATTCAAAAACTGCCGCCAGAAGAAGCGATGATACGTCATCTATGATCGTGAAAAGGCATTGGCTCTCGTGTGTCTTGTGATCGATTGCATCATTACGTTAGTTAAGAATGTGAAGTGCTATAAGAGTCTTCATATAAACTAATCGTATGGCTTCAGTTCACAAGGTTTGCAACGTGAATGGTTTGTAATACTTTTATACTGTTTTATGCAATAAATACCTGTGACTGTACTTTTACTTGCATGTTGTGTTTTATATGGTTGGGTTTAGGATAGAGGGTGAAGGTGGGGTTAGATGCTCCAAAATATATTTAAAATCATAAATGTTTATGAAACCGTTTTAACATTTACAAATTCTTAAATTAAATGTCTAATCTGATGTATAAGGCAAAAACCTTATAACGTAACAACAGGTTGTATAAGCTACTGCCGCTAGAGGGCACTAATCCCTTAATATGTCACTTTACATCGTAATAGACCACTTTCGTGTTTGAAAACAGAGATGACGTTTTTGGGGGGCGGAGCCTAACTGGTTGCAGAAAGTGATATCTCCCCAGTAGCGGTGAGAAGTGTTTTAGCATTAAACAGTGACTGTTATGGATCCGGTGTTCTGTCGTAGTCTGATTCCCCTATGTTTCCCTTTAGTGCAATGTTTCTTATAGCGTTTTAATCACGTTACGTTTATTTTTTAGATAAATAAAAAGTTAAATGGCTTGGCTAGCTACTGATATGCATGTATGTAATGTATATGTATTGTTATTTTTTGCTAAATCAAATATTTTTACAGTCTGAATTGCTAAAGTACAGAAAGTACAAAGTAAAGCAATACCATCATGTATTATATATAATAACGTTTATTAAATATTTCATAATTTCCCTGTTTTCTATTATTTCTTCCTTCTATTTATAGCCTACGTGTTTGTTCTAAAACGATTATAAAAGTAATATGTTTACGCACAAATTAAATAGGCCTGTTTATATATAAATAACACTTTACATCGTGTGTGTGTGGGCTATATTTATATATTTATTAAGTATGTAAACATAATAATTTTAGAACAAACAGGAAGAAGACATAAGCTAAGATATAAGGAAATAAAAAGAAATAATAGAAAACGAAAAAAATTATGAAATATAAAAATGTTTTGATATTATTGCTTTTTCAGTATAAAACAAAACATTTATTCTAAATAAATTATAAACATAACGTGATAAAAACGCTATAAGAAACACATGGAGGGAACAGACTTCGACAGAACACCGGACATCTTCTCTACTTATTTTCTATTCTAATTATTAATAGATTTCCAGATGATTTCCTCGCTCCATTCTGTCCGTTTAAGGGCTTATTGTAATCATAAACACCTACGTTTATCTTCAAATGATGTCTTCGACGATGGTATTCTATAAAAATGAAAGCCATATTTTTTGGCATTCCTATTCTGACACTTAACAGCACAACAGGACATTTTCAACAGAGTTATCTTGTTCGTTTCACTCATGTATTATTAATTTCCACTGTTTTTCTGCAACCGCATTGCGTGCACAGCTTCCAGTGACATAACTGTGATGTCTGCTCGAAATTGGTCTATAAGTTGCTTGCACAAACGATCTATTAGGTCGTTATTTTTGGAGGACAGTTTCCTCTATCTTTCTATGTGTGCTTTAAATTCACTGTTTTATTTCTTTGTGTTTACAGTTATTATCCTTTTTCTACAGGCGATTGATATCATTCAAGTTTTTCTGCCGGTTTTTTGCCTTCACAAGTCTGCAAGATCACACTCAAAGTCTTACATTCGATTCAGTTTTTTTTTTTTAATACCAGCGCAACACGAATACGTCACAACTCTATCAACATTAATCTCATTGATCACAGATTAGATCTAACAAGTTACTTTCCAACAACTTTCCTTTTTTGTACCAATTTTGAACCTGAGATCAACTGGAACTTGAATTTTATATTTCATTGAATTGATTTTCCAGCAATCTTTGGCTGATGCAAAACAGGAAGCCAGTAACTAGCTACTAAGGGGCTGTTAACCAGATATTCTTTCAGTTTTGGTTCATACCATAAATCAACATATACCTGTTTAGATTTTTTTGCTTTGATTGTTGCTCCCTCTCAGTTTGGACCATTTCCATGTTTGTTTCCATTCTCTCTTCCGTGTGAGAGCTGTCATCTATTTTTGTCACTGTCTAAGCACTATGTCCTCTGTAGATGTGACAAAAAGTTCTGCTTCCCCTTTTTTTCAGATGGCAAGCATATATTTTGTAATAGTGAATTTTCCACTTGCAGCAGTAGATGCTCTGAGAAAGGGGGAAGCATAAAACTGTGAAAAAAAATTATACTTAGAAAAATTTCTGTTTTTAGTAATATACCACTTTTATGTTGAGATCATAGTTTTTTTTTTACTATAAAACTGACATAATTTAGTGGATTTTGATGGTTTGCCGCATTTACATAGCACTTTCTGAAACAAGATTTGAAAATGAGTTTTAAAATGTCTATTGCAATAAATATAAATGTAAATAACCCATTTTAAATCTATGGCCGTGTATGAGTATGACACATTGCAGATTATAGAGATCAAAAAATTCTAAACTCTCTGTACAGTAATTGGTTTAGGATGTGGGGGTTACAGGAAGAAGGTGAATCATTTTACCATGATGCAACTCAGGGTGCTCCTGTGTCCTTTCAATAATTTGACTTTAATTTTTTCATAACCACAATACAGGAACTCGATCATAGCTTATTTTAAACTGCACTCCACTTATTTTTGGATCACCAAAAAGAGATGAAAAAAGTGAAAAAAACATGAATAAGGTTTTACACCACACATTATATTTTACTGTTTTCAAATACAAATGTTGTAAATACTTGATGCAAAAACAGAATAAACTTTTTCCACAAACTGACATTTGTGTGCTAAATGTTACATGCATTTGTAAATGTATTACATGCACATATTCGCTTGGTTTATTTCCGTGAATTACAAAGTGTGCCGTTTCCTCTTTGTGTAAATTTTTTTTGCATATGAATAAAGTTGTTTTGTCTTTGTTTTGAGCTGTAATATTTAATATTGATGTTTGATGTATGTTTAGTAGATATGTGCAGGGTTAAGGTAGGTTTATCTATTTGTATGTCTTCATGTCATTGTATTTTAAATGAGAGGGTGTTTAATCTGATAAGGGATTAGAAGATCACAAAGAGTGCTTATGTAAGGTTCATGCAGGCCAAACGGTGTGCGTTTATTTCTAATACAAGAGGACATCTGTGGATATATCTGTCATAATGTTCTTATACAACACTCATTTGGGGTCTTCCAATCTGTTCTTGTTTTTGGTTCTTACAATAATAAATGTTCAAGTATAGTACACTACAGTTTATCAATTCACCATAGTTAATACTTCACAATACTACAGTATACATTGATCACACAAAATGTAATAATTACTATAATATATTTACTACAGTATACTACAATTTACTTTAGTAAATATTGAAGTGTAATAACAAAATGTAAAAAAAATGTGCCATAAAGTTGTTTTGCAAGTCAATTCAAGTTTTGACTTTTGATAACTTGACGTAATTTATAAAAACAAGTTGAAATTGTTTAATTTAATTTGTTAAGTTAAAGTAACATAAAAATATATATTGATTTGACCAATTTAACAGTGTAATTACTATAACATGCTACAATGTACCATAGTAAAGAATAAACTGTACTATATTTTTACTTAATTTAATTTCATTAATATTTCAGAATACCATGTTAAATGCCTACATTTAGTTATTTTATACCTACCACAGTATACTACAATTTACTATAGTAAATTTATTAAAGTGTATTAAATCATTTACATTTAGTCATTTAGCAGACGCTTTTGACTTACAAATGAGGTAAACAATAGAAGCAATTATAGCAACACAAGAACAGCAATACATAATAAGTGCACTGAAATATAGTCTCATCAAGTCCAACACAGTATAGCCAAGGGTTGGTAAGTAATTTTTTTAAACAGTTTTACCATTTACAGTAATACTTCATAATACTACAGTATACGGTCTACACTTACAGGATATACCAAAATTTACTATAGTAAATGTTAAGGTATATGCCTATACAGTATTTTTCATCTGGATTCTCAGAAGTGAAGTTACACAAGGATTTTAACAGCTTTTGCAACCAGCCCTGTATGAAGACGATTGCATTACTCGGACATTCATGACCAATTTCCTATGACTGGTGGTGTTTCTCTTTGGCTGTGTTTTAATACTCACTGAACAGCCTAAGCCAACAGTTGTTTTGGAAGACATAACGGTTGCAATATTTTAGGCACGTTAAGGCACGTGCATCATACGCGTGTTCCGCGCGCGCGCCTGTGTGTGTCAAAAGTATCCAGTTGCAGTGTAGCCAGTTATGATGATATCTATGTAGGCAGCTTGTTTGTTGTTTAAACACAGCCCCTCTAACTTCCTCTTGGACGGTAACGAGCGCAACAGTTTCACTACCAGAGACGATGATGGAGGAGCCGGTGTGAAGACACATGAAACGTTTGTCCCTGCTCACCCTTTCGCCAAGCTTTTGTAAATAAGGAGATTTTAAATAGGGCATTTGAAGTGGTAAGTTCGATTTATATATATTTTTACAAAAATATTTTTGGATGAAATAATGATTTAGGTTTTAACTGAACTTAAGCTTAAAAAATGGTTTTCGTATAAAAAAAGATTTACTTTACTCGACAAGAAAAAAGAAAAAATCGTGGGTATTAACATATCATTTCATTTTCAGTCGTCTATCTACTTTATGTTGGTTGTCATACACTTTTCAGTCTGTTGTTTCAGTGAAAATACTGTATAAATGTTTTTTTAACGTAGTTTTTACTTAATATTTTATTAATTTGTTTTTAATAATTAATACAGCCTTCAAATAAGTTGTTGTAGATTGTAGATTCGTTTCTAAACCACGGCGCAGTTGCCGTGTTAAATGTTGCGTTTTATTTAAAGCTGTCACCTGTAGTATGAGGAAGCCAGAACACTTTGAAATAATTACAGGTTTTAGGTTTATTTATATTTGGTGTGTACTTCCGCAATTCACTATAAAGTTTAACAGAACAATACAGGGGATCACATTTTAATATTTTGCTTCCTCTTTAAAGCTACACGATCATCTCCTCCTGTAAATGACACTAAATTCAAATTCTCTTTATAAGTCATTTCATATTCTTATGTGCATCAGTGGGTTTATCTGTGTAAGGTTTATCTAAGGTAAAAGTGGCTCCTCTGTGGTCTGTGAAACAAATCAGTCTGCGGTTGGGATGGGCGACACAATCCAAAGGCAAATTTAAAAAAATCTTTTCAGGATAAAATCAGTCATTTTTACCTCAGTCGGAAAAAGGAAATGCACTAGAGATCAAACCTGCATTAAGCTAGGGTGAGACTACATACTGTACCAAGTCAATGTTTGAGGAACCTGACTTTGATAAAGAGTCAGCGAAAGGCTTTGAAAGCTTTTAAAATCAAAAGCAAACCAAAGAAACCCAAGAAACTGCATGTGTGGACAACTTTAACGAAAAACAGAACAAATGAGAATACGCTGAGGAATATTAGTTTGAAATAAGTTTCGTTTCATATGTCTTTTATCAAGCAAATCGCTTTTATAGCAGGAGCCAATGTTTTCTTGAGGCAACCCAAAATGTTCATGCAGTTCTTTGAAATAAATGTTAAATTAAAGTGAAGACAGTAATGTTGAATAGATGCTCTCCAGATAGACTCATGACATAAACGGCCTGTCCATGTTATCTTCTGAACAAATAGACTTTCCATGCAATAGCAATAATTTTAGTTGTGGTTTGTGCATAACACATATGCCTCAAAGTGTGATTAAAGGTGCAAAAGTTAATTATCATTCATCACAAGGAAATATGCACTTTTTTGCACTATTGCAATACTGACAAAAAAGTCCCATCCTTAAAATGTCATTTTATGTACCATTTATGTACAGCTATGTATACATGTGGTACCAGTATGTACCCCTGAGGAACTATTGAGGTGCCAGCTAGGGACCATTTTTTGGATAGTTGGCTTGCTACCATTTGTAATTAATGTAGGCCTAGTCGCTGCATGAGTTTGAGTCGGGCCAAGGGCCAGTTTATGAAGTTCAAAACATATCAAATTATATATTTCCTATTGATTCGCATTGGGTCTATGTTAAAGGCCGGCTTGTGCGTTCTTCTGCTTAATGTTCATGCGTGTGGGGGCGTTAGGGCCATCTCATTTGAATCAGCTTTGAGCATTAGGTCTCCACCAACCACAGTTTCCACTTAGCAGCTTCCGTGTATGCATGTGTGAGCAAGTTAATGTTAAAACCACAGGCAAGTGAGAAACTAAACTAAAGCCTACCGATGTGGAAGTCAGAGAAAGAAACCAGTTAGTGCTATTTTCACTTAAGTTATCGGTCATCTTCATTCAAGCGCGCCTTATAAAATTTGGGTGTTCCTGTCCTGTGAAATTCTCATCTCGTAAGTAGAAACGCTGATGTGTCTTATACTGAACTTACTTTGATGACTTTATTATATTGCGTAGTTACTGTATGCTACCACCTACTTACTTACAGCAACACGTTCCCACGACTGCATACTGTATTTTAAGCACAGACATGGGCATTGTTATATGGGACTCAAAGCAGCCCTTGTTTTGCATATTAGTTTCTGTTTCAGAAAAGTAGAATAGATTATCTATATATAAATTAAAATGTTTTCTTAATGTCTTCAGGGTTCACCATGGGCTGTGTGGGGACCAAACCAGAGCAGGATCCTATTGGCAAGGCAATGGGCAATGACGACAGCCGCAGCCAACCAGCACATTATGTTAAAGACCCCACAACGGGGACCAAAGCTGTGAGTAGAGCCTTATCTGCAGCCTTTCTAATGGAAAAAAGCTATTCCGGTACTAAACAAGCGGAATCATCAAAATGTGAACCTTATCACAGCAGATTTTGTGACCTATACTTCTGCTTTCTAGTTTTATAGTTCGTTTCTACTGAAGGAGCCGATGAAGGATGTTTTTCATATTGACTTCAAGTTACATAACATACATCAACTTTATTCTAACCTTATTTTCTATTCCAACCTCACTGTTTGTTGCCATGGCCTTTATTAACATAGTCATCCTGTGGTTATGGGTATAGCTGTCTGATTTGCATACTGACCGCACAATGAGTATAAAATGTAATCTACTTAGTATTATGACAACCTCAGTGTTTTCTGCATCGAAAAGAGAACTGAGAGGTCTGATCTGGTCTCGTGTCTGGTAAAATGTTTCTGTTTCAAACATTGCATCTCTTTTTTTTTTCGTTTTGCAGAACAGAACCACCTCCAGCCCAGGTGCTGGGACAGACAGTAAGTGACATTACAAACATACAAAATAGTTTTTAGTTCGGTTCAGAAAGCACATATCCAAATAAAACATCGGGTATAGGGTGGGTTATAAATGCAGTCGTTCCCATTAATTATAGTAAGTGTGTGAACGTAATATTTACCACTGTGAAACTTCATTTAGATTTACAGTTTAAAATAAAGTTGTTTTTGTTAACAATTAGTTAATGCATTAGTTAACATGGACTAACAATGAACAATACTTCTACAGCATTTATTAATCCTAGTTCATGTTCAAACGGTTTACATTTATTAAAGCACAATGAACTAACATGAAAATCTGTATTGACATTAACTAACATTAACAAAGTTAACATTAAAAAGTTTGTTCGTGTTAGTTAATGCATTTAATAATGTTAACTACTACAGCCTTATTCTAAAGTGTATTTATGTACTTGACACTCAACACCTTTATTCAAAGCGACTTACAGTGTATCTGATCTATACTTTTATTTTTAGCATGTGTGTGCTCACTGAGCTCGAACCCATGACCTTTGCACATTTAATGCAACTTTCAGAAAAAGATGCTGGGGACAAAGGTGTACCTTTTAAAAATACACCCTTGTACCTAAATGGGCCACATAAGTTTCTCACAGATACATATCTGTACTTAAATAGTACATATGTGGATCTTTTTTTAAAGGGTACTGTCCCAATGACCAGTGGCAGCTCATCTCTTCCGAGGGGCGCAAATTCAAAATAAGTGTTCGGAGTGTAATGTGCGTTGCTCGTGTTTTCAAAATATGTGTTTTTTGCATCATGTGAACCATGCATCGCGTGTTTTGTCAAAATAAGTGCCTGCCGCACACGCGTCAAAACCATTTATGATAAAAGAGACGCTCACATTCACAAAATACATGCAAGACACTCCCTTAACAGTAAACTCTGATTACACATGAGATTGTAAGAGTATCTGGCAAATGCGAACGTCTCTTTTATCATAAAACCTTTAGACACATCTGCAGCAGGCACGTGATGCACATAGGTTCACTTGACGCGTAGAACACATATTTTGAAATTATCAATCACACACATGACGGCTACATAAATGTTCCCTCGAAAAAAGAAGTCACCGGCCGCCACTGCCAGTGACATCTTTTGTACCTTTTTCTGACAGTGTATCAATTGAGAAATGGGATCACTGATACATATCAGCATATTTGCACTATTGTGGGATATTTTTTTGAACTTTCGACTTCTGTGAAATGTGCTTCCTGTCTGATGATTGCACCACCCTCATATATGACTGGACATTTGAGAGGTTGTGCTACTTTTTATTTTGTAATGCCAAAGTTTCACTGGCATTCATGTATTTTTGGGGGACCTACGAGGCTACGAACACTAGACCTTATGGGACAGGTTTTAGATTAATCTAGGACTATAGGCCTTAGTTATAAATGTAAAAATGTAAGTAGTTTATTTAAACACTCCTCACAAAAACCAATACTGCTATGTGTGTGCATATTGAGACAAAACAATGGCTCTAAAATATGTTAAGATATGTCAGTGCAAGAAGTTTTTAAATTAAGCCAGCTCAAACATGCATTTTAGTCTGGGACTAGGATAAGCCCTGTACGGGAACCGCCCCTGTGTGTCCCACATTAGGGCAATTCACCCCTACTGTATATACTTACCACTAACAGAAGTCCTAACCTTAAAAAAGCCCCAACAATTTACTCACCCCCACGTCTTCTAAAATGTTGATGTCTTTCTTTGTTCAGTCGAGAAGAAATTAAGCTTTTTAAGAGAAGCATTCCAGGATTTTTCTCAATTTAATAGACTTTATTGGACCCCAACAGTTGACAGTTTCAATGCAGTTTAAAATTGCTGTTTTAACCCAGCTTCAAAGGACTTTAAATGATCCCAAACAAGGCATAAGGGTCTTTTCTAGTGAAACGTCATTTTCGGCAAGAAAAATTAAAAATATGCACTTTTAAACCACAACTTCTCGTCTTTCACTATCCGTGTGACGCGCCAGCGCAACCTCACATAATGCGTCATGACATCGAAGCCGTTGGGTTAAATTAAGCAAGAAAATTTTTATATTTGACCCAACAGCGGGTTAAAACACCCAGCATTTTGCTTTGAAACAACCCAGCATAGGTGAACGGGCACTCCAGTGAAAAAGATTCTTAATGTCAGCCTGGTTTTCCCTTTTTTACCCAACACTGAGTTGAAAACCCCCACCTTTTTTTGTGTGTGTGTGGGGGGCGTTAGATTAGTCCAGGACTAGGCCTTAGTTATATTAAATTATTTATGTAGTTTTTACAAACAAACCTTACAAAAGCAATACTGCTGGTGTGCATCTTGAGACAAAACAATGGCAGTGATATATGTCAGTGCCAGCTGTTTTTAAAATTAAGCAGCTCAAACATGCATTTTAATCTAGGACTAGGATAAGCCCTGTCCGGGAAACTGCCCCATAGAGTGTAGGCACTATGAGTTGCTTTGAATAAAAGCATCTGATAAATGCGAAATAACCCTAACCTAAGAGAGCCTCACTACTAGCTGGTAGCAAGGAATGTGTGTGCCTATGTGTTAACACAAAATGTGTGACTCAAGTTTGCAGTAAATGCTTGACGTTTCATGAATGTGTGATCGCGGCTCTATGTTTAACACTTTATTTCTGTTGTCCTTAGGTCCTGAAAACATTGCTATAGCCCTTTACGACTATGAAGCTATGCATGAAGGTGACCTAGGTTTCAAGAAGGGAGACAGACTTAAAATCTTGTTGGAGTAAGTAAGATGCCTCTTGTTTTATATGTAAGGATTTTCTATAAACAGATTTGATTGATTGATTGATTGATTGATTGATTGATTGATTGATTGATTGATTGATTGATTGATTGATTGGTTGATTGATCTTTAGGTCTGGTGAGTGGTGGAAAGCAGCTCTTCTCAGCACTGGTGAAGAGGGTTTTATACCCAGTAACTACGTTGCCAAAGACACCCTGGAAACCGAAGAGTAAGTAAATATTACCCTACTGCTGTTATCAGAAAAACCACAAATACATCATACTTCCATAGTTGGGTTATAGGTAGGATGTTGATATTACAAAAATGTTTTAATTAGACACTATCTCATGTGTATGCATGTGTTGCCAGATGGTTTTTTAAAGGTGTCAGTAGGAAGGATGCTGAGAGACAACTGCTGGCATCTGGTAACAAAACGGGATCCTTTATGATCAGAGACAGTGAGACCACAGCGGGTATGTCACATTCAGTTATTACCCTACACAAAAATCACAGATGAGATCTTTATAATATCTCAGTAATTTCTCTCAAACATCAATAAAATTAAAAGTCGAGCAAAAGGCAACTTCCGCTTAACTGTGCTGTGTCTTAGATATGTCTCTTAAAGGGATGGTTCACCAAAAATAAATGATTTTTTTTATGCTGAACACACATGAAGATAGTCGAAAGATTGTAACCAAACAGGTCCGGGGCACCATTAACTTTCACAGTATTATTGTTTTCCTATACTGTGGAAGTCAATGTTGCCCCATATCTACTTATTTATTAACATTTTATAAAATATCTTCTTTGTGTTCAGCAAAATGTATAATGGTTTGGAACAACATGAAGGTGAGTACATTTTGACAGAGGTTCATTTTTGGGTGAACTGTCCCTTTAAGGAGTCATCAAGTCTGCAATCAAAAGTCAATATTAGTAATATTAGCTCAAACATTTCTCATCAAATTCAAGTTTCCATCAAATCCAGATTATTTCAGCTATACATCTACATTTATTTTACACCTTCATACTCCTAATGCATTTTAACAATTCGTTTCTATTTTAATTTCTTTTAAAGGGGACATATCATGAAAATCTGACTTTTTCCACATTTAAGTGCTATAATTGGGTCCCCAGTGCTTTTATCAACCTAGAAAATGTGTAAAAGATCAACCCTTAGTTCATTTAGTAACTTAGTTTTGTTAAACCATTCTCTGCAAGCATGTGAAAAAATAGGAAATGGAAATCTGTCTCCCCTTATGAAGTCAGAGAAAGATAATACCACCACTTAATCTGCACTATCAAAAGAGATCATCTAATTTGCATTTAAAAGGATACACCCAAAAACAGCACATTTTTGCTCACACCTACAAAGTGTCAATTTTAACGTGCTATAATAAATTATCTATATGGTATTTTGAGCTAAAACTTCACATGTGTACTCTGGGGACACCAAATATTTATTTTACATCTTTAAAAAGTCTTGTGAAGTGGCCTCTTTAAACTATTTTTTGAGCAATATCTGAGACTAAGTTGATACTTAAATGAAACACAACCATTCCATCAAATCTCCTTGAGCAATGTAATTTTCCTCTGGGTTCACATAGTGTAATGTCAAAGCTCATAGGATGCATGTAAAGGATGTATATACTTGACTCTTAAAGTCTTTGCTATTTTTATTCTTATGTGGTCTTATGTAATAGTTGTACTTCAGTTGCAGATCTTCTTGATCTTTATCTGCGCTTAACGATAACATCTATAACCCCTCCCATCAGGAAGCTACTCGCTGTCTGTCAGGGACTCAGACCCATCAGGTGACACAGTGAAGCATTATAAGATCCGCACACTCGATAATGGTGGTTTCTACATCTCCCCACGCATCACCTTCAACACCCTTCAGGATCTTGTCAGCCACTACAAGAGTAAGTAGGAATCCTATTTTTATACGCTATCACAAAAGCTGTCACTGGGACTGTACCCTTTAGAAAGCTCCTAATATGTACCATTTAGTTATGTCCCTTTGAGGTACCAATATGTACCTTGGAGGTACTAATATGCACCCTTTATGTACAAAGGAGTACCTTTTATAAATGGTACCGCCCCAGTGACAGCAGTGTGTAGGGTGGCCATTCGTGCCAGTTCCGCCGGACACGTCCCGAACATGTTTTCGGGTTCGTTCTCCGGAAGTTGCGTTGGTCGACCGCATACGTCATCAAAGTTTCATATTTCCGGTTTAATTTCAGAAAAGCAATCGTATTTTAACTGAAACGTGAGAACCTCGATTACGTATGCGGTCGAGCAACGCGACTTCCGGAGAACGAACCCAAAAACATGTTCGGGACGTGTCCGGCGGAACTGGCACGAATGGCCACCCTAGCAGTGTGGCACCAACAGCACCATAGATGCAAATAGAAATGGATATCCAGCAGATCTGTCTTATAATTTGTCTGTGTCTTTACAGAGCAGAGCGATGGGCTGTGTCAGTCTCTCACCGTTCCTTGCCTGAGTCCCAAACCTCAGAAACCTTGGGAGAAAGATGCCTGGGAGATCCCACGCGAGTCCCTCAAAATGGATAAACGACTGGGAGCTGGCCAGTTCGGAGAGGTCTGGATGGGTAAGATGCACGCTGTGTCCTCTTAATATAACGTTTGAACTGTTAAGCATCTCTTGTTTGTTAGTATCTGTTTAATTTGAAACTATTCATGACAGTCACTTCAAGTTTTCACACAGAGCAACATCGGATGATAAATAAAGTATACTACTAAAACCTCCATGTCTCTTTGTATTCCCAGCAACATACAACAAGCACACAAAAGTAGCAGTGAAGACTATGAAACCTGGCAGTATGTCTGTGGAGGCTTTTCTCATGGAGGCCAATTTAATGAAAACCCTTCAACACGACAAACTGGTCCGGCTCAATGCCGTGGTAACCAAAGAGGAGCCCATATACATCATTACAGAGTACATGGAGAAAGGTGCATTTGACTACAATGTGAATACAATGATAATGGTTTTAGATATCTTGATTTACGATCTGTACGTTTGTGTGTTTCCCAGGTAGTTTACTGGACTTCCTTAAAAGCGATGAAGGAAATCGAGTCCAGTTACCCAAACTGATCGACTTCTCGGCACAGGTGAGACGCTTCGACTTTAATAAAAGTGTCGTTTGATCGAAGACTCACAACATATACATTTCTCCCCATTTAGTTACATTTTTCCTTTGATGTGAAGGACAGGTTTGTCTATGTAGACATGGGATTTTAATATTCAAATGTGATAACTGACAAGCAGCAATATTTGTGTATAGAGGTGTGTGTGTGTTGAAGTATTTGTCTAGGAGGGTGGAGTCTAGCATTATCAAGATAGTTTATTATTTTGTCTATTTACCGTGGATAAATCAAAGATATATTTCTATTACGTAACCAACTTTGGTTGAAATAATGCACTACAATGTGATCGCTGTTTGGGTTCAAATTTGAACCTTATACAAAGTGACTTACAGTGCATTTAATATATACATTTTATGAGTTTGTGTGTTTTGGAAGTCAAATCTGTGACCTTTGCATTGCTAACACAATGTTCTACCAATTGAGCTCGGTTGGAAAGTATTGCAAAAAGTGTGACACTGAATTGAAAAGAGGAAGTGAATTTCACCCTCAACTGTGAATCAGACTGATAAGGGACATCTATTATAGTTTATCACTGCGCTGTTGACTATCAACCTCACGCACTTGTGCTCTTTTAATTACAAATTATTATTTTCAAAGTTTTAAACTGTTTATAGCAACTAAATAATTTAAATCCACTTCTCTCTCTCTTCCTTCCTTCCTGTCTGTAGACAGCAGAAGGCATGGCTTACATCGAACAGAGGAACTACATTCACAGAGACCTTCGTGCCGCCAACATCCTGGTCAATAAGAGTTTGGTGTGTAAGATTGCCGACTTTGGTCTCGCCCGTATTATAGAAGACAACGAATACACAGCCAGAGAAGGTTAGTGTGTGAAAAAGCATAAATGAAGACAAGGATTTCTTTATTTGAATACTAATTAGATTTTGTGTGACCTTAGGTGCCAAGTTCCCCATTAAGTGGACTGCTCCAGAAGCTATAAACTATGGATCCTTCACCATCAAATCAGATGTTTGGTCTTTTGGCATTCTGCTGACTGAAATCATTAGCTATGGTCGCACTCCGTACCCAGGTCAGTGTGAAAATTTGTAAAAAGTTTATTTTCAGATGTACAATGAACTTATTATGCAGTCTGAGTAAGTCTGCAACTTGTGTCATCGCTTCATTTAAAGGTGTTTGTTTGGTATGAAAAATTGCAGTCTGAAAAATGCTGGGTTGTTTCAGCCCATAGTTAAATATATCAAATGTGAATACACCTAACAGTTGGGTTATAAATAACCTAGAAAAATCCAGGTTAATTTACCCCAACCGCTGCATATTTGAGCCACTCATTAGTTGAAACAAGAATGCTGTAAATCAGGAGTTCCCCAAACTTTTCACTTTTCATTCACCCCACCCACCAACCTACCTATTTTTATTTTCCTTGTCATTTAATGAATGAAATGTAAGTTTAATTGCACTTAAAATTCTGCTGGATTATTTAAATATTGGAAAAGAGATGTTTGGTTATAAATAAACCTATACTGGGTTGTTGTTAACCCAACCATGAGTTGAAACTAACTTAACCCAACATGTGTTCTGTCCAATATTTCCCCAGCATTGGATAAAAAATAACCCAGCAAAATTAAGAGTGTGCGATATCGAAATCCCATATCATATCAAAATTATTGTCATTGCTTGTTATTAGTTGGAATAAAAAGATTTTGGTCTGTGTGTGTGTCATTCATCACTCCTGCCAACCAAGCAACCTTTGTACGACCCACCTTAACCCACTATGTGACCCACAGTTTAAAACCGCTGCTCTACATAGGCTCAAATATAGACGTTTTCTAGGTTAATTTAAACCAGCAGTTAGGTTTGTTCATATTTTATCCAACCATGGATGGAAACAACCCAATATTTTATTAAGTGTGGTCTGATCTGTTTTTATTAAAATAACAGCATGTCATCATCATCATCTCTATTTTTTTTTTTTTTGTAATGTACAAAATTTGGAACCCTTTTTAATTAATGTACATGTTTTTTCGAATGTATTGTATTGGCTGTGCCCTTACACAAATTTTTATCTATGTTTAGGCATGACAAACCCAGAGGTGATCCGTGCTCTGGAGAGAGGTTATCGGATGCAGCGTCTGGACGCCTGCCCTCAAGAGCTCTATGATATTATGATGGAATGCTGGAAGAATAAGCCAGAGGACCGACCCACCTTTGAATACCTGCAGAGCATACTGGAGGACTTTTATACTGCCACTGAGAGCCAATATCAGCAACAGCCTTAATACAGACACACACATGCACACCTTGATATGACATGTTATGTAAATGCCAGATGTAGATCTAAATACTCCACTATATATATATTTCACATTGACTTTATATATGTAGTAATAACAAATGTGAAAAGATATTATTATTTAAATGACAATTAAATTAACTGTTTAATATATACAATGCATCTTTTAAAGGGATAGTTCACCCCAAAAATTAAAGAATAAATGATGACGGAATTAATTTTTGGGTGAATTATTCCTTTAATAGTAGTCTATACCTGTCCTGAAGAACATTCTGCCTTACACGCCGTGTTATCATGCACAAATGCTAAATTAAGTTTTTTTATTTTTATTAAATATTATAAAGTGATAAAAAAAATTCTGATTTTATTTGTATAGGACAATGAAATGGAAAGTATGAGCAGAAATGTGTGTTGTAGTTTGAATTAATCATGAGCAAGATATAGAAGATGAATTTTTAATCTTCAACCTACATTAGGTTTCCCATTATTTGGGATGAGGAATGCATGTATTTGTTCAGCAACATCATCAACATTTTCCAAATGCTCATAACAGTACTTGAGACTTTTTGAATCTATGTCAAAAGGGTTTATTTTAAAGGCATGTCTTTAATACTGTAATTTTATGCATCTGTAAATTTAACCTTGCTCTTTCATGTTTAAGCACTTGTTTAGGCACTTCTGAAGCAAACAGATACTTTATATATTCATACATCTTTAGTTTTGTTGATATTTGGTTGGATGTTTGTGCAATAACAGAAAAGAACATTGTAATTTCCTGCAATATATTTTAATTTTCTTTTTTTGCTTCTTTAACATTATTTCTAAGATTTAAAGTTTTACAATAGATGTTTAAAAATATGTATGGCGTGTTTTTCAAAGAGTTGTCTATAAAAACCATCACACTCAAATCAACCTTGGTATTCAGTGTGTTTTGTTGTAAAATTAGTCCTGAAACAAAAAAAACTGTTATGTCAACCTAGAAAATGTGAAAAAGAACAACCCAGTAACTTAGTTTGGTAAACCATTCTCTGCAAGAATGTAAAAATAGGTCATTGAAATGTGCCCCCATCTCTTGTGATGTCAGAGGGGGATCTTATAATAATAATAATAATACGGCCCCTTAATCTGCACTATCCAACTATTGCAGTGCCATTTAATGCAGAGATCAGCTCATTTGCATTAAAAAGGACACACCCAAAAACAGCACAATTTTGCTTACACCTACAAAGTGGCAATTTTAACATGTTGTAATAAATTATCTATATGGCATTTTGAGTACTCCGGCGACACCAAAGATTTATTTTACATAAGGTATTGTTCCCTTTAAATTTCAATGGAAAATATCTCTTGTTCACTCGTAAGACCATTTTAACTATAAATAAATAAATAAATGAAATTGTGTTACTGATGCATTCCTTCCTTCTGAGCATTTAATTTTTTACTACAATTTTTTTACATAAAACAGTAATAATATTATCAGTAATGCAATATCTCTCAAGATGCACCAGCAGTGAACGTGAATTATTTATTATTATTATAATATTTTTTGTACTATTTTTTGTTGTAAATATTAACAAGAATATTGAAGTTTCAACATCATTGAACGTGAAATGACAGCATCGCAATGACCCATTGACATTCTTCCTGTGACGTCTACAATGACACGTGTATTCAAGATGGCGGCGGCGATGCCGATGGTGAGTGTAGATGCTAAAGCATCTTTTGTTTCTGTGTTTCACATACATTTGTAGTCCACAATGGTAAAGATGATTTTATTGTCCAGTTGTGTTTAGTGTGGCTCTATGTGCGTGTGTCATTAGATGTGATTATCTTTTCTTAAAACTGTGAGTGGCGGTTAAAAACAACCGGCTAGCCAAACAGCTAGCATGCAGCTAATAATCGAGTGTTTGGAGTTAATGTTTTGATTTATCGTTTAATGGAATGTGTGAAACGGACAGTTTTCTGATTATTATTATTATTATCCGTGCCATTTTTTCACCACATCGATGTCTTGAGAGCTTGCATCTGCTTTGTCACTCAAGCTATTATGTTTGCGATGCTTTAGCATTCAACGCCATTCCTAATCCAAACAGAAACGCTGTTAAAAGTATTAAATATACAGATACAATTATTGTTATGTCAACAGTATGACAATATTTGTCGGATTTGCCCGTTGGCACTGCTGTGTGTTGTGTACATTGGTACGTAAGGCGTTGATTGAAGTTCCGGGTCCTGTTTGGCACTGAAGCAGTCATTAGACATTTGCATTGAAGTATTTAGCAGACGATATTTTCCAAATTCATTTACAAAAACGAGCAATTTTTAAAGAGGCGTTAATATGAGAAGTGCTATATAAAGTTACAAATGTGTATGCAGACCATAACTGTTGACCGATAGGATTATGATGACGACCCCAAAGTTTCTATGTTTTATTCTTATGATTTAAAGGTTAGTTTTAGATTTTCCTGTCCTGATTTATGACATTGATATTAATGTTATTTAATAGTAGTAACTTTTGTAATTGAGGACTTTTTCAACAGCAGGGCTCAATTTGTCCTATAACCTCTTTGATTTTGAATAACCCTTTACAAATATCATAAAAAAACTTTACATTTGTAATACATCAAACACACTTGCATAATCGATGAACATAGATTTAGTGACAAAGCATCTGTTCTGTAGTGGACATTCAGTTTCATCATCCGGGGGGAATCTGTCACAGTCCACTATTGCTTAATCCCGAACAGTGTACTTTTTAATGTAATCTTGTAAGTGTTTGTTATCAGATTACTGCTGAATAGCTCAAACTAAATGTAGCATTTGTTTTTATAGGCGATTTGGGCACTTCTACTGGTGTCCTTGCTGCCTTCAGCAACACCCTTTTATGTACCAGGTGTTGCACCCATGAATTTCCTTCAGAACAGCCAAGTTGAAATAAAGGTGAGCATTCACTGTTTTTAAATGTAAAAAAAAATTCTTGCTTAAAGTCTTACCGTTGACTAATAAATGTATATCCTTTTGCAAATCTATGAAATATCAACTTTTTTGTGTATTGAGCAATTCGACCCCTTGGAATTATAAGGTTCTACCTGACATTTTTGTCAAAATTGAGTTATTCACTTATTCTTATTCTGTGACACATTATTTACATTATGTGATGTTTTTTTTAAGTTGTGTACATTTTGGGAATTTTTATTGAAAAAACAAAAAGGTTCTATATCTACAAAGTTGAAATCTAACATGGCTCTATAGGTAATGTCAGGTAGGGGAGGAAATGATGTTGCAAGTGCACTAACGAAAATATTAAAACGCGTTGTACGTGATCATCCACATGCCACTGAGATGATAACATGGAGTGATAGTTGTGTGCCTCATTTCCTGACAAGGCATCCTCAAATTAAAAAGATAACAATGAAATACTCTACTCCAGGCCACACCACAGTGCAGGAGGTAGACAATATGCGCAGCCATATTGGCAAATTCTTTTCATCACTGTCTTTCCACATGTTTTACTGAAGGTGAACAGGAACAACCCATATGAAATCATACAGATGAAGAGTATAGATTTGTATGACTTTCAAACATGTTCCAAGCTGTTTCAGTACAAACAGGTTCCATTTTCTGAAGTGTCACAGCTTGTGTTTGATTAGTGTCCATATACTCTTCATTACACAAAACCACATGCAGAGCCAAGGGTTAAAGTAGACATAAGAGGACCAAGCAAACACACGAGAAGCCTGGCACCTACATCCATCTTACCCAAACCAAGGGTACTCTCCAAACTGAGCATCATCTCAGAGGCGAAGATGAGTAACATTAAGTGCATGTTTAAATTCATGCCACTTACAGAGAGAGAGTTTTATAAGTCTCTGTTTTAAAAAATGAGTCACAGAGAGTATTATAGTAATGTGTTTTAAAAAACGAGTCTAACATTTTTTTGTGATTTTATGTATATAGTCAATGAATCATTTTCAAAGATTATTAAACTTTATTAATTAATTTTGACAATTTACAATTGCTGAAGCATGTCTGTTTTCTTGCAGTTTTTAAAGTCTTAAAATGTCTTCATTTTTACAATATTAAGCCTTAAAGGTCAAATAGTCAGCTATTTAATTGATGGGGTTTTAATTAAAACAATAAATGTTAGCATGTTATTTCATCCATACTGATGTCTGGAGAGAAAGCCATTTTACCTGGCTAACTTTAGATGGAATAAAGTCCTGCTCAGATGTATAACATTAGTTGCTTTCTGTCTAAACAAAAGAAAGATTAAAGTAACAATTTCTGCAATAATGTGTTTAATTACCCACCAAATTGGTACAAAAAAATTAACATCTGCACTGGACAAAATATTTAGACCTACCTTGCTTAATTTGAAATGTCCTAAATACATTACAAGTGCTAAAAATATGAAATACATGTTATAAAATGTGTTAGAAAGTAAAATGTAATCCTTTCTGAGACATTGTTACAACATACATTTTATATTTAATGTTCAAATAATGTTTTGGCAGATAGAACCTTATTATTCTAAGCGAAAAGTGTTTTTTTGTAGAATTAAAAGGTTTTATCTGCATTTGATCCATTCCAAAAACACCCATTTACAAATTTGAGAGGATTTTGATATTGTAGAATACATTTAGGGTCCCTGTTATTTTCATGTTTGAAAGAAACTTGTTTCCCATATAAGTTTTCCTAAATGTAATGCAAAAACTTTGAAGCTCAATATCTCAAAACGGCTCAGAACGCAGGTAGAACCTTTTAATTCCAAGGGGATGAATTGTTTTTCAAACATTCATCTGTCTTCCTACCTTATCAGTCTAGATAGAGTTTATTGTGTTTGACTCTGAATCACTCACATCCGTCATTCCAAAAACATAAGGGCATTTCTAGATTTTTCTGCTGGTATTTATCAGATTTACTCATTTAAAATGTTCACCAGGCTGTGAAACTGACAAGCTCCAGAACCCAGCTGCCCTATGAATACTATTCACTTCCATTCTGTAAGCCTGACAAGATCTTCTACAAAGCAGAAAATCTTGGTAAGTTCAAGCACCGTCATATATATGTTGTGATGTTTGACTGTGGAACGGTTAAGAATAGTTCACCCAAATGTGACAATTCTTTTGTAATTATGTAGATGACTTTGTTTCTTCAGTTCACACCCCTTTGTTGTGGTCACAACAAGTAAAACCCCATTCGCACTGGATCAGTATTTTAATAGTGACTTTACGTGATTTGTAATAATTGTGAAGGTTGTCATTGCAGAACCGTTTCTAATATAGAATCCACTGACACTCGTCGCGGTGGCTTTGCGACACGGCTGATTAGGATAAAAGCTTGTGTTGTATGTATAGGACAAGGTGTTACGCAAAGCCTCGACATCATATCCGGTAGATAAGTCAGTAAATTTAAGTAAAATCACAGGCTTCGCTTATCCTGTGCAAACGGGGCCACACGAAACTTAGATATGGGGGGGGGGGGGTCATTTCTAAATCACACAAGGTCCTTTGATAATACTAATCTCGTGCAAATAGTACTTATGTTATTGTTCAGCTCTTTGACACGGGAGTTTAATGCAGATCAATGTTTGTGATGCAAAAAATCTTTAGGTTAAAGGAACAGTATGTAAGAAATGTATATCAATTAATCATAAAATGGCCCTGATATGTCACTAGACATTAAGAAATCATGTTCATTTCAAATACTTATATCACTGACAACAGTGGTCCGGCCAGGATATTGTCATTTAAAAGAGAAGTTGCAGCCCTCAACTGATGTTTATGTTATCATGTTGTGTACTGGCCACCAGTTTTGTGACTGCAGTACCAGTTTTAGCCACAAGTTTTTTGATTGCAGTACCAGTTTTGGCCATAACCCTACACACTGTTCCTTTAACTCTTTCCCAACCAGCATTTTTTGTGTGTGTGATTTTCTCAAAAGTTTCACAAAATGCCTTCCAGGAGTATTTTAACATACAAATATATCAAATGAAAGAACAGACCCCTCTGCTTTCAAACAAAGAAAACAGGAAAAAAAATTATATAATTAAAAAATATAGATAGGATCGGAAGAAAGTTTCATCCTATCTATATTTTTTCTCTGCTTATATATATATTTTTTTTAGCAAAAAAAGCTGAAATAATTGCATTTTTGTGAAGGAATTTTGTAAGAGATCAGATTCAGAACGATTATCAAAACTTACACAGAGTTTAAAATTAGTAAACAATGTTTTGCATTCTGTTTTTTCATAAATTGGGTAAGTGCGTGTTATGGCATAATCGCAGTATTGCAGAATAACATAAAAATTTATCAGGAACACTTTTTTAATGCAAATGTTTTCTCTTAATTGATGAGAAAACGCATTAATGGCTGTAAAAGAGTTAATAAAACACTACGCAACTCGCTAGTTTATATAAAAAAAAAATGTTGTGCGGCTGTGGTAACGTTATGCCATTTCAGTTTTACACAGTGTGCAGAGCAGCATTTTATTTAGTTTCTGCTTTAATTATTCCCACACTTTTGATCGCGTTTTGGCTGTTTGGTATAACGCTGGATTGTCAGTAAAGCCGCCATTATTTGAAAATGTAAACAGTGCAATGCATTGACGCATTTCCAGCAAATCGACGTAATTACATAATCAACGTAATTGACTAGGTCGACGTGTCGTTCCAGCCCCGGAATGAACCAAAATCAAACAATCCCGGGACAAATCCCAGACAATATACAATGTACTTATAAGGAACACCGATTAATATTTAGTGCTTATTTAGCGTCTGATACATCACATATCCATGGAAACATGCAGATTAGCACCATAAATAAAAGGTGCAATGTGTAACTTTTAGAAGGATCTCTTGACAGAAATGCAATATAATATACATAACTATATTATCAGTGGTGTATAAAGACTTTTTAAGACTTAATAAAGATTATCTGTATTGTTTTTATTACTTTTGAATGAGCCGATTTTATCTACATACTACGCAGTTCTCCTTATATTGAAGTCTTCGTCATATTTCTACAGTAGCCCTAAATCGATAAACTGCTTTACACAGCATGTTTTGTCCCTACGTTATCTCAGGCAATGACATGTTTGTTATGTGGCAGCTACCATATGTGTTTCAAATTTGAGGGGTGAGCTGTGGACTGAGCTATTGGTTGCAATTCGCAATCTCACCACTAGATGCCACTAAAACATATTACACTTTTAAAATGTGGCAGCGCGTTAAATCTTATTTGTTCTTGCATGTCTCGTGACTAGTTGTCATATGTGTTTCGTAACAAGACATGCAAAACGTTATATCTGTATGTATATATCTGGTATGGCATAAGAGTAAATACATTTTAAGGGGATTTGGGTGAACTATTCCTTTAAGCTTGAAGAACTTGACGTCTGACATGCTTCTCACTGTAATAATGACCAGGTGAGGTTTTGCGAGGAGACCGTATCGTCAACACGCTCTACACGGTTTTTATGAACAGTGACAAGAAGTGTGAGGTGTTGTGTAAAAAGCCAGAAGATCCTGTCAAACTCACCAAAGTTGAGAGCAAGCTGCTGGCTGAGCGCATCCAGGAAGAATACTACGTTCATCTGTGAGTCACTAATCTGCACATAAACACTCATTTTGTAGCAACATGAACTCAAATTTTGACATCTCTTAGTTAACACCCAACCTCTCTTGGTTTATTACATTTTTTTAAATGCTTAAATGTAAATTAAATTCTATTAATTAATCTCTGAAATAAATGAACACATGCATAGTTTTAAGTTTTGCACCGACCAGCTGTCAGCAATGCTTTTATTTATCATATCAAGTGCATGTATATGAACAGCATTGCAGATAATCTCCCTGTGGCTACTCGTCTGGAGTTTTACCCAAGCAAAGATGAAGGAATGGATGAGGAACAGAAGAAGGACTCGACGAGAGACATTCAGTTCGAGCACGGCTACAGAATAGGCTTCACTGAAAACAACAAGGTAATGAAAGCCATCTTTTCCTATCAACATCATTTTATGCCTAGTTATGTAGACAATTCGTTTTTTATTAGTTCTCCATAATTTATTTATTCAGATAACATAGTTGTGCATGCGGTCTTTAGAGAGAGCTGCTATTATTTATGTAATATGGGTTATCTCAGAAAAATTTCATTGATGTCTTCATTTTGAATTGATTTGTTGACATGCTGTTTTGTCCCGCCCTTGCAGTTCTATTTACACAACCATCTGTCATTCATCCTGTACTACCACAAAGAAAAGGTGGAGGAGGGTGAAGAACACAATTATCGGGTTGTACGTTTTGAAGTGATGCCAAAAAGTGTAAAATTGGACGGTATGTCACTACTATTTTACAAATAGCTAAAAATAGATTGTATGGGTCAAAATTATAAATTTTTTATATGCCAAAAATCATTTGGATGTTAAGTAAAGATCATGTTCCATTTATTTCCATATTTATATATATTCCTATCAGAGTTTTAAATCTCGGCCAAATATTGTCCTATCCTTACAAACCATACATCAATGGATACCCTTTTTTTTTTTTTTTGGTCCAGGGTGACGTATATAAAATAGCTAACGTTATATTAATGCAATGTTTCCAAAGTTGATTACAATTTTTTTTAGTTGGGTGTGACTACAGCAACGGCTTATTTCAGTTTTAAATTTTTTCATAAAAGTTCATATTACACTAGTCAACATTTGAAATGGATCAAAACCTTTCCTTAAAGTTGTCTTAAAACCAATACCCGTTTTGATCCACTTCAAATGTTGACTAGTGTAATATGAACAAACTAAAAATTAAAAATTAAACTATTTCAAAATATAATTTTTTTATAACTGAAATAAGCCGTTGCTGTAGTCACACCCAATTATAGTAATTTTTTTTAGCAATTTTGCCCAGTTTTGGTTTTTGGCATTTTATTAGTTTTATATCAGTTGATTTTAAACTAATATTGCTATTTAAGTTTATTTTATTTGTTTTATTCTTTAGTTAATAATTTTAGTGCCTCAACTTAAACTTTTTTCACTTTATTGATATGGCAACATCTGTAATTTTCTTAGTTTTTTATTAATATTTAGGCCTCAATTTTATATTATATATATATATATATATATATATATATATATATATATATATAACATAACTGTTTTTAATAAATAAAACGTGTAAATTATGTATGTGATGTAATTCCACTGTTTTGTCCATATTTATTTTACAATTTTAAACAAAATATTAAAAACACAAATTTCATTGTGTCTGTAAATTGCAATGCCCTAACATTCACGCTCTGCTTTTGATCCTCTTTTATGCTGCGTTTACACCAACCGCGGTAGAGGTGTGAAGCGCGAGTGATTTCAATGTTAAGTCAATGTGAAGACGCGTTGACGCGTGTCAGGACGTCCCGCAGCGCGGAAGAGGCGTTTGGCTCGGAGCGGAAGACGCGTTTCCGCCTCATTCGCATGTTTTGAACGTTGTGCGTCGTACGCGCGAATAGGGCTTTTTGTGCATTTTGCAGTTCACACAAATTTGCGGCTGATGCCTGAGTTGTAAAATTTGAACTTTGGCCGAATTTCGCGCCGCATTAACCAATCTAGAGCCTGCTTGCTGCTGTGGTGGCAGCCCCGCCCGGAGTCACTCATTCAACCAACGCTTGATATTGTCCGTGAGCAGTCACCCGGAGCTATACGACACAAGTTCTTATTTCTATAGAGACAGGAATAAAAAGGACCTCGCTTGGAAGAGTGTCAGCGAGGACATTGGGCAACTTGGTAAATTGTAATACACACTTCACTTTTGAGTCACGTGACGTTTATCGACCCGCGTCGTTATTTTCTCCCTATAGTAAGGTTACCAAATACACACTGGTAACTCTCTCGATAAATGCACAATCAACTTCAGTCATCTTGCAAACAAACAACGGCATAGCACTTGCCCCTCCCACAAGAAGCGGAGTTTGCCTCTGACGCGCGTCAAATGCTTGCTTTTTCCACGCGTTTACTCCACTCTACATGCGCGAATGCATCCAAATTCTTCAAGCAGCAAACCACGCGCGGTAGACACGATTTTGACGCCTGAAACGCGGTTGGTGTAAACTCAGCATAAGGGCACCATTGTGATTAAACACCAATTATGACTTTACCCTTTAAAGGTTTTCTGTTTACGTTAATCGATTTTACTTTTGTTCTCTTTTGTTCTTTAAGACATAAAAGCAGATGACAAAGGTAAATGCACATTACCAGAAACCGTCGCCCCTGTCCCTCAGGAGATCGACCCAACTAAAGAGAACAGCATCCTTTTTACATACTCTGTGCGCTGGGAGGTGAGATACACACACAGGCCCATTTTCTCTCTCTCTCTGTGCTTCATCTGTTTGTGTTTGGCTTCATAAACACCTGCACTCTTCTGTAATGCAGGAAAGTGAGATAAAATGGGCGTCTCGCTGGGACACATATCTTACCATGAGCGACGTGCAGATCCATTGGTTCTCCATCGTCAACTCTGTAGTTGTGGTGTTCTTTCTGTCAGGTGTGACTCTTTTTTTTATATTCAGACTCGCGTGATTAAAAAGCTTTTTTAGTTGCGGTAGTGTCATGTTTTGTGTGGTCTAAGAAATCGTATGTCCACAGGTATCTTAAGTATGATCATCATCAGAACTCTGAGGAAGGACATTGCTAACTACAACAGAGAAGATGACATCGTAAGATGCTGCAAGCTGACTGGTCTCCTATATTTTGATATTCAGATATCTCAAATATCATGTTTTCTCCATGCTCTTTCTCTTTCTTTTATAGGAGGACACAATGGAAGAATCTGGTTGGAAGAACGTCCACGGTGATGTCTTCCGCCCACCTCAGTATCCCATGATTCTTAGCTCTCTGCTAGGCTCTGGTATCCAGCTGTTCTGTATGATTCTCATTGTGATCTGTAAGTATTTCACTTGTTATCATATAAGATGCATAATCAGACACTGCTACATCATCAAACTATGTGCTATGTTTTGTAGTTGTGGCTATGCTGGGTATGTTGTCTCCATCCAGTCGAGGAGCTCTGATGACGACAGCCTGCTTCCTTTTCATGTTCATGGGGTAAATACACAACAAGATCACCTTGCAAATCAGCTTTTGTGTTTTCAAACACGGCCACATTTGAACTTTTTGCATTTTGTCGAGCAGTTTGTTTGGAGGATACTTCGCTGGTCGACTCTACCGCACTCTTAAAGGCCACAAATGGAGGAAAGGAGCTTTTTGTGTGAGTTAAAATCTGAATATTTTAAGTTGTTTAAAATGTGAACAAATTTAATGTTTTAAAACTCGCATGTGTGTCCTTATAGACTACAACGTTGTACCCGGCTGTTGTCTTTGGCATCTGTTTTGTGTTGAACTGTTTTATCTGGGGAGAACATTCGTCTGGTGCTGTAAGTATCTCTGTACTGCAGTCCAGGAAGTCACATGCACAAGCCATAGTTGTTATGAACACATTCAAGAAAAGAGAAAGTTTTCTGTTCTCATGCTAACTGATGTATCATTTACACTTTCAGGTTCCCTTCACTACAATGCTGGCTCTCTTGTGCATGTGGTTTGGTATTTCTATGCCACTCGTGTACCTGGGATACTATTTTGGTTTCCGGAAACAGCCTTATGACAATCCGGTTCGGACCAATCAGATCCCCCGACAGGTCCCTGAGCAGCGCTGGTACATGAACAAGTTTGTCGGGTACGTAGCGCCCATTATGTTGTCTCGATCTCATTGATTAAATTGTCCGACTCTGTTGTTAATGCGACTTGATTTGTTCTTTCCTTTAGCATCCTAATGGCTGGAATTCTGCCGTTTGGTGCCATGTTCATCGAGCTCTTTTTCATCTTTAGTGTAAGTCAGACCTGCAAGTGAGCACTAGTATGTTGAGTCAGTATGCTGTGAAGCCCCGCTAATCATGAAATCTCATTGGTTCAAATTCTTGCTTTTCATAAACATATTAACTTTCCCCGCTTTTGGCGAGTTATCTTGTCAATTTAAAGAAAACATTTGCATGAAAAATTTAACGTGTTCCTGGTGAGTTTTTAGGGTAATCTGTAATACCGATTATCCACTAGATGGCGAACTTACCCAATTTATAAAAAAACTGAAGCAAAACATTATTTATTCATTTTACACTGCGTGTATGTTTTGATAATCATTCTGAATATGATCTCTCAACAAAATTCCTTAACAAAAAAGCAATTATTTAATATTTTTGCTAAAAAATATTTTTGAAGAAAAATACCCATATTTAAGATTTTATAAGCAGAGAAAAAAAATATAGATAGGATGAAACGTTTTTTTCCCCAGTTTGTTTTTTTGTTTGATAGCAGGTATGCTTTTTCATTTGATATAATTTTTATGTTTATATATTTTTAGAAGAAAATTTTCCTTTAAGTTTTTTTACTTTTGTAAAAATCACCAAAAATGCTAAAAGGCTGAAAAAAATACCTGAAAAAGGGCTGGTGGGGATGAGTTAAACACTTGACGTGTCCGGATTGGCTGTTACTTCGCAGCCTTAGCATCGGATTTTGCTACAGTGATGACAGCTAAATTGCATTTACTTTAACCGGGTTGCTTCTGGTTAAAACATGTAAATGTTTATGTAGCTGTGGTTTTTGAAGAAGTCGTGTTGAGTCAATACCTATTCAAGCTTATTGTGGTATGTTATTGTCTTTTGTAGGCTATTTGGGAAAACCAGTTTTACTACCTGTTTGGCTTCCTCTTCCTCGTCTTCATCATTCTTGTGGTTTCCTGTTCTCAGATCAGCATTGTCATGGTGTATTTCCAACTATGTGCAGAGGTAGGTGTGTCCATAGGGTTAAAGGAACCATAAGCCATGTAATGCTATATGTACATAACAGCTATAGATACAGCTAACATACGATTAATTTAAAGGTGCGTTGTGTAACTTTTAGAAGAAACTCTTGACAGAAATGCAATATAATATACATAACCATCGTAGCTACACTATGCGTTTCGAAAAAGGAGGGGTGAGCTGTGGACTTAGCTGTTGGTTGCAATTCACAGTCTCACCACTGGATGCCGCTTAAAGTCTACACAGTGGACCTTTAACACAATTTTGCTGTTGGGACATCATTTTGTATATGATGAATTATTGTCTATGTAATTTGTTTGTGAGACACATTGATCCATCAAAAGGCTCTATATCCTTTGACACAATATCCAAACAAACATTTCTTCACCCTTACAGAAAGATAAAGAAGGATAATCAGATGAAAATGAAACACGGAGTTATTTTAAAAATGTTGATACTGTTTCGTTTTGCCTGTAGATGTTGTTTAAACAAATGTCAATCATTGTGGCTCCTCCCCCTGCAGGACTATCGGTGGTGGTGGAGGACGTTTCTGGTATCTGGAGGCTCTGCCTTTTATGTGCTAGTCTATGCTGTTTTCTATTTTGTCAACAAGGTAATCTTTTTTTTTGCTTATAACTTGTATATCTTGTAACTTATTTTATCAGCTGTAGTGTCTTTAATTTAAACTGAATCAAAAAGTCCAAAAGTGACCCTGCCTGTGAAAACCTAGCTAAAGTATTTTTTTGTGATTTACTATTTTTGACATGAAATCATCATACGTAATGCAAAGAACATTCTGTGAAAATAACCTTGATATTTTTAACATTAACTGAGTAAGGTCATATCAATGATTGAAACCAATGAAAAATTACTTGAATTATAATCATTAGATTATAAGACTTAAGCCCTGGATGTCACAGATAGGGTAACACTTATTTTTGTGTTTTGTTTTCTTAACATTTGCATAAAACTCTCTCCATTATTTCTTTCCTCAGCTTGACATTGTGGAGTTTATTCCTTCTTTGCTGTATTTTGGCTACATTGCCCTGATGGTTTTGTCTTTCTGGCTGCTCACCGGGACGATCGGTTTTTACGCCGCATACGTGTTCATACGGAAAATTTACGCCGCGGTCAAAATCGACTGAAATATCTCCCTTTGGTTTTTGTTTACGATTCTTTATTGTTTTGGTTTTGTGAAGCAAGCACTGATGTGTGTGTTCATCGCTGACGTGTAAGGCGTAGCAGCGCCTCCCTGTGGATCAGAGGAACGAACAGAGATACCTTTTCTGTCCTGCTGTCTCTGTCTCTGCAGAGATCCTGGGAAACATCACGAACAGTTCAACTTTTAACGCCTGTATATCTTTTTGCTCGCTCACACACAACATGGGCCAAAGTGTGTCTATTGACTTTTTCCTTGTTTTTGGGTGGGGATGTTGGACTTTTTGGGCTTTTGAAGAGATTATGGGTTAGTTGCATATAATATCATTTTACAAATAACTATGTCCTCTTTTAATATAACGTTTAATTTGAATCTGTTGTCTTGGATTTGATTTAAAATGATTTCTTGAATGCCTGTTGTCTTGAGAGAGAGAGAGTGAGTGTAATTGTATGCGTGTGACAAGCCTGCTGGAAGTGTGGTCATTCTGTGACGTATTACTTGTTGGCATGGATTGAAATAATCAAATGTAAAACATGACAAAGCGAGTGCATTAAAAACATGTACACTTTCATGTTTCCTTATGTTTGCATGGTCCACACTTTGACTGTTATAATGAAGCAGTTTCATTTTTTCTTGACATTTTACATTTTTAAACATTAAATTGGTTACTTGATTTTAACACATCCAAGTCAATGATTCAGTTTACATCTTCATTTCACAAACGTTTACAGGCTTTTCACAAATACAGACTGCATATTAGTGAGGGTTAAATTCAAGGCTGTCAGGTATTTTTGCATTGGATATCAGGTAGCAGTGTATTTGTCATGAATTACAGTCAGTGTAATGGAAATATGCATTGAGATAAATTAAAAGGTTATTGTCTAACATACCTGAAGGACAAGTGCATATAAAGCATCAGTGCTCAAATTGAAGTTAAAAATATTCTTGTAAAATACAATTTGTTCAAATATATTCAGTTTTTGTGTGAGGCACATAGACTAAAATGTTTTTTTTATTCATCTGTTTCAGGCACATGTCAAGCACACATTTGGCATTGTTTGTAATATACAAATAAACAAAGGTTTCTCCTCATAGGCTTTGGCCAGCAGTACAAACCATCATCCCTTTGAATGTTTTTAACATTAATTCTTTACAGGTGACTATGAATAAATGTAAGGACTACAGAATATATTTTCTACAGATACTTTATCCTCTTTGTTGTTTGGGGGTTGTTAGTATAGATTATGTATTGTTTATGGTGTAAATACACTGCTTTGTATCGTTTCGTTTTAGGTTATCATCAAGTCCCGATTATGTCTTTTATTTTTAGGCAAAAGCATGTGTTTCTTTTTCTATTTTTTCCCTTCTACGAGAATGTCCATTTCTAATGTATAAAACAATAAAAGTGCCAATATGTTAAAATTTGAAACGCTGTCCAGAAGAGGTTTCTTCCAGGGCCGGTGTTACCGAGGCATAAGCGAACTAAGCGGATGCTTTCGTTTTTTGTTTTTACAATTAAATAACTGAACAAGTAATATAAATGAATAAAGAATGAATGAATTAAGACAAAAAAAATCTGATTTGCAGAAAACTGCTGTGTGTCTGAAGTGCTAGCGGTTGAGTCACGCGCAATATAGACACCTCGCGTGCATTGACAACTCCCGCCGATGTGCATGTCACAAAAAAGTATGTATCCCTCTGGTGCCGAAAAAGAGAAAGAAGAAAAGGACAGATGAGGATAAAAAAAGAGCAAGATAAAGGTATGTTTGCATTATTATTTACAGTATGTTGAAGTTGTGCTGCAGGAGCTAATGGTGTAACAGATTAAGTTGATCCGTGATCGACCCACTGTTTGGCTCGCATGCGATTTGCGGATTAATACGCACATTTAAATAGGAAAAGTTTATCATTTCACGTGTTTCAAAGGCTTGCAGATGTTAACATTTCAGGTGATTTTAAACCATTGAAGTGAGCATCTTTTGGACGCACATGCGGGTGAAGGTGTCAGGTCCAGCTCCAGTCAGACCCTCACTATGCCCTTCAGAGATCAGAAAACTTGATGTTTAAACTTTAGAGAGAGTTACGCTACTGTGTGTCATACTGTAGTCCATTAACATACATTTAAGGAATAGAGCACGAAAAAATAACGTAACGTTTTTATGCTGCACCGTTTGTAATTCGTCCTCGTCTGTGTGTGCGCCCGCACGCCATTTAACAGTTAAGTGCACTCAGTAGTGGACACACGGAGAGACGCTTTTCAGAAAGCAAACGAAATCTTCTTTTCTTGACAGGGCACATACAAACAAAACAATCTCCACAGTATTCTTTAACCCAAATAAAACATTTGTTTATGTCTTAGGTTTATGTATAGATAGGCAGAAACCAGGGGTGTATTCCAGAAAGCTGGTTATGTGGCTTACCCGGGTAAGTTTAGGAGTAAGTAAGCGGATAACCTCTGCTTTCGGTTCCAAAAACGGAGGTAACTTTCGGGTTATGTAAGTAACCATAGCAACTGACTCTCTGAAGATAACCTGCTCCGGAGCAGGTTATGTTGCAGGGTAAGTTCATTTTAGTTAATAAAACGAGGCTTCGGAGGAAGTCTGCGCATGCGTGCACTTATGACGAGCGTACAGCGGGCGTGGAAGCATATATTTTGCATAATATTACAATGTTAAAGCATTTATTTTATTTTATTATATTTACAGTCGCGAATATTTATTGCTGTCTTAAAAAATGTGTGATATGAATTTTTTCAAAGAAACTATTTTTTTAATAACATGGATTGTTATTGGTGATTGGACTAATTACTATAAATTTTATTATTAATTAAATTTAATTAAAAATTTATTCATATTTGTGTTCGGACTAAATACTATACATTTAATCATGTTCATTAGTAATATATCTCCAAATATCAGTGGATGTATGAAACATAATTCCATCAGTTAATTAATGTTAACAATATAGTACATTTCCATATCAATTTTGTCAATTCATAAATAACCTCATCTTTCACTTACTAGATAATTTGAGATGAATCTAAAGTTATAATAAATGTGTGTGCAAATACATTGTCATTAATGAATCTTAACCTATGTTACTTAAGTGACAATGTGGCAATGTTACAGTAAATGGATATAACAAATAGAAACACATGATGCCCATGATGCACATGATCATAATAATAATTACTGAGGGATAGAAGTTACCCCTGCCTGCAGTCTCTGATAGGCATGTGCATCTGACCTGGCCCACAGAATGACACCCATGAAGCACAGGCATGATTTAACACTGACCCACATAGTGACACAGGTGAAGCACAGACTTCATTAGGTGAAACACCATTGAATCACAGACATGGCATAGTGGTCAGAGATTTTCTATTATATCAGTTAGAATCATGTACACAATGAAATGAAATTATAAATATATATTTCATAGTATAATATTTATTTCTTAAACATGCACTTCAGATCCTTAGCCCTCTCTCTACATTTGATCTATAGTTGGTGTTTTTCTAAATCACCTTTATTTCTTTAAAATTGACCTTTTGTAGCTGCTTTCCTGAGCTATCATTTTTGAGCAAAGGGAAATTGAGATATTTGCATATATTAGATGATACAGGACATATATTACAACATGTTACTATTGACACTAATGTAACATTTCTATTCTCCAATTCTGTCACAGCAGATCCTAATCGTCCAATGCAAATGAATGATCATTCTTAGTGTAGTGTAATGAAAAGCATTACACAACATTATTGAAAATCTGTAAGGACTGTAAGGAAGCTTTACAATTAAAAGAGGGTGCATTAATCTATCAGCTATCAGTAAATGTTAAAAAAGATGGTGACACAGTGTCATACAAGGAAAGTCCTAAAACTAAACAGGGTCACCCAAAGGAGCAGAAGTAAAATAAGTACAATATAGTGAATATTATCATAGTGCATTTTATGCCTACACAATACAATCATATCTAAAAAAAAAACAACAACTTTAAATAAGCCTTATGATGTATTTGCACTTTATGTGCCACAACTCTTATGAAATTAACCATGGTTTTATTGGTGTATAGTTGTAGTAACCATGTTTTTTTTGTGCATTGATTACTATCAGCAGAACCATGGTTTTACTACACTAACCATCGTTTAACTATGTTTTTTTGAAAACCATGGTTATTTTGTGGTTACCATGGTTTTACTGTAACCATGTTTTTTACTGTAGTAAAACCATTGTTACTTTTCACAGGGGAAAATATATTCATAATTCATATGTTTACAATCATATATAAAATCTATGATTATTTTGACTATATTAATTATTTTAGATTGTTTTAGATTATTTTAAATAAAATTGTGTGTATTTTCGTTGAGACACATATAATATTGGACTTAAATGGGGTAAAATGGGTTCGTATTAATTATTTAATTAATTAATTTGATCTGTTTTGTAATCACGCACTTCTAAGCCGATTATAAAACGTTGATTTTGCCAGAAAATATTAGTTTATAATGTTATTTCTCATTTAAAAACTTTTAAGTTCTCTGACGTTTCCATGGTGACTCGTGAAATCTGCGATCCATTGACAATGCCTTTATGTTGTTACCGTGAGCGCGCGTTAACTCTGGGTTACTTTCAGCGAGTTGATTGACCTAACTCTTAAACTGTGTTTTGGAACCGACATACCCCGAGTAAGCAAGTTTGGGGTTGATCAACCCAAAGTTCGGGGTTAATCTGATGGTAAGTTAACCCTGCTTTCTGGAATACACCCCAGGTCCGTGCTTCTCTTAAAGAGACAGTAACCTTAATTAACCTAGGATATGTCTCAATCAGCTCCCTTGTTCAGTAGTCAGGGCACTGATCAGAGAATCAGCCATTTTAAGGGCTGTCTCAATCGCAAAATCCTTCCAGTGCACTGGAACGTTCATTCCCTAAAAATTCCCACAATGCAACGCAAAAACCAGTGAGCATCGATGGTCCCTATGTTCCCTTACTGTAAATCACGTGACCTTTTTAAGCTCGCCAACCAAAAATCACGTGATCCAACTCAATAAACTTTATGAAATGTGACAGAACTTTTAAAAAGACAAACATTTGTTTTAGTTTTAAATATAAACACACATCGCTACACAGTAAGGGACCACAATCTACTCAATATTTAAAATAATAATATTTATTTAAAATTGTAAAAAATACACACACGTGTATATATATATATATATATATATATATATATATATATATATATATTTAAAATTAAGTAATTATATTCCCCAATTTTATGCACGGATATGTAAGAGAATAATGACAGCTTTTTTCACAATGTACTGTTTAAAATTAAGTCAGGGAGATGTTGGTTTTGCCGGTTGTTGATGAGTAACAGCTGTGAGTGATCACAACGCACTTAAGCAGCCACGTGAAAGAAAAATAAGTGAACAGTGTCCCAATGTCAAGTGAGCTAGGGTCCTTACCAGTGCCCGAACCTGTGTACACGACAGTGGGGAACCTTCAGGGCCTTCTACGCCTTCAGAGAAGGCCTAAAAAAATTTATAAAAAGGTTTTTTATTATAATAATACAAATAAATAATATTCAATAAAAATATGTTTTTACATTTTTAAATTTCTATTTAATTCAATTTAATACAATACATGTAATATATTTTCTCTCATCTATGTTCTAACGTTAAGCTTACTGTCAGGTTCATGTCATGAAAACATCTAATCCAATCAGAATCGTCTGTCTCTATTAAGGCCCGGTTATCTGGCTCATTCATTGGTTAGGACTTCATGAATCCCAAGCTGTGTGTTTTGGTGTGGAGAGTGACAGGCAAATCGACCAATCACGTTTTGATTTCAAGTGGGCGGGCAAAAAACAAAACATTGTAAGCCTTCATGAAGTCCTAATCATGCAACAAACTGGATGCGAGCTGCCGTAAAACACCAAAGACGAAGATCATAGACCGTTAATATTAATACAGTCTAATGGCCCGAATTTCTGTGGTGAGAGTGGTTGAGGTAAATGGCGGAAAATGTGATTGACGTTGTGGCTAGCTTGATAGGGCTGAGGTAAAAATGAAATTACTTATGCGCGTCCTCGTGAAGAGCACAGCTGGGAGAAGCGCATGCAGAGGAGCCTGTGCATATGACGTGAACACGAGAAAAATAATGGGTTTAATTATACTTTTACTTCCTGACAGTTTCACTTGTTACGTGAGGATAGTAATGACTGACAGACGACGCCGAATTACATACAATATAATTTCCTAACTAAATCTGAGAGAATGCGAAAACATTCAAATATTTTTTACCTTGCTATACCCGATGGGCAGGGCGGAGATACATTTTGGTAGCCCGACAAGAATTCGCAATAGCCCCGGGACCTCGGGGCTCGGGCTAGCGATTTTGCGAGCCCTGGATATCTTATAACAACAGTTATAAGCCACAAGGAGGTGCACTGAGAACGCAGGGTGCTATATTTCCCCTTATGAAAAAGATTAACAAGGTATCCGACAGCTAAATATATATTTCCAAAAAATAAAAAATAAAATTTACAGAGCCCCTGTCATTACAGAGCAGCAGAATCTGTATTTGTGTTTATCAGTTAGATTAAAGTAATTTTAAACTTTAAAACTGCATTTAAAGGCAGACAATGCCCATTCTGTAATTTAACTTTGCGTGCTCAGAATTTTTACACGTTCACTGTATGATTTAACGAAATACGAATAGCCTAGTATTATGGATGGAGAGGCATTTGCACTTCATTGCATATTTTGAAAGCCCAGCTGAAGTACCCACGGTTCGCCACTGGTACACGATATACTGATTCACAACCTCGGGAGCTAGAGAACGAATTGAGACACAGGGCTACTTAAGTCTGTGTCATTAATAGTAATCAAACAGTCCAAGACAAAGAGAAAATCACTTCTGTAGCTCTAAAACATAATAATTATATTTAATTCATACAATAAAGACAGTGTTATGATTCATTTGATTAGATTTTTGTACCTAATGCTAATTTTAGCCCTTACTTAATGTGCAACTTTGTTCTTTTTATTAATGCTTGTAATTTATTTATTTTTTATAAAAAAAATTTGGCAGGGGGCCCCCCAAACAAATTCTGCTTAGGGCCCCTAAGAGGCTCAGCGGCACTGGTTTCTTCTGAATATTCTGGAGTGTATTATGTATCGGCACATACACCAGGGGATTCATTTATAAAGTGTGCGTACGCACAGATTTGATCGTAAAGTGTGCGTACGCAAAAATCCACGGCAAAGTCCATATTTATAAAAACTTTCTTTGACGTGGAAAGTGCTTATCACCAGGTTAGGGTCTGAGCAGACGTATGCACTTTTGCTTGTCTGATTGCTGCAGGTTTTTGGAAATATACGCCATTCTTGTTGCTCGAAATTGTGTTTAAACATTGACATCTTTTTGTATGTCTATGACGTTAATTAGGCATCGTTTAAAGGCGGAGATCTGAAACTGCTCAGCTACGCACAAGTTCAAGATCAATTGCGATTTATAAATTACACATCTGAAAGAAAGCTGTACGTTCATTTTATGAATCACACGTACGCATATTTGATAAATGATCAAATGTAGGATGATTTCTACGAAGCATTTTATAAATAAAGCCCCAGTTTTCTCACATTTGGCTGTTCTGCGCTTTCTCGGAGACGTCACGGCCTGTTCTCGGAATACAAGACAACTGTAAAACCTCAAATTCCTCCAGATTTAAGCCATTTTTACACATGGTACATTATGTATTTGTTGGTTTGGTATCTGTGGGAGTTTTTGGCCTAAAACAACTCTTTAAGATCTGAAAGTATAGGTTTGAGATATGGGTGCTGTAATTAAGACTGTCTGTTGCTCTGTGTTTTATTACTTGAATTTGTGCCTGTCTTGTCATTTCATTTATGCGCTGTGGTGTGGTTTCCTGTTCTGGCTGTATGGTATGTGAATGGCAGTTTTTCAGACATAACCGGCCGGTCCTTCTCGCACCCTCTCCTATCGAAGTGTCCGCTGCTTAGGAAATCAAACACTTAAAAAAAGACACTAGGAATATAAAACCGTGGGTTTGTCTTTTAATCATTTTAACATAACACATAACAAGTCAAATGGTACAATGTACTGTACAATAAGTAAATAGGTTTGTTGTAATGTCATCTCTTTGGATCAACCAATATACAAATCTGTCAACTTTACAATGCTGTAACTGACTACAGGTGAACTGTAACTACAAGCGGACTGTTTGTCATCTTTATTTTTGTACAGTTCATCCCGTCAATGATCATTTGTGTTTTATAAAATAGTGTAAGAATGAATCTTTCCATTTTTCACCCTTTCCTCCAGAAGTTGTGGTAATACGCAAGTACTAAAAATAAAAGGACTATGTTGCTAAACAAGTTACATAGAAAGCTTGGAATGCAGTACTTACATTAAGCTAAAATATATAAAACTACAAGTGGATTTTGTCCTACGCAAACAGTACCCATTTACTCACTATAAGCAGAAAGAGCATTATTTATTTAATAGTTTATTTAAAAAAACAATCAGATTTATTTTAGGTTGGTTACCTTTTAAATTTCCCTTAATGTTTTTGTTTGCAACCAACTTATTTGGGCAAGTGCATCCCTAGCAGATACAAAAGAGGAAAATGTTACGTTAACTTGGTTAATCTGTCCTCGCCGTGTGACGTAAAAATACCCTGATAACTTGCCAGAAAAAACTGTAAATGAGATTCTGAGCTCCACCAATCCAGGTAGTTATTATGTTAAACTTCATTTAAACCAAAAGTGCTTTTTGGGGACAGGGAGTGATTTCTAATAAACCAGTTTAGCCTCCCAGCATGTTGATCAAAACACCATCATAGCTGGAGATGGACGAGGTTTAGCTGTTATTTTTTTTTGTGGCAGTGGGTTTTCTGTTTCACAGTTTATAAGAGAAGTGAGAACTATTCCCAGGCATTTCTTTATGAGCATGATCTAAATGACTTCCTCAAATGTATGAAAAGACAAAGCGGGGTAAGGGTAATGCAGCTAATATTAGTGAAAAAAAAATACTGTTACTCTTTTGGAAAAGGAGGAAAAAACAATTACATGAAGATGATGAATAAACTCTACACATCAAACTAATGGCACATACACGATCAAATACAAAATTAAAAACATACAAACATACAAGGCTGAAAAATACTCTTTAAAAGGTTTAAAAGTGCTAGAATTCAGATCAGCTCACAGAAAACCCGGGGAGGACAAACTCAAAAATTGCCAAAGCCATTTACTTTAGACATGTCTCATATGTCTTTAAAATAAATACAAATAAATGCTTTAATAGCCGAACGTTGATAAAGTTCAAGCCAAATTTTTTTGAAATGTTGTGAAATATTTTATATTTCCAAAAATAATATATGAATACAAATTCAGTTCAAATCACTTTAAGTGTTTTTAATTCAATTTATGTGGGCATGGGAAATAATAGGGAAAAAATAAATCCCTCTATCCATAAGCATTCCCAATGTCTTAAAACATATTAAAATCAATGTAAAGCCTAATATTAGAATTTAGTACAACTTAAAGCAAAACTCAAAATTACCACATGATTTACTCACCCTCAAGCAATCCGAGATACACATGTAAATCAAGTTTCAGACGAGCACATTTAGAGTAATTTTAGTAAATGTCCTTACTCTTCCAAGCTTATAATGTGTGAAAACAGGGACCAGGAAAAAACTTCTGACTTTAAACCCCATAAAAGTGCATTCATCCTTCACAGAAGTAATCCACAAGGCTCCAATGGGTTAATAAAGGTCCTTTGTGGGCAATCGATGTAATTTTGTAAGAAAAATATCCATATTTCAAACTTTAAAACTAGCTTTTGATAACGACACCATCTTTGACTCAAGCAATTCAGGGGCCTCATTTATCAAGCGTGCGTACGAACAGAAGTGTGCGTAAAGTGTGCGTAGGAACAGTTTTACGCAAAGTGTGGAATTGATCAAATTGCACTTATACTTAGAAATGTGTGTAAAAAAGTGTTTATTTATTATCCACAAAAAGGTGTTAAAAACGATTTGTTAATATAGTAACAGCAAACCAGTGTTGAAGTTAATGATTTATATAAATAAATGCTTAACACAGTGCAATGGCTTATCTTGCATTATTGGAAGACTTGGCAAATCATCCATTCCGCCGGGAGCGCGTTTTCAAAGATTACGTCGATGATGCTGGTTATATGCGGCTGTCCAAGGTGGAAAGTTCTGTCATTGTCTGTCCTCCTTCAGTTGCACTGATTTCACGTCGGTGTGCTGTGCACGAGCAAGGTGCTTAACTCTTTCACCACCATTGACGAGATATCTCGTCAATTAAGAGAAAACGCTCCCCCGCCAATGACGAGATTTTCTGTCTTTCCGCAACTTTTTAAACCCGGAAGTATTGCCCTATGGCAAGCGGCTGCATCTCCGTGTCTGTTTTAAAGATCGCTCTGAATGGGATCTCTATGAAAAGTCCGTCACAAAAATTGAATTATCTCTGCTTTTTGCTCAAAATGTGGTGTTTTTGCAGAAACCTACCCATATTCAAAAGCTGATTACAAAAGAACCACTGAAGGTAGGATGAAACGTTTTTTTTTTTTTTTTTTTGAAAGCAGAGGGTCTGTTCTTTCATTTGGTATATTGTATGTTTATATATTTAAAGAAAAACATTTTCTGGAAGGCATTAAACTTTGGTGAAAATCATGAAAAACGCTGGCGCTGGCTGGCAACTTTTTTTAAAAAAACGCTGGCGGTGAAAGAGTTAAGAACACATGGGATTTATCATCAAGGTATTCTTACTGATGTGCGTACGAACCACGTGCGCACGTTTGATTAATCCCGATTTTTTTTGTACTTACGCACATACTAAATTTCATTCGTAGGTAAAAATATAGAACATTTTCTATGCAATGTTGATAAATGAGGCCCCAGGAGTTTTAGCATAGTGAGCCATATTGGTGCCTAGTGAATCAGGTGAGTCCAAGATGGCATCGTTGTCTACCACTATAAAGGGTGACATCACCTTTTGGCGAAAGTGGCTGCGGTTACGCCCACAGAGGGGGAAAATGTCTGAGTGACAGCATTTAGCATAGCGTGAAAAACACGTCTAAAATGGGAAAAGTAGTTGTGTGATCGACTGTTCAAGACTGTCAGATTCCACAAAAATTTGGAGCGTTTTTTATCCAGACTGCAAAAAACACAATGTTTTGCCACTCAACAGGGCTTGGTCACGTGGAAAAGTGATGTCAATGCATTACTAAAATAACTCCAAATGTGTTCAAGTTGATGGATATGTGTATCTCAAATTGCTTGAGGGTGAGTAAATAATAGGGTAATTTTGATATTTGGCTGGAGTAAGGCTTTAATAACAACATGTGTTTGGCTTTCTTCGGAAAGTATTATAAAAGAAATCAAACTTACTATATAAACAAGGCCATTTCGATTATTCCTTATAGTTTAGGGTTAGGCAAAAAGAAGTTTCTTCTCCCCAGGGTTTTGGTATGAAAAAAATAAACAAATAAATGAGGTGATGCGTTGTGTTGTTTTGAGGTCCTGTTTCAACAAACAGAAAATAATATAATGACAAAACGACTAGGCAATATCCCAATCAAACGTCCCACGTTTTGAATGTCAAAGAGCAGGCTGGTGACTTCTTTATTCTGGAAACTGTCTCTTTTATAAAAATGTTCATTTGAATCAAAGCAGCTGAAGAACAGAGAGAAAACGGACGAACGGTTCACGTGTACTACTGTGCATGATTTCCGCTAAAAGATCATTTGAAGTTGAAACATTTCCAGAGTGCTCTACAGTTGCTGGCAACCATAGCACAAAAGCAGCATAATATTGTTTTGTCTTTTCTTAGCTTTGTCACCTTAAATTTATTTTAACCTTTCTATTTTCTTCTGCTTGTTATAAATTCACATTCACTATAGACAGAGATACTCATCACTGAATAGATTCAACAAAAGGGATAATTTGGAGCAAAATGAGTTCAGGCACGGCTTCACTGCGTATACATTGATCATTTATCGCTTTTCCCCTATACAATTCATCTTCGCATGGCCATTGGTAATGAATGATTATTTGGTAAACACTTGTGCAGTCCACTTGCTGAAAAATGGCAACTTGTGAATATATATATATATCTGTAATATATTCCTGTTTTTTGTAATATTAACATCACTACACCTCATTCTAAAACATTGCAATCATGATCGGGTCCGGGTTTCAGTGATACACACATTGATGGAGCAAATGATCATAGCGAAGGCCGAAACTGTACCACTATACACACCAACAGACAGCTATCAGTCACGTCTGATTGAGAATACTGTAGATAAACAATACAAACTGAAACCTGGATCACATTATCTTCTAAAAATAAGATTAAAGTCTAGTCCATTCTAACGGATTATGCCACTATTAGTCCTATTATATTCAGGTAAATTTTCACCTTGTTCATTTCCGTCGACTTGCACAGAAAACAAGGATTGGAGAAAGCTATAGGGAAAAGCTAATACTTCATCCATTTTTTATCGATATTACGCAAGATACACAATCATGTAAACCTGCTCGACCATCAGCAATTTTAATACGACTATCTAAAATACAAAATTTACTGAAACAAGCCATTATGATATATTTTTGATGTGGTACTTCGTACACTGCAAAAAATATTCTTGTTTTTATCTTTTTTCCATTCACATATACCAGGGTTATCGTTACAATGTATCTCTCTCTCTCTCTCTCTAAAATAAAACCTGCCTAAGTTACAAAATATATATATTTTTTGCTTTTCAAATATACTGTATGTTGTGATCGGGTGGGCAGGATGTGGAAGTGAGATACTGTTGCCATGGAGACTTAGTGCTAGAAGGAGTAGAAACCACATTGAAAGAGATGATGTGGAGTACTTTAAAGTTACTATTTAAAGAGATTTTCAGACTTGATATGTCTCTTTTCAGGAAGTGTGAAGGTTGTGGATAAAAGGAGGTGATTTCAGTGGGTCACCATGGTTACCCAAATAAGTCAAGTGCCTTCTGCTGTAAACAAAGTGCTTCTTTTGAGAAAAACTGTAAACCTGTAGAATTTGATTTTTAGTTCTGTCAGTGGTCACTTTGTACCAAATGATCAAATCGTGCAGTTTTATGCCCTTTCAGTCTCTATGTTTCTCTTTCAGATGAGCTCGAATAAAAAGTCCGATACAAAAAATGCTAAACTGGAAGAACGCTTAATTTTTAGATGATTTTTCATCTAATGAGTTACAATGTAGAATTCAATTTGAAACGGCTTTGCAAATGTCAAGTCCTTTAAAGTATATTGACATAGCTTAAGAGCTTAAACCAGCTTTGCAAACTTGCTGGTGTTGGTTAGTTTAAGCTGGTCTTACCTAGTTACAATGAGAGACCACCTAAAACCAGAAACGCTGGTTTAAAATGGGTGTTTTCAGCAGGGTAGCCTGTCAAGTGATTTGAACTTTTGTGCCATTTTGCCAAAGCAAACAAAATTCGGACTATTTTACTCTGTAATTCCTTCTCTAATTCTTCCACACCTGGCAACGAAGACGGTTTTAGTTTAAGGGCAAACAACTATCGCCTGTTTTACACTAAGTAGAGACAATATAGCAAGTCAGAAAAAGAAATTCATATATCACTTCAAACTAGTTTTTCAGAGTCTCAAAGACAGATCATCTTTTCTACATTAATCTTTTCATATTTTACTAGTATTATTACTTTATAAAGTATGCAGTACCATGCCGTAAGGCCTAAGGATGCTGCTGTCTAACTACCAAATTGTAGGGGAGGGGATGTTGGGAGAGGTTCAAAACGGGGTATTTAAAAATTCATAGCTAAACTTCAGACAGCCTAAATAAAAGCTCCATATTTCCTATGCATTTTCCTCCAGGCTCATTCAAAAGCTGTTGTGCGCTTTTCTAAGGCTTCTATGCGTTCAAGTGTTCTACCGCCCCACCCCTAGGGGGAGCACTTAAGCTCCCTGAGCCGCTTGACGGGCTAGGTTGAGGTGAGAAACCTCATTGAAAGGCCTGGTGAAAGCGAGGCAGAGTGGTCGCACTAAGGCTGGAGCTGAACACTGGTGGGAGCGGGTGCAGAGGCCCAAGACCGAGACCCCCACCGGAGCCTGGTTGCTCCTGAGGTTGAGGTTGCAACGAGGTAAGAGGCACCGCAGCTGTTAACGTGGCAGCGTGTGATTCGGCAGCGTGCGAAGACGCTGACGACGACGAGGAAGAAGAAACAGTTGAGGAAGTGGAGTATCCCATGACCAGTCCTCCTGAACTCATGGGGGCGCTGTAGGGTGGCAGATTGAGTGGAAGAAAGCCCAGTAGATGAGAGAAGTCCATGTTAGCAGCACACAAAGACTCAATGACTGCGGGGCTCTTGGACATGAGGGGGTCCCCGCAAAGGTCATCCGGAGGTTCCAAGCCCTCCTTGTTGGATGAAGCCGCAGAGTGGGGGTCGGCTGAGGGAGGAGGAGCAACTGGAAGCCCACTCTGTAGATCCATCAAAAAACTGTCCATCTCCACCTTCAATTGCTTCTCCAGCAGGTATGAGGTAGATCCGAGCTGGTACTTCGGGGGCTGCTGCGGGTGCTGTTGTTGCTGGTTTGACAAGCTGGAAGGCTGCTGCTGGTGCGAGGGTGGAGGCGAGGAGTGGTGGTGATGGTGGGGGTGATGATGATGGTGATGATGATGTGGGTGATGGTGATGCAGTGATGAAGGAGGTTCCATATGGCAGCCCATCCCCATGGCACTGGATAAAGACCCAGGAACAAGTGAATGATGGTGACCCACAGCCGGGTTGGACATGGCCTGGAGATGATGAGGGTTGTACATGCCCATTGGAAATGGGGTGGCACCTGGGAAAGGCTTTGCCATCATCGAGTCCTTGGTAGGTCCCATACTACACATCATAGGACTTAATTCTTCTTTCACAGCACACGTCGGAGAACCAGTTCCAAGCAGACCCAACATATCCGGCGGTTCTGTCTTGATCTTCAGCAGCTCCTGCGAGTGGCTCTTCTTCACGTGCCGCGTCAGATGGTCCTTCCGCCCAAAACGCTGCGCACAGTACTGGCACAGGAAGTCTTTTCGGCCCGTGTGTACCACCATGTGTCGCCGAACATCTTTTCGCGTGTAGAAGCGTCGATCGCAGTGGTCACATGGATGTTTCTTTTCCTTGGTGCCACCTGAAGACTTGCCGGAGTGGCTCTTCAGGTGCTCCAGGAGTGCAGGCGTGCTCTCGTAGCTTTGCAAGCAAACTTTACAGGTGAGGTCACCGGCGGTGGCCGAGTGCATGGCCATGTGGCGTTTGTAACCCAGCTTTGTGTTATAGTGTTTGCCGCACTCTTCACACTTAAAGGCCTCTTTGTTGGGGTCGTGAGTCTGGAGGTGGTTTTTAAGGTGATCTTTACGGTGAAACATCTTCTCACAGAATGAGCACTGGTGAGTCTTCTGCGGGGAGTGTGTGGCCATATGCCTACAAACGAGACAATGACAGAATTTAAACTTTATGTAACTGGTTATTATAACATAAGATTTATCCTACATAATGTGAAATATAACCTTGATATCTTTTATACTGACTGAGTCATGTCAAAAAATGAAATCAACGTGATATCAGATGTGGGGAAGAAGCAGGTCTTGTGTGTGACCTAACCTACCTAAAGAGCTTATATTTGGAGCTGAAGGCCTTGAGACAGTGAGGCTGAGAACAGTGGAAAGGTTTTTCTCCCGTGTGACAGAAAGCGTGGAGCCGAAGCTTATCCTGCGAACTGAAGAGGGTACCGCACACCAAACACTCGTTCCCACTGCCTCTCCCTTCCTTCTCTCTCTCGGTCTCTAACTCTCTTTCCGTCCTCCCTGCAGTGGGACCTCCAAACACTTTGGTGGCAGCTCGGCGATTTTCGTCCTCCAGCGTCAGTGTGGCAATGTGATGTGGGGCATCGGCTGCGGCCATGGCAGCCCTAGGGAGGCGTTGCCATTGAAACACGGCCGTGGCTGCCCTGCCTTTTAGGCTCCGGTACGATATCACAGCTGCGTTTGAGGATCCTGGATCGTCCACTATCTGTAACCAACAAAATGACACGACAAGTTGTGATAATCAGGTCATTGATTCTTTTCTTTTCTTTTTGGTACACGCAGGGAGACAGCCAAACACAGTGCTTACCCTTATATGTGGTGACAACGTGTCTCCCAAAAGAAATTTAAGTGCTTTTCTGTCTTTCTCTTTTACCTTTACGCTCTCATCCGGTTCCACCTGCCATGACTGGAGCCGAGTAGGTTGCAATAGTGCTTATCATTGTCTTCCCCCTGCCGTAAAAGAAAAAAGAAAGTGATGAGTTGGAAGAATTTTAAAATATTATCAAATTTTGTACTCTGATGTGGGAACAACTTTGACTTTGTCTATTTTAAAAGCTTAATCTTTTACATATTAATACTTGAGGGACACAGACAAACATGGTAATGTAAAGGGATAGTTCACAGTTCAAAGAAATAGTTCTCCTTTTTTGATTCTCTCAAAAAGTTGGGGCACTGTCAGAAGAAAATGGTCAAAAGATTGCTGGTGCGGTACGCCTTGAAAATGCACACCTCTGCACCTAAAGAGTTCATATTAGTACCTCATAGGTACATAGAGAGCTTATTAGTACCTCAAAGATACATATTATTATCTTAAAGGTACATATTGGTACCCAATGATACATATTAGGAACTTTTAAGAGAGTACTGCCCCAGTGTACCTGAGGGCTTGCATTTTATGAATCACCAAGGACCACGAGTTCAGCTAAAAATATTTACGGTTTCACAACTTGGATGGCCAAAGGTGAACAAATTAACATGAAAATACCATTATTTGGGAAACTATCCCTTTTACTATAAACGGTTTCAGCAGTAACAACATAAACAAGCAGAGTCGTGGTCGCGTGTAACTTCCAGTAAACTCAGCTAAGAAAAAATAACAACAAAGTTATTTAAACGTACATAGTTTATTTATATAACAAGCAAAAAAAACAAAACATAAATTACATAGAAAACCAAAACATTTGTTATTTTCGACGAGGCATTTGTTTAAGAGATCAGTTTAGCAGCTAGTCAGACCATTAAAAAAACTAAACCGAAAGTTCGGATCCAGACGAGTATCGCGTTAGCGCACGTGCGTCCGATGAAACCGTCTATAAGTACTAGTATTTCTTAATGCATTATGTAAGAAATGTTTGTTCTTAATGCCAAACAGTTTAAATAAAGTTAATATATAGATGAACCTTAAAGGAGTAGTTTATTTAAATATGAAATTGGCCAAATATTTACACGCCAAAAACAGATTTGTTGTTATCAACGTGCTGGCATATCAGAATTTACTGCGCTGATCCGCATGCTGTTATCCTTTGCCATTGAGTTATCAATCACTAATGTGACCCTGGACCCTTAAAACATTGATGCACAGTTTGTTTATAGACAAAATTTGATGAAAAACTGGAATCTGGGGGTGCAAAAAAAATTGAAATATTGAGAAAATCTCTTTAAAGTGCTCTAAATTAAGTCCTTAGCAACACAAATTACTTATGACAAATACATTTTTTATATATTTATGATAGGACATTTTGAAAAATATCCTAATGGAACATGATCTTTATGTAATATCTTAATGAATTTTTATTTAAAAAAACAATCATTTTGATCCATACGATATATTGTTGGCTATTGCTACAAATATACCCGTGCGACTTACAGTTTTCTGATCCAGGGTCACAAATAAGCTCAAAATATTAATCATTTTCTATCAAAAATGTATTGCTTCAGAAGACATATATTAAAGGGATAGTTCACCCAAAAATGAAACTTCTGTCATCATTTACTCACCCTCACGTTGTTACAAACCTGTATCAATTTCTTTGTTCTGATTAACACAAAGGAAAATATTTTGAGAAATGTTTGTAACAAACCGTTCGTGGACCCCATTCACTTCCATAGCAGGAAAAAAATAATACTATGGGAGTAAATAGGGTCCACAAATGGTTTGGTTACAAACATTCCTCAAAATATCTTCAGTCATGTTCATCAAAACAAATACATTTATACAGGTTTGTAACAACATGAGGGTGAGTGAATGATGACAGAAGTTTCATTTTTGGGTGAACTATCCCTTTAACCCACTGGAGTTTATTGGATAATTTTATTGATGGATGATCATTTTGGAGCTTTGCCATGTTGACCTCCATATAAAAATATAACATGACAACATTTAAATATAAAATTATCCATCTTCAGCTGAAAGGAAGACATATAAATCTGGTATATGTAAATTATGAGAGAATTTCCATATTTGGCTAAACTATAGGCTTATTTCTTTAATGTAAACTGTTACTTCAAAAGGCTCAACCACACGTAAAGAACTGTCACTAATATCTCTGTCAGACGGAACAATGAAGCATTATAAGTTCCTTTCATCAGTCTTGAATTGCCTCTGGATATCCACTGTAACTGCTCCAACACGTTTAGTTTGTCACTATGTTAGCTAGAGGGCAGTAACGTACAAAACTGTTGCTAAACTGAGCAGTTGTTGGCGTTGCGCAGGCAAACAACCATGACAGTAAATGATGCCGGTGTCACTGTCTTTCTTATACCACACTTGTTTCTAGGTGTAATTTAGGTTTACAAAGTAAACTTTGTGTGTCCCTGCATGTTCTGTAATGCATGTGTGTACATGAACTCCATGTGCTCTTGTAATCTAAAACAAACACAAACGCAATCCTGCTTTTAGGTATGGCTAATAATTAGCCTTTAAATAACACATCTGTTATAAATAATCACAAATATTTTTAATTCAGTAAAACCTTCTTGCAAACCATCACATGATTTATTATGAAATAAAATGAGTCAATACTGTTAATTGTTTTTTAATCATGATTTATATTATCCCTATAATATCTCAAACAGGCAGGAAGCCAACATAAAAAATTTCAGGGAATGTTTGGGAAAGTTCACACATCGGTACTACGCACACCTTCCTGTCAAAATAGTGCATTGTGTTTTTAAGGACTGCGGTGAAAACAACCTTACTTTAAAAAGTGTATCTCCAGACAGCCACAGACTGTGTTGCGTCTGGCTATTTTTGCATGCAAAGATAGCTTCCTGTGTGAACAGCCCCTTAAAAATGACTCAATAGTTTAACTTTTGAAAATGCGCCTATAGACCCCTACATTCTGTTCCTTTCGGCTGGGCTCCGTCCAGCTGTTCCCGAACACAATAACACCTCAGATGTAAACGCCCCCTAAAAAAACGGATAATTGGTGTCCATTATACAAAGCTTTCATAAGACTAACTAGATATTCAGGCAACCCACTAGGAACAGTTCACCAGCAAATGAAAATTCTCTCATACCATGACATCACATTGGTATATGACTTCCTTTCTTCAGCCGAGTACAAACAAATCATTTTATATTAAAATTACTGCCATATGATCTTCTTATATGCAATCTAAGTAGTCAACTCTCCAAAAACCACAAACATCCATGTCTTCTGAAGTGATACTATACGATTAAAATGATTAACATTTATTTAGCAAAGAGGAAATGTAAACAAACAAATCCTTGATACAATCAAATGTAGTGGCACAACAATGACAGAAAATCTCATATATTCCTACACGTCTTATAACTTTTGCCATGTGTGTTTCGTAACGACAAACAAGAACCAATGAGATTTCACATTATCATCCATCCTTCCTGTATATCTTTAGGTGTGTTTGACTTAACACTGTGCTGCGCCGACCGATCGGCTTGAAGCAGTGCATGCCAGTTAGAAATTTTGCCCATCTTGAGCTGGCATGTGACTGTGACGTATGGCATTAAAGTATCACAAGAGCGATTCGAGAACACCCGGCGAGCTTAGTTCTTCATGATTGGTCGCCTCACTGATGACAATGATCATGTGGTTTCAAAGGATGAATGTTTTATGAACTTGCATAATAAAACCTTTAGTTCCACTAATAAACATTATACATTTATGTTTAATATGTTAAATAGTGTCATGTAAAAAATTTAAATAAAAAGAAGCGAAAGACAAAACTCTATTGGTAATTTAATAATCATGGCTTATGTTTCCCGTTATTTTTGGGCATACAATATAAACATCAACTAAAACATTTAATATTAAGAGCTTCTGTTTGCAACTTTTATTAAAAGATATGTTTTTTGACAAATTAACAAATTCATCTAATTCACTTTATTCATGATTAAATTAAAGGAAACTACGGCAAGCAGCATGTGTCCGACTTGACAGCCCCGTCTTTGACTCCTCCCTCAACTGCAAGCGGCAAATCTTGCTGAACTTGAACACACCTTATATATAAGAAGTGCGCTTCACCCTCCCGCTCTATAGGTGGCACTAACAGACTGGTTTTCCAAACACCACAAGAAAAGGATTGAGCTCATTAGTGATGGGAGAAACTAATGCTGCGTCCGAAACCGCCTACTTCATACTATATAGTACGCAAAATGCAGTAGGCGAGGAGTATGTTCGAATACATAGTATTCGAAAAACAGTATGCGAAAAGTACCCGGATGACCTACTACTTCCGGTAAGATTTTGCAGTGTGCATACTATGGTCACTTCACTATCCCATGATGCCCCTGGAGAGGAGTTATCCAACGAAGAAGAAGAGGCATGCCGCTGTTTTCGCACTGGAATGACATGACGTGATGACGACGTATGTCACGTGATGTAGCAACATGGCGGATGTAGTATGTCCGAATCTCATTCATACTACCAGGATTCATACTATACAGTACCTACTGTTTTTACGGCAAGTAAGTAGGTACTTCATCTTATTCAGTACCTACTATACAGTATGCGGTTTCGGACGCAGCCTAAGCTTTCGAAGCTTCAAATAAATTGAACCAATTGCTTCGAAAATTGATTCCGTTTTTCGAAGCGTTCGAAAAATTACAAACACTAGCGACACCTGCTGGTCAAAATTGTGCAAAAGCAACAAGATCTGTCCAAACATTTTACAATTTTTAAAAAATAATAGCAAGATTTCTCTAAAAATATGTTTTTTAAGAAAAATAAAGTATTAGGCCATAATTAAACGTGTATTATGTGTTTTTAGTTTTATTTAGGGCAAACAAATCATCAAAAACGAACTCCCCTTTTAATTATGCCCATGTTTGTCATTAAATATCTCTATAAACAATAAGTAGTGTTATTAGTCAAAAGGATGAATGTTTTATGAACTTTCATAATAAAACTGACCCAAGTTCACCTAACTATATAGACACTGGTCATTTGTGATCAACTCCCCCTAGTGGTGAATATTGGATTTTCGAAACGTTTCAAAACAGTGATGATGTTTGAAACACGCTCCGAACCACTGATTCGAAACAAAAGATTTGTAAAGGTTTCGAAGCCTCATGAAGCAGTGCTTCGAAAGCCACCATCACTAGCGCTCATGTTTAGCAGAGGCTCTGCATTGACGCTAATAACGTGTTAAATGTTCAGTTTCTTGCAAAAAACAATCGATTAGCTTCACAAGACGTCAATATGTCACCAGGAATCGAGGGGATTACTTTTGTATTGGATATATCTCTCAAAGCGGTGAAAACCGTTGACTTGCATTATATGAATTATTGAACACTGAGGTTTCTGCAAAATATGTCTGTATTGTTCTACTGAAGAAAAAATGTCACAAACATATCGGATGGCCTGAGGGTGAGTAAATAAACTCAAAATTCTCATTTTTGGGTGAACTATTCCTTTAAGTGTGCCTGTATTCTGCTAGGTTTCATTGTGTGTGGGTGAATATCCATATGTATGTGGATAAGAGGAAGTGACAGCTGTGCGGTGCTGCTGCAGTCGTCACGCAGCGGGTGGGGTTCACTCGGGGGGTGACAATACTCCATTCAGCTGCTCCAGGGAGCCCTACTCTATTGTGATGTTTGTTCACTGCACACATTTCACATGCACACATACATCACATCCGTCACGCCGGGGACCAGCGCGCTTTACACGCTCTATCTGCACAAACATACATAAACGCTCCCAAAACAAATTGCTTCCAAATTTGACTCCGCATTTAACCCCATTCTAAACAACAACAATAGCTTCCAAAGGTTTCCAATAAAAGGAAAGTTCACCCAAAAATTACAATTTTGTGATATTGTCAGTACTATTCAGACGTCTTAGGCAACCATGTCACCATTAGATTTGCTGTTTTTGTAATGGTATAGTGACCATATATAATTATTTTTCAGTCTCTTTATTAGAATACAACCAGAAAGTACAGGTAAATTGCGGTATGCATACTATAATATGCACAATCGTGATATTTCAATAATTTTAATATATCTTGCAGCCCTAGTAACAAGGCCTGTCCATATGGTAGTATCATTCTCAGCTCACATTTTAAGTGGTTCCTCAAACAAAGCTATTGTACATGGCTTCAGAGGATAGTGCACGTGTCATCTAATGATGTTTGTTATGTTTACGGAGCTCAAACTGTCACTACATCAAGAAAGTATGACAAGAGAAATATTTTCTTATAACAATTCTTTTAAAAGGTGACCATTTTAACTTGACTTATCCTAAATTTGCATATTCCACCTGTATTTTTACATCAGTGTGTTAACAGGAGTTGAACAGCCTGACTGACCGGTTAGTGGAGGCGATGGGTTTATTTTTGCCTTGAGGTGTCCACACAACGTACACTCACTAAATGCTGCACATGAGGAAGACCTGGCCATGCATATTGTCTGTGTCTGATGTTTTGTTTTGAGATTAAAGGGTTTTCACATTCCTCCGGCCTGGAGGTCAAAGGTCTTTGTGTACACCATGAAGGCTCTTGTGTGCGGGTTTAACCCTTTCTGTCTGAATATAGAAAGCTACAGAATAACTAAATCATGGTCACATACTCATGATCGTACATATATAGTGTTTTGGAGGCATAAAACTTTTGTGTGAGTTGGGTGCGCAAGTCACCAAATCCAACATTATATTATTTTAATCACTGTCTTGTAAGTTGTAACCTAAAAGATAACAGCATTTTGAAACATATAAGAAACTCTTAGTAACTGATAGCTGGGATTGAAAACATTTTTTACACAGCAGGGTTAGTTGTAACACAGTGTTAAAATTAAGCCTCAGGTATACAATGAAAATGAAATGAAAACAATGTAAATACTATTAATCAAAATGATAACTGTTAATGCAATATCAGGGGAAATAACTCACAATTATGATTCTTTTTTTCTTAATTGTGCTGCCCTTTAAAAAAATCTATTTATATGCATTAGTAGTTGTAACGGGCCACCATTCGTCAAACTTTTATGACCCCCTCCCCCACCCGTTGACAGGTCGTGTTTTATGACCCCTTTGACAGGGGGCGGGACCATCAATCAAAATCTGTACAAGTTGTCAACTTTAGACAGAAAGTATTTAATGGTTTTATTGCCGGTCATTTAGTGGTTTGTTTATTCCTGAGTGTGTTTTATGTCACGCGTATGTTGTTATGTTTAATGACAGGTTGTGTTTGTGACATTTGCTATCTATCACCCCTCCCTTTTCGACCCGTGCGAGTCTCAATACGGACTGCATTTCTTTCACAGGGGTGTGTGTTGTTTAATCTACAGTTTTGCAACCTTAAAAGTTTATTTAAAGGCAATCACTAATCATATATATATATATATATATATATATATATATATATATATATATATATGTGTGATTAGATGTAACTGATTAAACTTAAAGCCGATATTTTCTATCGAACTAGTCTATTTTCTGTTCAGACACAAAGTTTTCTGATGATGATATTATGTCAGTGTGTGTTTGTGTGGGGTTCGTGTGATGTAATCTTTGAAAGTTTATGACCGAACTTTTATTGGGGAGCGATAAGAGATCTCCCGGACTCAGGTTGGATGGAGCAGAACTGTTATACTCAAGTCTATTGGTATGTATGTGTTTCGCTGTGTTCGTTCCAGTATTTTGTCTGATTTATTTAAAAACTAAAAATTCAATCTCTGGTATTGCAGCGAAATTGTCTAAACTGGTATTAACTATTCCTGGTAAATCGCGGAGAAGAGTGGCTTGAACAAAAAAGTCAGACCGTGACTAGAACCACCAGCAGCGTAACAAGGAAATCTCGGAGCAAAGAGACGTCGAGTGGTTCGTGTTGTCCGGTGTGTATTTATTTAATCATGTTACAATAGATTTAAACAAACTGGTTTGTTTTAATATTTTCTAATAGCATGTGTTATCTGTTTTAAAGGTTTGGACATCAGCGGTAAAGCGAACGTTGTGTGTACTATTGCAAAATATATAGCGGATCTCCACGGTACGTTTATATTGTATAAGAAAAAGTTTTAATTGTTTTATTTAGATATTTGTCCTAATAACTTGTTTTTATCTGTTTACAGGTTAGGATACAGACCACAACGCTTTGGACGTATCTTTAAAAAAGAGAAAAATCAGAGACTTTTTGGATTTGTCTGGGGGACATTTTAAACATTTTGTGACAAAATGGATTTAAAACATTTCGGATATTGGATACCTAGTTTGATATGTCCACAGAGATTGTTTAAGACGTTTTCACCTCATTTTAGGGTTTATTTTTAATTAAAGGCTTCTTAAAACATGTATGAAAATGTGTATATTATACAATGAGTCTTATATTGTCTGCTCTGACAAAAATAAATTATTATTTTAGATTTTAGGTCAAATGACTGAGTGTGTTTTATGTCAAGCGTATGCTGTTATGTTTAATGACGGCTCGTGTGTGACAGATCGTGTTTTGGCATTCGATGTCAGCACTCACCCCTCCTCCCTACTGTCTCACAAGCCATGCATTCATTCACAGGGGTACGTGTTGTAAAGCGAGTAAAGATTTCTAAAACCCATTACGGGGGTCAAAAAAGTAAATGTTTATTTTAGATTTAGACAAATCATGAACAATGCTATAATTAAAACTTTTGTTTGTAACATCACAAGTTATTTAATTAAATATTCCATATACGGGTATAGTTTAAGCAAAGACCTGAGTCATTACTACAATCTTTAGACGATAGTCTAAACTAAATAAAATTTTAAACGGTTTCAGGAACGCTGTGAACCTTTTCATAACCTGCTCTATAGTTTCACGCGTATTAAAGATCCGGCGGAGCCTGACAAAGCGCCGGGTGTGTGTTCATATATGCCGTTTTAAAATAACCTTAATAAAATGTAATTTTGTCCACTATGGCAAAATAGGGGTTTTATTTTAGATTTAGGGGATTCTTTAACCAAGGATCTGATTAAGACATGCACCGATGGTGTCAGAGAACTTGTATCTGACGTTAATAAACTTTTTAAATGTTTTTAAGACGTCTTAACCACATTTTAGGGTTTATTTTTAATTAAAGTATTCTTAAAACATGTGTGAATATGCGCATATTATACAAAGAGTCTTATATTGTCTGCTCTGACAAAAAAATAAATTATTATTTTAGATTTTAGGACAAATGTCTGCGTGTATCTTATAAATACAACTTGATAATACGTTTGTTTTGTCAAGAGACTTTTTTAAAGTCACACAAGAATAAAATATTTTAGTTGTAACTGGTTACCCTTAAATGTACTATTATCTATTTAACTATAAGCTATATTTTTCTGATAAGCCTTAAACAGAAGCTGCTCTGTGAGCGTCTGGGTGTTTGAGATAATTCACATTAGGGGGCTGCTTGTAAACTAATGTCTTTTAAAACTGCCGTGGTAATGTGTAATATGATAACTCTGTCAAAAAGTAAAAGGTTTATTTTAGATCACAACCTATTTTATGGCAAACAATGCAGTATCTAAAAGTTTGTAACAACACAATTTTATTTAATGAAATATTCAGCATGGGTATAGCACTGTGCCAAAACCACCGGGGTCCGCCAATAACACATTCTTTAGATTAAGGCTTTTTATTTTTAACTAAATAAAATCTTAATCTATTCATGCACAATATTCTGTTCACACCATTAGATTGCGGTCCTGCGCTTACAATAGAGAACATAAGCGGATGCGTGTTCATATCCATACCTTAAGAAACTTTTTTAAACGATTAAAGACATTGTCAATTCATCTTCTGGGGTTTGTTTTTAAAAAATGACACCTTAAAATCAACGGTGAATATGTGTTTATTACACAATAAAATGTAATTCTGTCCGCACCGTTATAATAAGGGTTTTATTTTAGATTTGGGACTTTCTTTAACCAAATGCGTGTACCAAAGTTGTCAGAAAACGTAGGCTGATGCTCTCTTATATATGGTGTTAAGAACCTTTTAAACGTTTTAAGATATTTCACACCCTCTTCTGGGTTGAATTCATTAAAGTCATCTAACATCCACATGTGTACATGTGTATTTACGATAAATGTAACACGGTAGGCATTGTCAAAATAAAAGGTTTCTTGAACATGTTATTCCAGTGTGTGTTTCTCGTCTTGCGAGTGTTCGACATATTTATTGATGTGGAAAAAAGTTTGTTGTTTTGGACGATCAGTTTCAGTCTCTCTCTCTATCACAATCCGTTAGCAACCAGCAGACAACCCCAGCTGTCTGAACAGCGATGATGTTCAGCGGACCGTATAGCCTACTGTTTCTAAAAATCTGTGTTGGTAAAATAAGTGTAATTCACCCCACCCATTGACAATAACTAAAAGGGTTATTTAAGATTTTAGATAGAGCACCAGAGCCTATTTTTTTATTGCCAAACACGGGGGATGTAATAGTTTGTAACAGTACAAAATTATTTAATGAAATATTCAGTACGTTTATATTTAAGCAATGAATTGTACCAAAACCTCCATAGGTCTACTATTCTTTAGACATAAGTCTATTTATTTTAAACTAAATAAAAGCTGATTCGCATCACGAGATCTGTGAAGCATTTCAAGCAGAGGGTTCTGTTCAAGCCATTAAAGATCGGGGCTCCGGCGTTCACAATAGAATATACGCAGATCCGTGCATATATCGGCCATTAAGAAACTTTTTAAACGATTAAAGACATTTTTCATATCATATTCGGGGTCTGTTTTAATATCATGACACCTTAAAACCAATTGTGAATATGTGTTTATTACACAATAAATGTAATACTGAGAGCTATATAAAGTTATTTTAGGCATATCATTATCCCATACTAATAAGATAATGATTAAAGCATGTTATTGCATAGCGCAATAAACACATGCACTCACATATCTATGGTTTTAAAAACAAAACTTTTTAATGTTTAAGACATTTGGACCCCATTTCCTGTTTTTTTGTCCGCTGTGGATACCAACCTCTATGTGTTTATTATACAACAAATGCAATTCTGTCAGCATTTCTAGTTTTAGAACGCCTCTGATTTAAACATGCGGGTTTTTAAAATGAAACGGCCATGTGACTATTATGACAAAAGCTATTCGATCTTAATTTTTTGTTTTAACATCCAAAAGTTTTTATACACATTCCATAATTAAACATCTAGGTGTGTATGAGTAAGTTTATATCTAATGTCACACGAGCGGTACCAAGTCGCGTTTGTGTCTGTGTGTGTGTGTGCATCCAGTCTGTTTTTGTGGGGGCGTGTTTATGAGCCCGTGTCTTTGCAAGGTGTGTGTGTGTGGGTGTGTGTGTGTGTGTGTTTGCATGGGGGTCTATGATGTCTCTGTTTGTTACTAAAACTTTGATATTAAGTCTGTGTCCTCATTGACAATAAGTAAGGGTTTTTAGATGCAGGCTTCATTACACAGATACTGATTAAATCATGTTATCCATTATTTGCGATTTAAAGAAACTTAAAAGGTTTAAGACATTTTATCTCACATTGTGGTGTTGTTTTTAATTAATGTAACCTTAAACCCCCCTCTGTTATCCATTTAGGGAACAATAAAATGTTAGCAAATATTATTTATCAAAGTTGACGATGTTATAAGCCAGGATGTCACTAACGTGACAACAAACATTTTCTTTAAAGACAAAACATCTAACAAAATTGCCAAGGCTTACAGAGACACACTAGACTTTTTTTTTTGTTGTGTGTGTGTGTGTGTGTGTGTGTGTGTGTGTGTGTGTGTGTGTGTGTGTGTGTGGTTTTTGTTAAACATGATTGTGTGCTACCATTAAACTATCTATATCAACAACACCAGATAGGGTGTACCTCTACATAACAGTAAAATCATGTACATATATTAATTAGGTAAACCTTAACACTTATTTAAAAAATAAAAATATACTATTCGAACATCCTAACCTGATATAGGATAGATTAGGTTTTAAGGTCAACCAGTGTGTATAGCTTTACGACTTACAGCACAAAACACCCCTCAATGACACGAGCAATGACAGGATCTTTATGATGTGGAGCAGACCATTGTTTTGTCTGAGGGATAGGTTCAACTTAGGTTAACATCTATCATTGCATAATAAGCAAACATGAAATTATATTTCACCTATGGTTTGTTACTGATGTTCCTAGTTTCGCGTATTTTTTCTGAAACAAACTTTTCTTTTCAAACTCAGTTGATGTCTAACTAATGTCTGAGATTTTGTAAATTCATCAGATGGTCTTACGTGTGTACTTCTTAAACAAACTTTTCTTTTCAATCTTAGACAGCTTTCATAGGTTTGTCTTTCGATAAGTTGTTCATAGTTTTTATGTGGTAGTGTCAACTTATGTCTGAGATTTTGTAAATTCATCAGATGTTTCTTACGTGTATATTTTCTTAAACAAACATTTTTCTGTTTTTCCAAACTTAGTTAGGATACAACCCTTTGTCGCCTCAAACACATGATCAAAGTTTTTTCTTCGTTAGCGTCAACTAATGTCTGAGATTTTGTAAATTCATCAGAGGTTTCTTACGTGTATATTTTCTTAAACAAACATTTTTCTGTTTTTCCAAACTTAGTTAGGATACACACCTTTGTCGCCTCAAACACATGATCAAAGTTTTTTCTTCGCTAGCGTCAACTAATGTCTGAGATTTTGTAATTTCATCAGATGGTCTTACGTGTGTATTTCTTAAACAAACATGTTGCGTTTCAATCTTAGGCAGAGTTCATACGTTTGTTTTTCATAAGTTGTTCATAGTTTTTCTACGCTAGTGTCAACTTATGTCTGAGATTTTTTGTAAATTCAACAGATGTTGCTTACTTGTGTATTTTCTTAAACAAACTTTTCTTTTTAATCTTAGGTAGTCATCATACTTTTCGGCTCTACATACATTTGTTCAAAGTTTCTCGTAGCTAGTGTCAACTCATGTCTGAGATTTGTAAATTCATCAGATGTTCTTACATGGGTATTTTCTGAAACAAACTTTTCTTTTCAATCTTAGACAGTCTTCATACGTTTGTCTTTCGATAAGTTGCTCACAGTTTTTATGTGGTAGTGTCAACTAATGACAGAGATTTTGTAAACTCATCAGATGTTCATAGTTGTGTCTGTACAGACAATATTATACTTATAACAGTCGTCTTGTTTTCTTTTGTACGTGACAACATATATCTGTGATTGTTTTATGAACACAGATGGTTTCATTTCTGTAGTTTATGTAACACTTTGTCAAACTCTTAAAAGTAGTACTAACTGTTTAAAACAACAATGCAAAGTGTTTTAGATTCACTTGATAAAACTTTTACATCATAACAAACTAGGATAGCAATATGTTTGAATCTGTAACAGGTGATACCACCATTAGCGTGATGTACATAACAAAGTCTGCAAATAATAAAGTTTGATTAGATTTTTATTTAGTAAACCTTTTAACATAAAGGGTAGAGTCTTTTGTATGTAACAACAAAGATGCGATGAAACAACGCAAAACAAGAGAGGATGCGTTTGTTAAACCACATATAAATTAAGATGCATACATCTACAAATGGGGGCAATGTTTGAAATAGTTTGGCCGTATAGCCTTTAAATTCGGGACCATTAGATTAAAAACATTGTCCCCATTTGTAGATGTATGCATCTTAATTTATATGTGGTTTAACAAACGCATCCTCTCTTGTTTTGCGTTGTTTCATCGCATCTTTGTTGTTACATACAAAAGACTCTACCCTTTATGTTAAAAGGTTTACTAAATAAAAATCTAATCAAACTTTATTATTTGCAGACTTTGTTATGTACATCACGCTAATGGTGGTATCACCTGTTACAGATTCAAACATATTGCTATCCTAGTTTGTTATGATGTAAAAGTTTTATCAAGTGAATCTAAAACACTTTGCATTGTTGTTTTAAACAGTTAGTACTACTTTTAAGAGTTTGACAAAGTGTTACATAAACTACAGAAATGAAACCATCTGTGTTCATAAAACAATCACAGATATATGTTGTCACGTACAAAAGAAAACAAGACGACTGTTATAAGTATAATATTGTCTGTACAGACACAACTATGAACATCTGATGAGTTTACAAAATCTCTGTCATTAGTTGACACTACCACATAAAAACTGTGAGCAACTTATCGAAAGACAAACGTATGAAGACTGTCTAAGATTGAAAAGAAAAGTTTGTTTCAGAAAATACCCATGTAAGAACATCTGATGAATTTACAAATCTCAGACATGAGTTGACACTAGCTACGAGAAACTTTGAACAAATGTATGTAGAGCCGAAAAGTATGATGACTACCTAAGATTAAAAAGAAAAGTTTGTTTAAGAAAATACACAAGTAAGCAACATCTGTTGAATTTACAAAAAATCTCAGACATAAGTTGACACTAGCGTAGAAAAACTATGAACAACTTATGAAAAACAAACGTATGAACTCTGCCTAAGATTGAAACGCAACATGTTTGTTTAAGAAATACACACGTAAGACCATCTGATGAAATTACAAAATCTCAGACATTAGTTGACGCTAGCGAAGAAAAAACTTTGATCATGTGTTTGAGGCGACAAAGGTGTGTATCCTAACTAAGTTTGGAAAAACAGAAAAATGTTTGTTTAAGAAAATATACACGTAAGAAACCTCTGATGAATTTACAAAATCTCAGACATTAGTTGACGCTAACGAAGAAAAAACTTTGATCATGTGTTTGAGGCGACAAAGGGTTGTATCCTAACTAAGTTTGGAAAAACAGAAAAATGTTTGTTTAAGAAAATATACACGTAAGAAACATCTGATGAATTTACAAAATCTCAGACATAAGTTGACACTACCACATAAAAACTATGAACAACTTATCGAAAGACAAACCTATGAAAGCTGTCTAAGATTGAAAAGAAAAGTTTGTTTAAGAAGTACACACGTAAGACCATCTGATGAATTTACAAAATCTCAGACATTAGTTAGACATCAACTGAGTTTGAAAAGAAAAGTTTGTTTCAGAAAAAATACGCGAAACTAGGAACATCAGTAACAAACCATAGGTGAAATATAATTTCATGTTTGCTTATTATGCAATGATAGATGTTAACCTAAGTTGAACCTATCCCTCAGACAAAACAATGGTCTGCTCCACATCATAAAGATCCTGTCATTGCTCGTGTCATTGAGGGGTGTTTTGTGCTGTAAGTCGTAAAGCTATACACACTGGTTGACCTTAAAACCTAATCTATCCTATATCAGGTTAGGATGTTCGAATAGTATATTTTTATTTTTTAAATAAGTGTTAAGGTTTACCTAATTAATATATGTACATGATTTTACTGTTATGTAGAGGTACACCCTATCTGGTGTTGTTGATATAGATAGTTTAATGGTAGCACACAATCATGTTTAACAAAAACCACACACACACACACACACACACACACACACACACACACACACACACACACACACAACAAAAAAAAAAGTCTAGTGTGTCTCTGTAAGCCTTGGCAATTTTGTTAGATGTTTTGTCTTTAAAGAAAATGTTTGTTGTCACGTTAGTGACATCCTGGCTTATAACATCGTCAACTTTGATAAATAATATTTGCTAACATTTTATTGTTCCCTAAATGGATAACAGAGGGGGGTTTAAGGTTACATTAATTAAAAACAACACCACAATGTGAGATAAAATGTCTTAAACCTTTTAAGTTTCTTTAAATCGCAAATAATGGATAACATGATTTAATCAGTATCTGTGTAATGAAGCCTGCATCTAAAAACCCTTACTTATTGTCAATGAGGACACAGACTTAATATCAAAGTTTTAGTAACAAACAGAGACATCATAGACCCCCATGCAAACACACACACACACACCCACACACACACACCTTGCAAAGACACGGGCTCATAAACACGCCCCCACAAAAACAGACTGGATGCACACACACACACAGACACAAACGCGACTTGGTACCGCTCGTGTGACATTAGATATAAACTTACTCATACACACCTAGATGTTTAATTATGGAATGTGTATAAAAACTTTTGGATGTTAAAACAAAAAATTAAGATCGAATAGCTTTTGTCATAATAGTCACATGGCCGTTTCATTTTAAAAACCCGCATGTTTAAATCAGAGGCGTTCTAAAACTAGAAATGCTGACAGAATTGCATTTGTTGTATAATAAACACATAGAGGTTGGTATCCACAGCGGACAAAAAAACAGGAAATGGGGTCCAAATGTCTTAAACATTAAAAAGTTTTGTTTTTAAAACCATAGATATGTGAGTGCATGTGTTTATTGCGCTATGCAATAACATGCTTTAATCATTATCTTATTAGTATGGGATAATGATATGCCTAAAATAACTTTATATAGCTCTCAGTATTACATTTATTGTGTAATAAACACATATTCACAATTGGTTTTAAGGTGTCATGATATTAAAACAGACCCCGAATATGATATGAAAAATGTCTTTAATCGTTTAAAAAGTTTCTTAATGGCCGATATATGCACGGATCTGCGTATATTCTATTGTGAACGCCGGAGCCCCGATCTTTAATGGCTTGAACAGAACCCTCTGCTTGAAATGCTTCACAGATCTCGTGATGCGAATCAGCTTTTATTTAGTTTAAAATAAATAGACTTATGTCTAAAGAATAGTAGACCTATGGAGGTTTTGGTACAATTCATTGCTTAAATATAAACGTACTGAATATTTCATTAAATAATTTTGTACTGTTACAAACTATTACATCCCCCGTGTTTGGCAATAAAAAAATAGGCTCTGGTGCTCTATCTAAAATCTTAAATAACCCTTTTAGTTATTGTCAATGGGTGGGGTGAATTACACTTATTTTACCAACACAGATTTTTAGAAACAGTAGGCTATACGGTCCGCTGAACATCATCGCTGTTCAGACAGCTGGGGTTGTCTGCTGGTTGCTAACGGATTGTGATAGAGAGAGAGACTGAAACTGATCGTCCAAAACAACAAACTTTTTTCCACATCAATAAATATGTCGAACACTCGCAAGACGAGAAACACACACTGGAATAACATGTTCAAGAAACCTTTTATTTTGACAATGCCTACCGTGTTACATTTATCGTAAATACACATGTACACATGTGGATGTTAGATGACTTTAATGAATTCAACCCAGAAGAGGGTGTGAAATATCTTAAAACGTTTAAAAGGTTCTTAACACCATATATAAGAGAGCATCAGCCTACGTTTTCTGACAACTTTGGTACACGCATTTGGTTAAAGAAAGTCCCAAATCTAAAATAAAACCCTTATTATAACGGTGCGGACAGAATTACATTTTATTGTGTAATAAACACATATTCACCGTTGATTTTAAGGTGTCATTTTTTAAAAACAAACCCCAGAAGATGAATTGACAATGTCTTTAATCGTTTAAAAAAGTTTCTTAAGGTATGGATATGAACACGCATCCGCTTATGTTCTCTATTGTAAGCGCAGGACCGCAATCTAATGGTGTGAACAGAATATTGTGCATGAATAGATTAAGATTTTATTTAGTTAAAAATAAAAAGCCTTAATCTAAAGAATGTGTTATTGGCGGACCCCGGTGGTTTTGGCACAGTGCTATACCCATGCTGAATATTTCATTAAATAAAATTGTGTTGTTACAAACTTTTAGATACTGCATTGTTTGCCATAAAATAGGTTGTGATCTAAAATAAACCTTTTACTTTTTGACAGAGTTATCATATTACACATTACCACGGCAGTTTTAAAAGACATTAGTTTACAAGCAGCCCCCTAATGTGAATTATCTCAAACACCCAGACGCTCACAGAGCAGCTTCTGTTTAAGGCTTATCAGAAAAATATAGCTTATAGTTAAATAGATAATAGTACATTTAAGGGTAACCAGTTACAACTAAAATATTTTATTCTTGTGTGACTTTAAAAAAGTCTCTTGACAAAACAAACGTATTATCAAGTTGTATTTATAAGATACACGCAGACATTTGTCCTAAAATCTAAAATAATAATTTATTTTTTTGTCAGAGCAGACAATATAAGACTCTTTGTATAATATGCGCATATTCACACATGTTTTAAGAATACTTTAATTAAAAATAAACCCTAAAATGTGGTTAAGACGTCTTAAAAACATTTAAAAAGTTTATTAACGTCAGATACAAGTTCTCTGACACCATCGGTGCATGTCTTAATCAGATCCTTGGTTAAAGAATCCCCTAAATCTAAAATAAAACCCCTATTTTGCCATAGTGGACAAAATTACATTTTATTAAGGTTATTTTAAAACGGCATATATGAACACACACCCGGCGCTTTGTCAGGCTCCGCCGGATCTTTAATACGCGTGAAACTATAGAGCAGGTTATGAAAAGGTTCACAGCGTTCCTGAAACCGTTTAAAATTTTATTTAGTTTAGACTATCGTCTAAAGATTGTAGTAATGACTCAGGTCTTTGCTTAAACTATACCCGTATATGGAATATTTAATTAAATAACTTGTGATGTTACAAACAAAAGTTTTAATTATAGCATTGTTCATGATTTGTCTAAATCTAAAATAAACATTTACTTTTTTGACCCCCGTAATGGGTTTTAGAAATCTTTACTCGCTTTACAACACGTACCCCTGTGAATGAATGCATGGCTTGTGAGACAGTAGGGAGGAGGGGTGAGTGCTGACATCGAATGCCAAAACACGATCTGTCACACACGAGCCGTCATTAAACATAACAGCATACGCTTGACATAAAACACACTCAGTCATTTGACCTAAAATCTAAAATAATAATTTATTTTTGTCAGAGCAGACAATATAAGACTCATTGTATAATATACACATTTTCATACATGTTTTAAGAAGCCTTTAATTAAAAATAAACCCTAAAATGAGGTGAAAACGTCTTAAACAATCTCTGTGGACATATCAAACTAGGTATCCAATATCCGAAATGTTTTAAATCCATTTTGTCACAAAATGTTTAAAATGTCCCCCAGACAAATCCAAAAAGTCTCTGATTTTTCTCTTTTTTAAAGATACGTCCAAAGCGTTGTGGTCTGTATCCTAACCTGTAAACAGATAAAAACAAGTTATTAGGACAAATATCTAAATAAAACAATTAAAACTTTTTCTTATACAATATAAACGTACCGTGGAGATCCGCTATATATTTTGCAATAGTACACACAACGTTCGCTTTACCGCTGATGTCCAAACCTTTAAAACAGATAACACATGCTATTAGAAAATATTAAAACAAACCAGTTTGTTTAAATCTATTGTAACATGATTAAATAAATACACACCGGACAACACGAACCACTCGACGTCTCTTTGCTCCGAGATTTCCTTGTTACGCTGCTGGTGGTTCTAGTCACGGTCTGACTTTTTTGTTCAAGCCACTCTTCTCCGCGATTTACCAGGAATAGTTAATACCAGTTTAGACAATTTCGCTGCAATACCAGAGATTGAATTTTTAGTTTTTAAATAAATCAGACAAAATACTGGAACGAACACAGCGAAACACATACATACCAATAGACTTGAGTATAACAGTTCTGCTCCATCCAACCTGAGTCCGGGAGATCTCTTATCGCTCCCCAATAAAAGTTCGGTCATAAACTTTCAAAGATTACATCACACGAACCCCACACAAACACACACTGACATAATATCATCATCAGAAAACTTTGTGTCTGAACAGAAAATAGACTAGTTCGATAGAAAATATCGGCTTTAAGTTTAATCAGTTACATCTAATCACACATATATATATATATATATATATATATATATATATATATATATATATGATTAGTGATTGCCTTTAAATAAACTTTTAAGGTTGCAAAACTGTAGATTAAACAACACACACCCCTGTGAAAGAAATGCAGTCCGTATTGAGACTCGCACGGGTCGAAAAGGGAGGGGTGATAGATAGCAAATGTCACAAACACAACCTGTCATTAAACATAACAACATACGCGTGACATAAAACACACTCAGGAATAAACAAACCACTAAATGACCGGCAATAAAACCATTAAATACTTTCTGTCTAAAGTTGACAACTTGTACAGATTTTGATTGATGGTCCCGCCCCCTGTCAAAGGGGTCATAAAACACGACCTGTCAACGGGTGGGGGAGGGGGTCATAAAAGTTTGACGAATGGTGGCCCGTTACAACTACTTGCATTAATCCATAAAACAAGGATTGTTAGTTGAAGGATCATGTATGGATGAATGTGTATATAAACAATATCCACCTTTAGTATATATAGACAAAATTTGATTTAATTATTTGTGTTTAAACAAAATTTCCCAGCAGGTGTTACAGCAAACCCTCTGTTTGTTACAATGAACCCCACCTTTGGGGTACTTTGTTACGTTTGCACTCCTGTCACTATCGATGTAATTGTACTATAATAACAGTAGGTCCCACAAACAAACTTGAAGTGTTCACTTGTAGCAGAGATGTGTGTGCTGATTGTGTTTAAAAAAATATTAATCTAACTTAAATATTTTTTACTTTGTGCCCCACTCTCACCTAGAGCTGCCCGATTAGTCACGACTAGTGGTTTGCAGAATAAAAGTTTTTGTTTACATATTAAATGCGTATGTTATGTAATATATATAAATATATATATAAATGCACACACATGCATGTGAATTTTTAAGAAATCTTTGCATGTGTATAAACATTTGTATATTTACATATAATTGATATCATATATTAATATAAATATTTATTATATCAATATATTTTTTCCTTAAAAATATACATACATGTGTTGGTATTTATAGATACATAATATTTCTTGATTTAATGTGTATAATAACTATGTTTAAAAAAACTTTTATTCTGCAAACAAATAGTCGTGACTGTCGATATAGTAGAGAATTTTTTTAATCTGTAAGATAATTGTAAAGCTATAAAGCTTACAGTACAAAGTATGACATGTGCTGTAGCGTTACATAGTTTTTTATTTACTCAGGTATAGTCTTAACCTGTTTGTAAACAATATACTCAGTTAACAGAGCAAACTTTAACTTTGAAATAAGGTTGCATGAACTTCAGAGCATTAATTCAAAAATGTATAATTTTTATAATGTTATACACAGCTAAATAAATTTGGACTGCCTGCTCTTGTCACTGCCTCACATAAAAATGCAAATGTTTGCAAAAAATAAAACCTATCCAATCATAGAGCCCATCAAAAGGTCGATGAGTGCATCTCTGCTTCAACTTCCACCAGGTGGGAGGAGCTTACGAAGAAGAAAAATGATGATTTGATCTACACACATCAAACATGTCCTGTTCCTGGTTTATCAAAATAAATCAGAATTTTTCAGCTTCACTGCTTACTAAACTCCAAATACGCCATTTGACACATACGTCAGTTTACATTTTGAATAAAATAAAATGTGCGAATGCTTTCGGAAACTGCAACTTAACCCTTTAGTTAAGCCTGAGAGATGCACACATTCAACCTATAAAAAAGCCTCATCTGAAGAAAATTGTGGGGGTGTTTTTTTTGAGTAAACTGCAAATTTGCATGCAGGCAGGCAGGATATGTAAATTCAGACCCTGGTGTAAAGTTATCTTAGCATGTGTCATGTTTTATTAACACCCTTCATAACGTGTTGTGAAGGAAAAAAGAAGTCCAGTGACCAAAAATAACCCGTGAATTGACCGTACTGAGCTAAAGTGACAACAGCCGCGCTGGAGAGATGATAGAAAGTGAGAAGAGACGAACGAGATTACGAGAGCGTGCTGGTTAAGCAAAGCAACAGATGGCATGAAGAGTCAAGAATTTGAGAGAGGGAGGAGCTTCTGGTCAGTGATGGTTACACAGGCTCCCCAGTATGACTACTAGTCATGCTTTACTGGCCACATTGACCAAGGATGACAGGCGAGGAAGAGCGAGTCGCTGCAACAGGAGATTCGAGATATGAGACCTGCGGGGGATCAAGAGAGTATCTTATCATCACGTTCAAGAGCTTAAACACAAACAAAGGCAACTTTTAACCTGAGGGTTGCAGAGTAACCAAAATACACAGCCTTGTGAGAGACATTTCGGACCTGCGTTTACAAATCAACAGTACTGCACTGTTTTTACCGCTCCTAGCTATTCGATAGTCTGTTTGCACTCTTTCGACCCCTCACACACACACACACACACACACACACACACATTGGGTCGTGTGGCGTTTGGAGTGACGGACGGGTTTCACTTCCTCTTACAGTGTCCGTTTGGAGCACACAGAGTGCGGAAGGCCACCCACGCCCCAACCACCTTCAAACCTACCACTATCACACCCCTCCACTGACACACAGGCGAGTCAAACCCCTGCCAAACCCTCAAATCCCTGACAGTTACAAAGCCCTGGCTCTGGCTACCAACACGGGATGTGGCCACAATCTGCACCTCCCTCCACATTAAACACATCCACCAGCCTAGACAAAAAGACAGGGAAACTTAGCTAAACTTAGCCCGCTGTGGTTGACCGTTAGAGCAGGCCTGCTCACCTCACCTTCCCTATGTTCGGTCCATTATTACAACAGATTTGATTGGCAGGTTTATTTATCATACAGAGATGTGTTAAAAGTGTGCAATACCAACCGACTGTGATTTCCAACCGAGTGGCTCTCAAAATGCGTTTCCATTACCTTTCAAATTGGGCCAATTTGAAAATAGCAATGAAAATGCGGCCAATGGAAACACAGCAATTTTGCATGATCAATCTTGAAATATTGTGTGGTATGTTTGATTGAAGGACAAGACAGAAGATGCGTGATCGACTTTATATGGCGTCACAAGAACTGTCAAGCGCATGACATCAGCATACAGTGAGGGTGATTCGGAAGTCGACTGCTTTGGAGGTATTTTGATGTCATTCACGTGCCGGTCTGCGCAGTGCCGTATGAAGTCAAACACACCTGTCGTCATGGTTTTTGGAATTACTTATCCCTAAGGGTCACGATGTTAAATTGAAATAGATCAAAATTAAGTCACAACCTCGAACTTCGAATTAAAAAATGGAATTGTCGATGCTGCCACGCCCCCATGTCACGTCCGATCGGCTTGCCAAGCGGGAAAAAACAGGTGTTGAGTGCTGCGAGTCAACCTCCTCTAACTCAAAAGATAGCATGGCAGATGCAGGAGACACCACGCGAGCTGCACTTTACATGGGAAACAAAAAAACAGCATGCACCTCCTGCTGATTTCAATCAGAGCGCGTGCGTGCCCGTCTGTGACAGGACCGGTCGTTTCTCTGAACTGAGATCTGTTTAAGTTTCACAACAACTTATTTCAGTTGCTTAAGAGTTATGAAAACAGCATTTAAACATGACTTATTGGGGTATAGTCTCACAATTTCATCTGACGGTAATAAAAGCGCGTTTTTAAGGTGCAAAGTACTGACAGGAATTTTCATCTGACAGGAAGTTTAGTTTGATCAGGTATGTGTGTGTACCATATTTATCCACAGGCAGCACGACTAACATGGCAGGGCATCTCGGGGTTTAAGGTCAGATATTATATCTCATAAAAGTCTAGTCTAAAAATGGCATAGCATTTTTTTGTGCTTTAAAAAAAATGTAAAAACGAGAATCGAATCGAATCGCGGCATTAGAATCGAAAATGTAAACGAATCGAGTATTTGGTGAACCGTGACACCCCTACTTATCGCGAGACAACAAAATTATGTTTTTGTCACATAACATGAGTTAATGGAAATAATAGTCGACATTTCGAAAATAAAGTTTTGCGCACATCTTTAATGGAAACACTATTGAAAGTAATGATTCACCTCAAATTATATAGTGCATAATTACTTGTCATCTCCAGAATTAAAAAAAAACACAAGCCTGAGAAATGCTAATGACCTCTTTCAGTCATGAAACTCTAGGGGCTTTGATCCGGCAGTCAATCAGCTTGCACATCAGAGTGACTAAATGTTTCCGATAATTCATAGCAAGCCACAATAAATTATTTTACCTCTACATTTAAATAGTTTTGGTGGCGTCCTGGATGCAGTATGATGCAACACGCTATCAGAGCTGAAACAATCACCCACCTCCATCCCCAGCTCCACCTGCTGCAGCAGTATCATTTGCAAGTCTTTATACTTGCTCTTATACTAGCCGAGACCAAATACATTAAGATGTCATGACTATTAGGATGCTTAAATTAATCCAGGGAGCTATCATGACTGAAACTACAAGAAATGCATGCAAAGCATGGATGACACAGAGAGTAATTTGCATATAGAAACCATTTACTGTTCAAAAATGACTAGAGATTGGTTTTACTTATGACTAACTAGCCAAATTACTAACCACTGCTTGCCATTCTTTTACCAGATATAACCCCTGCTCCATAGTGATATACGTATTAGGTAATCCGGTGCTACACTTTTAGCTCTTACTGTTACCAAACTATGTTTTTTAAGCAGGACAGGAATGTTTCATCGGCTAACCATCATCCTGGATTTAAAGTATCCACTTTATAAATCAGAACAAACAATACAATAAAAAACTCACGTCACGCTGGAAACACTAGGAAACCGTTCCAATTGTTTTATAACAAATGAACCCTTAGAGCACAGATGCTACAAAGTAAACATCTTAATCTTGCCATCTGCACCACCTTTCTTTCATTAATTCTTTCTTAAGACATCTGGCCGGCACACGGCTCTCACTTAACAATGTCTAAAAGAGAGAAAGGGGAGGATAGAAGACTAATTAGAAAATTAACAAGCATGCAAACGAAAGGCAATAAAATCAGATTCCCTCCATGCTCTAATCTGTGGCCTTGGCCAAAACAATGAAGAAAGCAGGCGATGTTAAACTCAAGGTGTGATTTGCTTTTAGATTTTGGTTATGAGAAGCTCCAAGCTTTATATAAGATAAAGGGCATGTGTGTAGTTAAAGGTGACACTGAGAGACGCCTTCGTGATTACCTCAGGGATTTCCCTCCTATGAATCAAAGTGGAAAATGTAACCAAGACATTGAGACAGCAAAGGTGTTCATATAAATGTAAATGAACTGATCCAAAGTCGGAGATTCAATGCATGGTGGAGATAAATAAGAGGATGTTTGAGTCTGTAAAAAACAGATTGCTTTTTACAGCTGATCCAAATGAGTATACATTGTGAGTTAATGTAGATGTGAATGGTGTTTGTGCATGCTGAGGTGAGTCAGGGGAAACCCCTTCTGGCAGGGAGTCCTGGTGGTGACACAGAGCAAGGGGCATCCTGCCAACCGGCACCATGCCAACTCTAGCTCTCTCTCTCTCTCTCTCTCTCTCTCTCTCTCTCTCTCTCTCTCTCTCTCTCTCTCTCTCTCTCTCTCTCACTCTCTCTCACTCTCTCTCACTCTCTCTCCCTATTCTCAACTGCATCCTTTTTCCCAACCATTTCACTCTATAAAATCAACATTTAACGTCTGTTTTACATTAATATGTTAGTCTTTCGGTCTTTGACTGACATATACATTCAATGTTTTTGCTTGTGTGCTTCCAGAAATTCCTCAAACTTGATACAGACATTAATCCAAGATGGGGGTTACAAGTGCAATACTAGACTGATATCCTCTCGCCAAGAATCTATACTTTGACAAGAATACTTTAGAGAAAAATGAGAACATTCGGATCGAGGTGAAACACTGTAGCATTGGATTAACACACTTAAGTTATTTTGGTTTCAAATTTTAAAGCTGTATATATAGTTCATATAAAAAACATATATTATAAATATATAGTGAATATATCAAATATATAGTAAGTCAAATGCAAATAAAAGAGACACAATTGAGTAACAGTTCAAATAACTATGTTGTCAAAAATGAATGTACAAAAGTTGTCACTGGGGCAGTTAACTTAAAAATAAAGGTCCTAATATATACAATTTAGGTACAAATATGTATCTTTGAACTACCAACATGTACCTTTGGGTAAAAAAGTGTACCTTTTTGAAAGGGTACTGTCCCAGTGACTACTACCTTTATTTCTAAGAGTGTACCATATTTTCCGGATTATAAGTTACACTTTTTTTTAGGGATGCACCGATACCGATACTGGTATCGGGTATCGGCCTCGATACCACATTTTCTAAAGTACTCGTACTCGTTAAAAGTCCCCCGATACCAGGGATCGATACCACGGTCTGAGAAATGTCTATGTTTGAGCGGCGTTTAAGGGGTTAATGCCTCTTGTGTTGTCCAAAGAGGCAGAGTTTACAACAAACTGGAAAACTAATCCCTTGTTTTTTTTTGTTAAATTATATGACTAAAGCTGTTACCTGTAAATTTAAATCATGTTTTATTAAGTACTCGGTATCGGCAAGTACTGAAATGCAAGTACTCGTACTCGTATAAAAAAAAAAGTGGTATCAGTGCATCCTGTCAACTTAGGTGCAACTTATATGTCAAAATTATTTCATATAACAAAAGAGAAACCATTACCGTCTCTATGCTGCTCCTGTATTTATGAAATTTAATGAATTCAGTGATGTGGAATGACTTTTTGAATTTGATTTGGCTTGTCATTTTAATTTAGCCTATTTAGCCTCCCAGGTATGTTCTGTATGCTATTGTGTATTGTGTAAATAACTGTTTATATTACTTTAACATCTACGGACACCTTTTAAGCCTGCTGTTCTGTGCTATTGTTTAGTTGAATAACTTTTTTCTCATTTTCTAAATAAACATGACGTATAGTCCAGTGTAACTTACATATGTTTTTACTCTTCAAAACGCATTTTTGACTGATGCGACTTATACTCCGGAGCGACTTGTAGTCTGGAAAATACGGTATATAAAAAACATTACCTTTCTATTATAATAAGAATTCAATATAATACTGTATTGCCTAACAATTTTTGTATTTCCTGTACAATTTCAGATATATGTCCCCATTTTACCATTAGATTAAATAGACTATTTGTATTTTTACATTTATTAATTTAGTACATGTTAAACATTTTAAAATGTATTTGCTACACTACCGAAACTACTGTAGAAAAGCATTAAAACTGTAAAATTGTGACCAGTTACAGCACCTAAAAACACATTTTACCTTAAACATTTACACAAAAAAATATACATTCAATTTACTAAATTTTTTATGATAAGTGGTTGCAATCAATTTATTTAAGATACATTTAAACAAAAGTATTTATTTTTTGTTTCTTTTTTTGTATAAATGTTTCTTAAATAAATTGATTGCATCAACTTAACTTAAAAAATTGAGTAAATTGAATAAATAATTTTTTTCAGTGTACATACAACTGCACTGTAAAAAGGATATCAACATATATTTATGTTACTTTAACTTAACTTAAATAAAGTTAGACAATTTTAACTAGTTTTTCTAAGTTATGTCAACTTATCACAAGTCTAAACACTGAAAAAAAGGATTCATTCAAATTACTCAAGGTAAGTGGTTGCAATCAATTTATTTAAGCTACATTTAAACAAAACAAAAAAAAAAATAGAAAAAATAAATAAAAAACTTTTGTTTAAATGTAACTTAAATAAATTAATTGCAACCACTTACCTTAAAAAATTAGTAAATTGAATGAATCATTTTTTTTTCAGTGAACTATGGCTGAATTGACTTCCATAATTAAGTTGTTTAAATTTTATTCTGAATTTTTTTACAGTGTGTAAATAAAATATTGATGTGTAAATACTGATTCTAAAAAAGTTGATATCCACATTATTAAATTGTGTGTAGTTGTTTCCTAACTGTGTTAAGAATCTTAACAGATCTTCCAGATATTTTGGGGTTAGGAAGAACCAATAAATATAATAACCAAATAATTTTCTTTGAACATGAAGTATTGTAATTGTCCACGTTTGTGTACAACAGGTTCCAGTTACACAGAATTAAGTAGTGCAAACAACAACAAAAATTGATGCCAGGTCTTAGAAGGTTAAATATTGTTAAGTAACTGCAACAAGCTAATGACTAAACCTGGTGCTTTTATTCATAAACTATCACCACTCGAATGTATGTTTTATTGTGACAAATAAAAACTATCAATAAAACATAATTTGAAACACTTTTAGCCCTCAGTTTTTAATCGAATAATATTTAAATAAAAAAATGTCCTCCAATGAAAAACTCTCTCTCTCTCTCTCTCTCTATCTCTCTCCAACCCATTCGTCCTCTTTCCCATTCATACGCTGTCAGCAACAAAACAATCTCTAAGTTGGGCAACATCAGCAAACTTTAAAACAACAGTCATTGTCACATCCACCCTTTTGTATTCAGATCATCGGCGACACTTTTCGACCGACCCCAATGTCCGTCAAATTTGCTCATTTTTGTTTACAGCAGTATGAAGTTCAGCTCTCGTTCCTCTGCACCAATCTGTATTTAGAAGATGTGCAGAGGAGGAGGGGAGAACGAAAGAAGTAAAAATAACATTCCTGCATAAACAGGGTCTGAAAATGGTCGCTGGGCAGAACGCATTCCTTGCATTTCTTTTGAAACGTGATCAGGTTCAGCATCTAGCTGCCGGACGTCCCATCTGAGAAATGACAGCCGGGTGTGTGTTTGTGTTAAAGTGGGACAGCGAAATAGACAAAAACATCTCAGTTAGGCATAAGAAAGTTGTTTTTACACTAGAACACTTGTGCATTTGGCAGATACTTTTATCCAAAGAGACTTACTGTGCATTTAATGTATACATGTTTACCAGTTGGTGTGTTCCCATTGCTAAATGAAATGCTTTAACAATTGAGCTACACCTATCCAAAAGCACAACTATTTCAACAACATGGTAAAACTGGAAAGTTATTATCATTATCTAGTGTTAAACAGCTGCCACTAGTATTCATAGTGAAATTTAGGGCCAAAAGTTAATTCTGAACAGGTAACTGCATTGGCAGGTGGACAGGGAGTTGAACTCGAGCATTCAAGCTCAATGTGAAAACATCACAACATCCAAGCCGCAAGGTTGGGGGCTTCACCGGAGGCATCTGCGCATATTTGATGACTTGTCAGAGAAGAACAAGCATGAATTGTCATGCAGAGGGGCGGAGTCCCGTGCAGCATTCTTGAATCTCACTTGCCATCAGCTTCTCTAATGACAGATAGTAATCAACTGTGCATTACCGCCCCCCTCAACGCTCACACACAAAGACGTGCGCATTGATGTAGGTAACAAAGCTTTGGTGCATGAGTTCGCTGTACCAATGTGCAATGAAAATCCAGTGTGTGGATAAAGAGAATGAAAAAAGGGTCGTATAGAGAATGAGAGAGATGTGTGTGTGTGTGTGTGTGTGCGTGTCGAGGGGGAGGACTCCCCGTAGGCCGCGAGGTGAAAGACGCTGCAGCAGAGCAGTTATTCATTAAGACGCGGCTCTCTCTTCCTCTATTCTCTTCTTCCCCGGAGCTAAAAACACTTGTTCTCACTTCAATGGCTGTCTAACCCGGGGTGGTCTTCCAGCCCACTACCTACAGCCACCAATCAACACCACAAATGCAGGATTGCGTGTTTGTGTGCGTGTGCAGATAAATTCGCTTCCATGTAAAACTGTTAATACCCCAAACTAAGGCATAAAAGTAGTAACAGAACAATAATCGTTTTTTTGTTTTTACAAATATTCACACTTTTGTAAACTGATAGTGGGTAAAACAAGAAGAAATAGACCATTAATCTTAGGGCTGCACTATTGTAAAAAAGATCTTGATTCAAGCACCCACATGATCTTATCCCTAACGATTCTTTTGTCTATTAAACTTTTGAGAGAAATCTTACTGAAACATTAAAAATATGCGTGGATGCTGTCGCAGAGTCAGAGCAAACATCATGTAAAGAGGGATTTTTAAACAGTGGGCTGCAAAGCCATTTATTTATTTGTTCACTCGCAAGCTTCATCTGTGTTAAAAGAACACCTATTGTCCAATTCACGTTTTTAGATTTCCTTTGGTGTGTAGGTGTATTAATACATGTTAACGATATGCAAAAGGTACAGACCCCAAAGTAAATGATGATGTGAGTTATCGGCTCCCATATAAATCACTTTTCTTGGACTACAACAAACACATGGATGGTATAGGCAACAGTTTACTTCCTGTGATTGGTGATGTAGACAAGACCGACATTATCATAATTCCTCCCGCTTTAGACTCACAGCATGTAAGTTAACTTCTGTTAGCAACCGAATCTTTCAAACATGGTAAAGAGCGTCACATTTCCAGGTGACATCAGAGGTATTCAGACCAATCACAAAGTACAGATTATCTGGCCAATCAGGGACACAGCGCTTTTCAAATCCGTCAGTACGATATGTGGAAAAAATTTTTTACCATAAACCATGCGAACACATTGTATTATAATAAATACACAAAATAACGTTGTTTTTTAGCAATGAAATAGGTGATCTTTAAATAAAGTTTAAATGTTCACACGCTTTGCTTTCACAGATGCGCAAGCAGCATGTTTAAAGCACGAAGCTCGCGTTCATTAGATAGACCAATAGTTAATTTCATGTTTTTACAAATATTCACTTTTTAATTTTGTAAACTGATAAATAGCGAAAAATATTGTTGGGTGTCTAAGGAATGGCTTCAATCAACAGTATTACACAACTGTATGATCAACAGGAAACAGTTTGCAAAGGTAAAGTCATTTATTTTATTTGTCCACATAATTACTTAAATTGTTTATATAACAGCAGTTAATTCTCAACTGAGAAACTTTGTAGGGAATTAGCAAACATTTAAAACATAAACTACTATGCATAATTATTATGACATAAATAGCAATATTAAAAAAAATAAAAAAGAGTTTGGTTCCAAAATCGAAAAAAAAGTGAAAACATGTTTATTTTTATGTAATTATGTTTTTATTGTGTTTTATTGTTCTACTTAGCTGTATTTTTTAGTTATGAAAACTTAAATCAAAACCAACCAACTAAAGTTTGAATGATATTAATTGAAATGCACAATCAAAAAAAAAATTTATTTATATAAAATATTTAATTTATTATAGAGATTTTTTTAATTAAAAAACAGAGTTATCTCGTTTTGGAACCAAACTCTTCAATTAAATATAATACTAATGCATGCTATTTATTGTTGTATTTTCTTGAAAATTAATCTTTTTATTAAATGATTTTGCGTATTGGTTATTAGATGATAATAATCTGTATCTGTTATAAAAATGTTGACCTTTAGTCGAAAGACAGGACAAAGTTACTGATGCAAAAAGTGTGCATGCACTAGAAAGAGTGTAAAGGGCACAGAGGGTGAGAATATCTTCCTGTTAGCCTGTGCGCGTGTGTGTGTGTGTGTTTGTGTGTGTGCGTGTGTGTCTTGCTTGCTATGTACAGAAAGGGTTTGGGTTTCAGATGAATGGTGAAATAGTTAACAGACTGCTGCCTCAGTCCGTCCTGCTTAATTCAACATGAACCCATAGACAAGCAAACATGAAAACTTGCATGAACTGTGTGCACAAGTCTGCTGCACATGCGTGATAAACACAAATGTGCCTCTGCATATTTTATGCATTTACAAAATAATAGTCTAGATCATATATTAGTGGCATCACAACTTTTTACCAATAATAAGAATTGGTATACTTACTAATTATTTTTTATTTATTTTTTTAATTATATTTAATTTTTTTACCAAAGGTGTTTTATATTGTAGCTTCTTTAATGTATCCAATGCACTAAATTAATACTTAAAATGTGGCTTATTGAAGAGAGTTGTGCTATTACTTTTCCAATAATTCTGACACTGACCTCACTGATATCATAAAAAATAGTTTTTTGTCTTAATAAGCAAACACCTAGCAACCACCAGGAACAACCTAGCATCTAAATAGTAATGCGCTTATGTAATGTACATGAAAATGTCTTAACAAAATCTTAGATAAAAGTCTTACTGTAAGCAATATGTGAAATCCTATACAGTCTCTGTCATATTTTCTTTACACTGACTGACAGCTCTTTCTGTGACAGAACATCCGACTCTGTTCTGGCTGTCTGATCATTTTAACCGATGTCCACGTGTTGATATTTTGGTTACATGTTTTACTCAATCCCAAGAGAGGGCGCTTGTTGCGCACTGTACTAAAAATGTCGCCGGCTGAGACTGACAGATATACACAACTTGGAATGAAGAGGAGATACACAATATCAAAACAACATCTAGCACATTAACATCCCTGGTTCTTCAAGTTGAGGAACTGTAACTTAGGATCTGCCATTTACCATATGGTAGCTTTGTGTAAAAAAGGAACAAGAACAAAGTTAAAGGGAGTGAAGATTCTGTCATCATTTACTTTACCTATAAGTTGTTACAAACCTGTACAGATTTTTTTGTTCTGCTGAACACAATGCTAGATATTTGTAATCAACCAAGAAGCAGAAGCACCAATAAAATCCATAGTAGAAAAAAATAATGCTGCTTAAAACAGTTTGGTGACAAACATTGCTCAAAATATCTACCTTTGTGTTCAGCAAAACAAAGAAATGTATACAGGTTTGAAACGACAAGTTGAGTAAATGATGACAAAATTATAATTTTCACTATCGCGTAAACGTTATCTCACACACACCCATCATTAAATTCATCCACGTGACTATAGTTGGTTAATATAAGAAGCTTTCCATCTCTTAAGGGGTGTGTACACCAAAGCATTTAAACACATCTGGAAACGCGGACTGTAGGTGCTTGTCATCTTTTCTTCGGCTGTGCGTGCGCTTAGGTTCTGCTTTGTTTATCGACTGACGTCTTCGAATTCTGTGGCACATTGTTGGTTGGTTGTTGTGATATTTGTCCAACCCCTTATCTGAAGGAGAATTGACATTCAATTGAGCGTTTCACCCGAAGTTTGACAAAACCCGCCGGCTGCTGGTGTTTTTGAAAAGCTCTGCACTTCTATTGGAAACAAGTGAAAACATACGCTGGCCGCCGTCGTAAACGCCTTGGAGGGTATGTCCCCTTAAGGGCTCATAGTTGTGCGTACGTCCTATGGCGTAGAAGCGATGGCGTAGGATACCCATCTGTTTTTTATATATATTTCTGCGTCATTGTCCGCGTCGACGTGCAAACACACATGCAGACCGCTGGTAGGCAGCATCCATGCGTGTAACACAGTAGCAGTGCAACCGTCAATGAAGAAGCAGCTTGGTAGGGGGTGCCGCCAGCTTAAAGTTGGACAGAGAGGAAAGCTACTTTAACATGTTACCAAAAAGTTGTTAGTCATGTTATCATTTATTAAAAAAAAATTAAAACTGAGTTTGTTGTTTGTGTGTCATATGTATGTGGCTGGGACGCCACCCAAATGAGTGTGTATGTAGGTCAGTAAATTTGTTAAAAGCATGTGACTTGAGGCTGAGTTCTAATTGCTTGTTTCAGATCTGCCTTGGGGCACAGCACTGTGCGCCCTAAACCCTACCACTTTTGTTGTTAGCAAATCAATCTTGTTTTTCAAGACGTCGTCTGTCTGAGGTAAAGACACAATATCTAATGACAATAGTGTCTGCATTAATCTGCCTTGTTACACAAGATGATTTCAGATACAGCGTTATGAGTTTAGTTCAATGCAAGTTTTTCCACTTTGTTGCTATTTTATTCTTAATAGTATTTTGTGATTCAATTTGTTCATTTTTGCCTGTGTTCAGCACAAAGTTTGTGTGTTTTATTGACTCCGATATCACTGCGAGAAAAAAGCATTCATTAATCTGCTTCATGTGATGTTAAACATGTAAAGTGATGCACACTCTCTGTTCATCTGTTGTCTTCACGAATAAATAAACACATTTGAACTTGTATGCTCGTCTTGTTCATGATTAGAAACAATTAGTATCATCAAAACATGAAATGATGGATAATAATTGAATATGACGGAATCTTTACAACGCTTTACAAAGATGTAATGTTAATGCTCGTATGGCTCTCTGGTATCTCTTGACATTTGATGTTTAAATATGAGATGATAACCCATTGAACTTTTGACGGCGCTGTACATTTTGCACTTGACTAACTGTATTTCCGAAAATCACAGCATCCTTTTAAACCATAGTGCCTCAGTGATGTGAGTTGTGGCCGGCTTCACGGGATCGGCGGGTTGCTGCGGTGCGGTCGCGAGGAATTAGTTTGTTTTTGAATCACGCATGGTAATGTTACTGATGTCATACGTCGGTCTGCGTAGCTCGACACGACGTCAAACAAGCATCTCCAGACCCAGTCTTTACTACCACATGCGCTTGTAATGCTAACCAGACATCCAAATGCCACCATATCCACAATAAATAAATAAATGAACCCACATGATCATCGTTTTCGTGATCGATCATCGATGCCACGATCATCGATTGCTCGAGTACTCGTCCCCATCCCTATTAAAAACACTACATAGACATATAAACAACAATTAATCTGATTGTCCCTAGTACAGTGGGACTTTAAACTAATCTTTACATATCTTTTTAAACCTCAGCATTCGTTTTAGTAAGGGGAAAATGCAATGATCATTTATTTATTTTTTGTTATAATGCAGTTATTTCATTGGTCTTTGTATGGATAATAAATGTTCTTTGTTTAATATAAGCAAGTTTGTCATTGTACTATTTTATTTTTAATTAAAAATAAATTAACCACAAACCAACATTCTCAAAAATCCATAGGACTTTCATTTGTGTTAAAATGCAGGTGTATCACGTCTAGGGCTGTCAAAATTGCTCAAAAATGACGTTCGAATATTCTCCCTAAAAAACCCACGAATATTCGAACTATTCGAATATCTGGTTGCCCATTTTTTTAACGATCTTAACGACGTTTAACGACGCATTACGTCAATAATAACAGTACAAATTAATATAAAGAGACATAACTACTTATATAGGTAGTCTATTTAAGTTTAAACATATTTGACAACGTATATTACATACACAAAACAAGTAAATCAAGAGACATCAAAATGATATGGTACCTCGGTTACATTGTTTGACTAAACTCCCTGAAGCCTGCTCCATCCACGACACTGATCGGTCTCATGTCCTTACAAATGAACGAAATTAATTTCTCCGTTATGACCTCTTGTTGTGTTGCAGACAAATAGCTTGTGGCGGCGATGCAAAGTAAGTGTTAAGACGTTACTGTTTAGCTGGAGTTCCACACATTGTGGTCTTGTACACACTGCAAACTTTCAGGAGTGACAACCGCATTTAAATGTGAAAATATGATGATTGACACGGAGATAACCTTGCAACGGTCTGCCGTCTCACTTGCCTATCACTCACAGCTTTGATGAAAATAATTTAACAGCATTATGTTTTGCAATAAACCTCCGTGGTGTCGTTGTGTATTGTACGCATTTGTGAGGCTGCACGCGCTCTTGCAGTGTTGCCAGGTCCTCGTCTTTTTTGTACTCGCATACCATTTTAGCGCTTAACCGTTTATGGCTTTTGGCTCATGAAGCGATCAAGTTTTTGATGTTGTTAAAATGTGAAGGTGCCAGTCCCAATATTTTGATCTTTGAGGTAAAGCGTTTGGATTTATTTTGGTTTATTATTGGATTTTTCTTGTTCGCTGTTTTTTTAGTGCAAGATCTGGCAACACTAGTCAGCAAACGCTTGTGCCTCTGTCATTCTCTGTACCGCGCATACAGAAGACTTTTCCCCCTTGTAATAATTTATTTCTTCAGAAGAGAGACCTGTCGTTTAAACACTTTATTAACTAGTTGTTCATTTCGGTTATGTAGGCTACACACTATGCAAAGTTTCTGTTAACGCGGTTGTCACTGCAGTTTGCGGGAGTTAATGCGGTTGTAGAATGCGATTGTCATGCCAGAAATTACTGAAGTGTGTGTGTACAGAACAGGATTAAGCATTAAAAGTTGAAGTGACAAACGAATTAATATGCAGTGTGTACAAGATGCCATGCTCATTTGGGTGCACATTTTCGAGATGTGCATCATGTTGCTAGTGGTCGAATGGTATGCTAACAACTTTATCTCGCGGCTCAACAATTTTACCTCCCGACCAAAATCCAAAGTATTTCCAGACATAGCTTTTTAGATTTTGGGGGTTTAAATCGCTTTCTCTGCTGCGGTCGACTTTCTGCCATCTTCCATGCAAGACGCGTCAACTTTTAACAGTGACAGACAGTGTGACTACTGTGACCTGTCCCTGAACCAGCAGACAGCCACGCCTCTACTCTCTCTACCGCGGGCTTAAAAAAATATATAATTTATTCGAATATTAATTTTCATATTCGAAATTCGTTTTTTTTTAACTATTCGAATATATATTCGAATTTAGAATATTTGTTGACAGCCCTAATCACGTCATATATATTTTATAAAATTGGTGTTGTCATGATTATTAATCAGCGAGAAGATTTCCTCACCAGCACATCCCTATAGTTCCAGTTGCTAAAGGTGATGTTAGCTGTAACTTTGTACAACACACAGTGCACGAAAATGTATTTTTAACAATCAGTCAATCAATCTGCCACAAGGAGCTTTTGACATTGAACGCAACTCAATGTCAGATATATTTGGTGGTGGTCTACCAATTCTGTGGCAACCCATTCAAAAAGATGTCAACTCCAGGCCATTTGTCATGAGGCTTCATTTAAAACTCAATGATAACAAACTTTCTCAACGGGTACTTTCTAAAGTTCATCCTTCAGACAATCAGAAACACAACTGCGCAGCTAGCAGGAAAGTCCCTTACAACTTTAAATGACTTGCAGATTTAAAATCTGGATAGTATTTGATAAACACCGACAAATCTGCCCTCATGGCACCAACAAATGTTTTATGAAATGTGTCTTCCGCCTTGTGATGTAAAACTGAGCGGTATGAATCCACAGACCTTCTCTGCCAATATCACACATTTCCAGGAATATGGAATTGCTTGTTTTGAGGATTCAGTACATTGAAAAAATGTAACGGTCCTATGAGACATGCCATAACTTTTGGAAATTAGTCAAAAAATATCTTGGCCGTGTGGTTTTGAGGAACGAAGTGGAGACAGGTCCTGAACAGATTTCCACCCTTCTACCTGGACCTGGCCCAGAAACATCACAAGGAGCTCGAGTCCTTCCAAGGACCTGCAGGTTAGAGTAGTTGGTGTATGTAGGACCACTTCGATGTTTATTCATAGCTGTTGCACATGGACGCAAGGCTGCATGCAGCTGGAACTGCACCAGGAACAGAATGGACAGAGATGAAACCTCATACACTAGCTTCAAATTATAAACTTTACAAAGGTTATGACTGGGTGAAATGTACTCTACTGACAAACTAGCTGAAGCACGCGCTGACCTATAATGTAAAGCTATAATGATTTTTTAGTTTTAACATTAGTATTGTGCACATATTTATGTATTACTGCCATTTCAGTAGAAGGGCAGTTAATAGGAAGTCATACATTTAATAAAAAAACTAAGGTTGCGTCCGAAATCACATACTGTGACAGAAGGTACTGAATTATTACTCAGTAGGTAATATATAGTATGAATATGGATAGTATGAATGAATTCGGATGTACCACATCCGCCATGTTGATACATCACGTGACATACGACGTCATAACAACAACAAGTTGTTAACTGGAATGAAGTAAAACAAGCGCCATTTAAACACAAGGGACAGATGTTTAATATGTATATTTGCATTTAAATAGAGCCACATCACCACTTTTGGACAGTTTTGAATAAAACAATGAATCCCCTTCTTCTTCTTTGTTGGATAACTCCTCTAGTAATAATACTAAAGGGTCCATCGAACACTTCGGGATCTTGCCGTAAGTATTAGGTCATCCGTTACTTATGTCTACTGTTTTTGGAATGCTATGGATTCAGACATACTACTTGCCTTGCCTATAGCTTTTCGCCTAATATATAGTGTGAAAGTCAGCGGTTTCGGACGCAGCCTAATGGTACATTCACATTATAAGTGACTAGCAGTAGCAGAGTAACACAGTCTCACCCCATTTCGTCAATATTTGACGACACTTGACCATTCGTCATATGTTGACGTGAAGGGTATACCTTTCGCGTCATTTTTTGACGAACTGGGGACTTCAATACTATTACGTCCGTTGCATTCTCTTTCCTATTTTATTACCATTTGCGCGTCGGTTTAGGGTTAGATTACGCGAAATTAAACAGTGTACGCGAAATTAAACAGTGTATGCGAAATTAAACAGTTGTCACCTGGCGTTGGGGTTAGAAACAGTTGTCACCTGGCGTTGGGGTTAGAGTTAGGTTTGGGTAGGGATGTCATTATGTAAATCTAACCCTAAACCGACGCGCAAATGGTAATAAAATAGGAAAGAGAATGCAACGGACGTAATAGTATTGAAGTCCCCAGTTCGTCAAAAAATGCCGCAAAAGGTATTCCCTTCACGTCAACATATGACGAATGGTCAAGTGTCGTCAAATATTGACGAAATGGGGTGAGACTGGGTTGAGCAGAGCGACGCAATCTCATTGATTTCAATGGAAGCTAGACGGCTTTTTTGAGAAAAGTTTAACTTTATGCAAATTATGAGCGACATTGTGTACAAAAATATAATCATGATACTTTAGGATACCTACACTCACCGGCCACTTTATTAGGTACACCTTACTACTACCGGGTTGGAACTCCTTTTGCCTTCAGAACTGCCTTAATCCTTCGTGGCATTGATTCAACAAGGTACTGGAAACATTCATCAGAGATTTTGGTCCATATTCACATGATAGCATCACGCAGTTGCTGTAGATATGTAGGCTGCACATCCATGAAGCGAATCTCTGGTTCCACCACATCCCAAAGGTGCTCTTTTGGGTTGAGATCTGGTGACTGTGGAGGCCTTTTGAGTACAGTAAACTCATTGCCACGTTCAGGAAACCAGTCTGAAATGATTTATCCTGCTGGAAGTAGACATCAGAAGATGGGTACACTGTCGTCATAAAGGGATGGACATGGTCAGAAACAATGCTCAGGTTGGCTGTGCCGTTGACACGATGCTCAATTGGTACTAATGGGCCCAAAGTGTGCCAAGAAATTATTCCCCACACCATTTCACCATCACCAGCAGCTTGAACCGTTGATACAAGGCAGGATGGATCCATGCTTTCATGTTGTTGACGCCAAATTCTGACTCATCTGAATGTCTCAAGAGAAATCAAGACTCAAGACCAGGCAACGTTTTTCCAATTTTCTATTGTCAAATTTTGGTGAGCTTGTGTGAACTGTAGCCTCTTTTTCCTATTCTTTAAGTCAGGAATGACACCCAGTGTGGTCTTCTGCGTACCTAGGTTGTAATGAGTGGTTATTTGAGTTATTGTTGCTTTTCTATCAGCTCGAGGCAGTCTGGCCATTCTCCTCTGACCTCTGGCATCAACAAGGCATTTGCGCCCACAGAACTGCCACTCACTGGATATTTTCTCTTTTTCGGACCATTCTTTGTGAACCCTAGAGATGGTTATGCGTGAAAATCCCAGAAGATCAGCAGTTTCTGAAATACTCAGACCAGCCCGTCTGGCACCAACAACCATGCCACATTCAAATATCAGTGCCATTATTGCTCTCAAGATGCAACATTGTTTTTTTTTTCTGTCCGGGAAACTACCCATTTATGTGATCATTGTACAATGTAAAGAACATTTTGTGAAACTATAACCTTGATATTTGACTCAATGTGAAATCAAAGAATAAAATCAAATTTGATGTTCATTATCTCACTATTAGCCTGAATTTTACAGACAGGGTCACAAATAAGGTCTAATACTTGACTTTTGCCTAATGTTGTTTATCTTATGGATGATCTAATTGAATCTTTCTCTAGGACTTAAGCTTAGGTTATAGTTTTAACTTTTTTATTTTGTCTATCGAGCTTGCTGATAGCTATTTTAACTGGATTTGGACTACTGTGCCTATTTGGTGCGTCAGTTGCATATTAATTTAGATTATACTTGTTTAGTGTGTAGTTAAGTATACAATGTGTATATCAATCTCCAGGGACAAGTGGTCAAGGTCATATATGGTCATTGGTCAAAAGGACATTGTCAATGTGAGTGACGTCACATTTGTGGTTTACTTAACATATACACTCACCGGCCACTTTATTAGGTACACCATTCCAACTGCACGTTAACGCAAATTTCTAATCAGCCAATCACATGGCAGCAACTCAACGCATTTAGGCATGTAGACATGGTCAAGAAGATCTGCTGAAGTTTAAACCGAGCGTCAGAATGGGGAAGAAAGGTGATTTGAAGGTTTTTTTTAAATTAAGACGCCTTAAACATGCCTTTTAGTCTGGGACTAGGATAAGACCTGTCCGTGAAACCGCCCCAAAATGACTTTTTATAGTCTGGATAACATTTATGTCTTAGTGATAAAAAACAGTCAAGGATCTTCACCAAGAAATACTTAAAACATCAGTGTACTTTAACAAATGCCTGATTGGGATAAGACTGACTATTGCTTTCCCCATCCCACTCCTGTCAACTCAAGTCAGTTAATGTGACCGAGAGCTGAATGAGAGGAAGCTCGTGGGACCAGAAGAGGAAGTTCAACCAGAGCACAGTAAAGAACCAGAGAGAGGTCAAAAAGTTGTATGACGTTTCTAATATTCAAATTGTTATACATCACACCCGATCAATGTGAAATTTTAAAGAGATTAATCCAGGGCAAGTTCAGGATATAGGCTGCATTAACACTGCAAGTAAATGTCAGTGTTTACTGCTATTTGTATAAATTTAAAGCGTTTGTCTAGGGTTTTTTTTTTACATGCTTATTTCTGCATTACTTTTATTATATTTATTATAAGTTCTTCTATTTATAAATTACTAAACAGCTAAATATATGATCTGTAGTGTTATGCCAGGTATATGCCAGCAGATATATGTAGTCTTATTTTGGGTGGACAATCTGCATTGAAATCAAGACAATCAAGTAAATCAAGTAATTTTTCACATAACCTAATTTTAGTCCATTTTAATCGTATAAAATGTATTAAATATTCGGAAAACCACTAGTCCATAGAGTGGCGCAGGGCTGACGTATTTTTGTGAACCCAGTCTCACGGACTTGCGTATAAATAGCACGAAGTGTGAAAATCGTTAAATACATACATATGATACGCCAGTCCTTCCCATTCACTTAAACGGCGCATCTTTTTTTGTTGTTTTATTTATTGGTTTCTTAATTTTTTGCTATTTTTTTACCAGAACAACTTTTTGTTTTATAAAAATGACATCCTAACCCAAACCCCAATTCTAACCCCAACTCCAAGCGACCTTGGCTTAAATATAGACAAAAACATGGAGAAACCTGTATATTAAATAACAACCTTAAGCAAATCTGAAATCTAACCCTAAACCCCAGCGAAAATGGTTTAAAAAACTGAAAAAATTAAGAAACCAATAAATAAAACAACAAAAAAAGATGCACCGTTTAAGTGAATGGGAAAGACTGGCGTATCATATGCACGCCAAATTGGAATATGGCATATGTATTGCACGATTTTCACACTTCGTGCTATTTATCGCATCTACATGAGATTTTTCGATTAATCGTTTTTTAAAACGTGGTCGATTAAAAATCGATTCTCAAAGAGCAGATTTCATATTTATTTCCGGAAACATTGAACGGAGGAATGGAAGCATTTTAGATTTCGCAAGCAAGACGTGTTGTGGCTTTTAATTTCTTTTTTATTAATTACCCACTTGTAAACTGCTGTTCATTGTTATTTTTTATTAATATAGTATGTGTATTAAATCTATATTCATTGAGTTGAATCGAGAATCGAGTATAAAAACCTACCTGAGAACCGGAATCGAAAATGTAATCGAGAATCGGAATCGAATCGATCTGGAACATCTGAATCAATACCCAGCCCTAGCTAAATATGGGTTATTTCGCCAGAAACCCCTATTCATTTTTCCCATAGACATTTGAATTATCACAAAAAAATAAGCTCTGCGTTTAACAAAAGATTATAACGCGTTTTTTCCAAAAAATTAATGTTCACAGAAGAATACAAATTTTATGAATATTGTGTGAAAGTGTACATTGTGTAAAAGTGTAAATTAGTAAAAATATAAAAGCCAAATTTTGACTTCAAATTTCATAAAAGTTGAGTTTATCTGTCAAGACTTGTGTCATAAACTTTTGTTAAACACAGAGCTTATTTTTTGCAAAAAAATAATAATTTAAAAGTCTATTGAAAAAAAGAATGGGCTTTATTTCGAAGGAACCCATGTCCCGCTGACTTCCAGGTAAGTCTACACTTAGACACTTTATGTGGTTTTATGTTGAGCCCTGATTATAACATGTTATAAATGACTATTATGTAAAAATGTAACACATACTGCACTTAATAAATGGCATCATATAACTGACATACAAACTGGACAGTATTACATCCCAAACACTGAGTTCACCGATGCTATTAGTGATCGTATGACGCAACAAACATCTGACTGTGATTAAACAGAAGAGAGTGTTTCGCTTCATTGGAAGTGACCCCTTCTACAGTTACAGCTGTCCTGCCAAACTGCTAAGTATACGCTGTACACAGAAAGCGCCCGGGCAGGAAATTTTCTCTCCCGTCAGCATCCCGCAGCCGAGGTGAGGTGTGTGGGAAAGCAGGAGATGTGCTGCGAGTCAGCTGCGCACTAAATGAGGGCATCAAACCACATGGTCAGTGAGAAATATCCCTACCGCCACTTGATTGGTCAGTCCTTGGCAGGAGAGGGAGGGGCCCCAGCGAGAGTACAGGGAGGAGTCATGTGATCAAATCTAGCAGAGCCCTTGATAATAGGACCCCCACTCACAGTGGGGCAAGAGAGAGAGAGTGTGAGATAGCGAGAGAAAGGAAGAGAGAGAGAGCAGCCTGGACGAGAACCAAAAAACCCCTCTACCACACACAGGCTGTGTATTGTTGCCTATTCACTGGACTCCATCTCGGGCCACTTTATCATTCAATTAGGACAGCTTTCACACCACACAGCAGAGAAAAGCGGCCTTCAATCAAACTGAAAACTTCACGCTGCCACTGGAGGGCACACACTGGAGCCACAGCTCTCTCTTTACTTTCATTTCTCGCCCTCACACTCTCTCCCTCCTTCTGTTGTTGTTGTTCATGCGAGGATGAGAGAGGGAGAGAGAAAGAGAGGAAGAAAGCAAGCAACAGAGGTCATTTGTTAACACCGGAGCTTCTCTCTCTATTTCGTTTCTTTTGTTCTCTCTTTTTCTCTTCTTCTCGTTCGTCCTCCTCGAGAGGATCCAGAAACTACAGTTTTGTAGTGTTGCCACTGGAGTGAGCTGTGGTTAGTGAAGAGACACAGAAAGAGAGGAGACAGAGGACAGTCAGTGAGTGAACGAGCGTGTTGATCTGAGCTGTGCGTGTACTTTATAGACACTTTAAGTTATTTTTGAGACTTAAAGAGAAGACAGGAAAGTTGGAGAGGGGAACAGGACCTTGAGCAAGGAATCAAACTTGGGTCGCGACTCGCTAGATGTGTGTTTACGTCATATAGGGGTGGACGTTATGACCAAAATATTATATCATCGTATGAGTACTTTTATATCTTTGATCACGATAAATATCACAACAAAGATATTTTTCTTCCTAAAAAAAAGACAAAAACAAACAAACAAAACTCAAGCTCACTGAAGATAAATAGATTAAAAATATAGAATAAAGGCCTATTTCTTACTACTAAAGGTACAAAAGTGATTCAAGAGCATTCAGGAGAGATTTTCTGTACTTGCTGTTTGATTAACATGACTGACAGACAGTAGCAATATTAGGTAACCATCCCTTTAAGACCAAAGTCCAGATCCATACGGTTATGTGTTTTCTTTGTCAGTTGTTTACTTTCTCCTTAGATCTAAATGGCAGTGTTTATGAGGACACTTGCAAAGACAGGCATTTTGAAGCAAATTTGACGGATTTAAAGGGGTCATGGTGTGAAAACTTGACTTGCACCTGAAGTGCTACAATTGGTTCCCCAGTGCTTCTATCAACCTAGAAAACATGAAAAAGATCAACCCAGAAACTTTGTTTTGGTTAACCATTCTCTGCAAGCATGTTAAAAAACTGGTCATTCAGATTTCACATCTTTTGTGACGTAGGTAGCGAGTCTTATTACAATAATACAGTCCCTTAATCTGCACTATTAAACCACACACAGCCATTTAGTGCAGAGAGAGAGAGAGAGAGAGAGAGAGAGAGAGAGAAATAAAGCCTGATTTATAGTCGTGTGTAAGCTCTAGGTTATCCGTAGCCTGTGCGTAGCTCTACGGAGACTGGAGTGCACCTCGCAAAATTTTTAACAGCGAGTCAATTCTACGTGGACCGCAAGCACTGTGATTGGTCCACCAGAACCCCTCCCGTCAGGTAAAAAAAACTGCGTCATAGGTATTTCCATTTGCAATGGTGAAAATAAAGATGGGCCAAGTTGAGGAGTGATTTAACTCAAACTGCAACAAAAGTCGCTGTTTATTTACTTCCATAATTGCTGGTCTTCTCAAATCATACACAACAAGTTGCTGTTTCTTCTTTGTCGGTGGGTTAACTTGCCAAACTTCTTCTTCTTTGACGGTGGCGCTGCTACTGTGGTTACACGCGTGGATTCTGCCTACCAGTGTTTGTATTTTATCAGCTTATTTAAGGAGACAGACCTAAAAAAATTTGCTCACACCTACAAGGTAGTGTTGTCAGAAATATCGATATTTTGATACATATCGATACTGAACATTTAAAACGATTCCAATACTCTTGTCCCGCGGAATCGATACTCCGAGACGAGCTGCGCATTGTTTTTTTGTAACTCTGCGAACACCAGCTGCGCATTCTCGCCCTCACTCTTTTCTTTTGAACGCCGTGCATCCGCCTCCTCTCCTCGTCTCGTTCGCTCTGATTTAACAGTACAAGAAAGCCAAGCAGTAGTGCTGCTTGGAGGTGTTTTCGGATGCCAGTCAAATAAACATGGAAAGCCGAAGGACACAAGTGAAGTCAATCAAATATGCCTTGCTACAGAGCCGTGTGCTAACGCTGCTAGCAAAGCACTGAAGGACCGACAAGCCGACGAAAGATTGATAAAAATCCCTAAGTATTAATTCTAGACTTACCAAATTGTTGTTGATATGCGTGTTGTCACGTTGTTTTGTTTTCTTTTGCCTGTAATGATCCAAGTTAATACAATCGCCTCACAGTTATCAGACTTAGGAAATTAGACAGCATTTTAGCTGACAAGAAAATACTTTTACTGTGGTAAAAAGTAAATGAACCCAGATACTGTTGTGCTTTAAGTTCACAAAAACATGTCATTTATTAACCCTCATGAGTCATGTCGTTCAGTGAGGTATATTTTCACATTTGCACTATAATCTGTTTATCATATAAATGTTAATGTATTAACTAACATTAACAAACAAAAAGCAATACATTTGTTTAAGTACTTGTTTATCTTTTTTTTACTATGCTAATGCTCACTAGAGAAAAACTGAGATGGTGCTAAAATTATTATTTTTTTTACCTTGAATGCCATTGCTCTCATTTATTTTGTATATTTTGATATATTTCATATTTTGCTTAAATATATCTACTGTTCATTTATTAGTTTATTAGAGTTATATGATTAGTATGTTGTCCCGTTTTTAAAATAAAGCACAGCAATGAGATTTGAGAGTGTTTCTCCATTTTCATAGAAAGTATCGAAAAAAGTATCGGAATCGAAACCCTTGACACGGTATTGGTATCGAAACAATAATTTTTTGTATCGTGAAAACACTACTACAAAGCGGCAATTTTAACATGCTATAATAAATTATCTATATGGTATTTTGAGCTAAAACTCTACACACTCTGGGGACACCAAAGATTTATTTTACATCTTTAAAAAAGTCTCATAATATGACCTCTTTAAGGCTAATAAAGCAGCAAAAATGAGTGATGAAAAGCAAGTAACCCCAAATTTATACTGGTCTATTATACCTACCGGTTTATCGCCCACCCTAGCGTCATATGTTGAAACATTACCACTACACCATCTGCTCTGACTTTCTAAAAAAAAAACACCTTTCATACTCATTAAGTTATTTGGCCCACTAACAAGTCCATGAATTGAGGGACCTTGAGCAGTTTGAGATAAGTCAAAATTTGCGTAAACACTTTTTATACACAATGCATGATGTGAGGATTTCACTTTTTGTAACTTTGTGTGGTTTTAAACTGCGCTTAAAAAAAAGTACGAATAGATTTTCAGATCAAGGCTTAGGTCTTGGTTTAACCTGATCCGAATCCGCTGTACCGCCGGCGGCACACTGCATGTGTTTTGGTTGATAACATTGGGAAATACAACAACTTAAAAAAGACAAACCTAAACATATCATATATCATTAAAAAGCTGAGATTCTTGTGATTCGAACGATGTAAACCATATTAAGATCCAGTCAACACAGTCAGTGCAATCAGAGTGTTTGTCAAACAACCAACAACCAAAAAACCAGCTACAAAATATGTATGAAAATGAAAAAACTGACCTATGACGCCTTCTTGTAGTCCAAAGATCCATAAAATTCCAACAAAAACGGTGTAGTTACACTCTGAAGGGTCCAGTAAATCCAATTCAGTGAAATATTTAGTCCACAGCACATGTATAAGTCAATAAACATCCAAGGAACATAGTAGTATCATTTATAAATAGCCAACAAAGCCACCAAATCTCCGACGCATTCCGTCGTGTAGCGTCTCTTCACTTGTAAACATTGCAGATGTGTTGATGTCAAAATGGCCGCTGAACTCTGCCCTTTTGATTGACACCTCACTTGAGCGAATAGGTGCTTCTCATAGGTGACAACAGGGAGAAATACACAAGGAACGCCCTTGAGCGAGGATGGGACCGTCCTCTATTTGATTGACAATAGATCGATCCTGTCGCGTCAGAGTTTGCAAATGACAGGCGTATCTGATAGCCAATAAGATTCTGAAAAGAATGACATGCCGCTTGACTAGAAAGATTCAACCTGTAACCCGATTGGCCGTGCACAAACAATCATTCGTTGGGTTGCGCGCTGTGCGCAAATCCCAGTGGTGACTCGGGGCCGTGCGCTAAAGCTGCTAATGCTGTGCTAGGAAAGCATTGAGCGTCTAAAAAGTTTTACAATGTCGAAAAGAGCAAGTAAAAGAAACTTTTCACTTGAAGAAGTTGTCGAGCAGTGTACCAGGCGTGAAAGTGATTTGTTGGAGGAAGACGTTTCAGACGAAGAGAGCGTTTCCGCCGTCGACTCGGTAGCAGGAAGAGATATTTTGGATGGGGGAGACTTCACTCTCGACAAGTAAGTGTTTTATTGTATTATAAAACATATTTTACTGTTGGTACTGAGGTTTGTGTTTGGGTGCGTGTTTGGGGATCTCATGCACGAGTGTGTTTGTTTGCGCTCATGCACAGGTATTTGTGCCCGTATTTGCGTGTGTGTCTGTGTGTGCTTTTGCGTTACTTTATGCAAGTAAAATAGAGCTTTGTTTGGGTGCGTGTTTTGTGATCTCATGCACAAGTGTGTTTGTATGCGCCCATGCACAGGTATTTGTGCCCGTATTTGCGTGTGTGTCTGTGTGTGCTTTTGCGTTACTTTATGCAAGTAAAATAGAGCTTTGTTTGGGTGCGTGTTTTGTGATCTCATGCACGAGTGTGTTTGTATGCGCCCATGCACAGGTATTTGTGCCCGTATTTGCGTGTGTGTCTGTGTGTGCTTTTGCGTTACTTTATGCAAGTAAAATAGAGCTATGTTTTGGTGCGTGTTGTGATATATTGTGCGTGTTTTGTGATCTCATGCACGAGTGTGTTTGTATGCGCCCATGCACAGGTATTTGTGCCCGTATTTGCGTGTGTGTCTGTGTGTGATTCTGCGTTACTTTATGCAAGTAAAATAGTAGCATATGCAAGTAAAATAGTAGAATATAGATTATAAATGAAAAAAATATGTGCCTCAATGTTGTCTTATCTGTCCATACAGGTGCATGGGTGGTGTGGACCTTTCCAATGCCCTAATCAGCTATTATAAAGTGATCCACAAAACCCAGAAGTGGTAAAGGCCTTTTTTATCATTTCTTAGACATTGCCATTGTGAATGCCTTCCTGATTTACAAGCATATACCTAAAGGTAAAGGGGAGGTGCCAATGCACCAGAAGGCATTTAGTGAGACACTAGTGAGTTGCTGGTAGCGGCTGCTGACATGCCCGCTCCATCGCCCACTTCACACAGAGCACATCACAAGCCTTGGTATATTAGTGGAGACAGCACCACAGGTCGTCTAAGGTGCAGGCACTGCCATGCAAAGACAACTGTAAAATGTTCTTCATGTGATGTGCCTTTGTGCTTTTTGAAAAGCCGTGAGTGTAATAACGAGTGGCATGTTGCCAATAACCTGTAATATTATTGTAAAATTTCTAAATAGTTTTTTATATACATTGATATATTTAGATTGTGTTTTTTCTAATATTAAAAGTATTTTATTACTATAGAACTTGTTTTGTATCTTTATTTTTACAAGTATAGTTTCAAGAATTTAGTTTTTTCAACACTATAAAGTGTTTATGCTTCATTTACTATGTGTCAGCAATTATTGACAGTAAATTTGGACATGAAATAGAGTAGCTCTAAGTGTAACCTTTCATTAGAGCCCAAAAATATGATTGTACATTGAAGCATTCAAGAAAAACAGCATTTTATGTCAATGGTTACAAAGGGCCATTTGGTTTCTCCAAGTGCCCTTTATAAAAGGCCGCCTAGACATAAACTTGGATAAACATGTGAAAAAGACACATTTTCTAAGATATTGTAATCAAATTTGCTTGGTAAAGCTTTGTAAGGCTTCATGCTATGATCTGAATGTGTTTTCCAGCTAAAAGCTCCCCATTATTAGTCATCTGCAGGCAACTGTTTACAAAAAAAAAGTAGGCGGAATATTTTTTTCCCCTCTTTCAGTGTGTTTAAAATTCTATTACTTTATAACAGTAAGACTTAAAGTGAATCTGACTGTATAGGAACAAACTTCAGAGTCTTACCTTTCAAAAGACATCAAAATCATGCATATACTCCAAATACTTCAAGAACAGTATGCAATTTACTTTGGGTATGTTTTTTTTAGGCGTTTTTGCAAAATATAGCAGGATTGCAAAGGGGTTAAACAAATCTATAGCCTAATTTATTTTTACATAAAACATTATTTAAATGCAAAAACAAATAGTGAATGTAGTGTCTAGGCATGTTATTGTCATTTTAAAAAATTAAATAAAATCATTCAAATCAACCACTGGTGCATTAAAGTGCCTGTTGTTAAAGAAACACCTCAATGCTCAATGTTTCAATTAATGTTTTGAAAATTGATGTTGTTTCACTTTTTATTGTATATTGTTCTAACATATTAATTTTTTCATTTTCTTTTTATGTACGTGTACGTGTAGTAATGCTTTGCTAGTAAAATTACTTTATTTGCTAATTATGTCCATATAAGTAACTTATTAACTTATATTTTCCAAGTGACACAGACACATCCATCTCGATCCTCTCTGTCTGCCCTCTCTGTTACAGCAGAAAAATGTAACAATGAATTGTGTGGACCACACACCTGACAGCACACAATGACATGGCAACCGACTCGCTCTCATCTTCTGCCAAAAAACACTTCACTATCAGACTCTCATTAAATCACCAAAAAACAATCAACAACCATCGTGTGTTTAGAGACCAAAGTAAAATTCTCGATGACTATCAGAGCTCAAAAAATATGAAGATCTTACAAATGTGCACTTGTTCACTGGTAAAAAAAACAAATTCATTCAAGCAAAAACCATTAAAGACAAAAAGCTTGAAGTGTGTACTTGAAGTGGCCACAAAGCTTCACAAAGTTAAGAAAGACAAAGACAGTTGCTAGAAATGGTTTCTTATATAGATAGACTACAACAGACTGAAGTTACAAGGACCAGCAGGACTGTTATATCACACATGAAGCACTAATATAAATCATGACAGTATATGTGCGAACTACTCCTTTCAGTTTCGAACAGCACTGGGATGCTTTAATGTTTCGTATCACCCCTCCACAATAAAAGTTAAAAGGATCCAACAAAGTTACTGATTTCCAAAGTGCACACATCACGGCAGACGCAGATACTCACACTTGTTCAGTCGTGCTCCCATACAAGTACTATAATGTTAATTTATAGTATAAAGTATATAAAGAAAATACAGTCTAAAAAGGGAGAATAATACATCACTCCATATTAAGGTAAATGTTGAGCTTTTTATGTTTATACAAGTGAAAAGTCTCAAGGAAGATTGTAGAGAGAGAATTTAAAAACCCTACATGTAACAGTTTCACAAATCAAAACCTCTCTCTACAGTTCTTCTTTTACAACTTGAAGTGCTTTTGATATTAGCTGGATTCTGGGAATTCAACTCATACAGTTACCCATAAATGAATCATGAATCACCTGCTCTACCCCTCTTCTGTAAGCTCCAAATCTCTCTCCTCTTCCAACATCTAAGTCATACAAATGACTTTTGGATTCTCAGCACATGACTGTGCATCAGTTCTGTGGTAGACACACATGATTTTAAGATTTATAATCTAAATTCACATCCTTTCCATTTAACTTAGTAACTTGTTTGAGGTTTTCCATGTTGTTTTTCTCTCTATATCCTTCAGTACCAATAGTCTTACAATTTAAAACAAATTGCATTATTTGTTACAATATACATTGTATTTTGCAAACAACAACGTCCACCCCTTCACCCACAAGAACTGAATGTGACATCAGCTCTGGTTTATCATAGAAAGCTGTCAAATATTACATATATAATACACTTTACTCTCACCTATCGATGCTTTAACATTATTTTGGTAAATACAAGCACTATTATTTATACTATCTAACAACTTTATTTTCAGACATAAACATGCATTTTCTGTAAATCAGCTTTTAAAAGAATATGCAAAAGCACTATAGAAATTAATCTGAGCTCAACTGAATTATACGTTAACTTTAAACAAACTTTCTTAGTGAAATGACTTATTACAGCATATCTTACACAGCAAAAGAACATGCATCCATGAGACAACAGTATATTTTGTGAATGAAGTTAATAAATCTACAACAAAGGTAGCAAAGAGACAGTAAGAGAGTGATAAGTCACTCAGATAGGAAGAACCATCTTTGGGGTGCAAAAATGGACAAGAGATCTGAAGGAAGAGAAGGAGGGGTTGCTATATAAACGCTGCTCAGTGATGGATAGACTCAGAGTTTGAAAAGCCACACCTGGCTGGCTGCTTACAGAAAGAGAGTTTTACTCATGTACAGTGACACTATGCCTTTCAAACATCTAGCGTCTTCTTACTATCTAAAGACAGCGCATACTGCATGTGCAGTCAGAATGTATGCCAGCCAAAAAAACACACTAATTTCTTGTGCATGTGCGAGTCAAGTCATTGGTTCCAGTGTGGCATGTTTACAGTTTTGCAATGCTGTTAAAACCATTTGCGCGTTTTTACTGCATTTACGGATTTTGCGTTGTTACTTTTTCGGCTCAATACACAAAGATGCTTTGCACTTAGTCATGATTTGTTATTACAGACTTGGTGAATTCTCCAATACTACAATTCATTTAAAATCCTGATCAAATTTTTGTTAGAAACATTTCTTTATCAACCAAGCTGCCAATGTAATGTACAGGAAAATTGTAACAGAAATTATTACCATCGGCTGAAAATTATTAGAAAATATTTAGCAACATCTATTACATATTAAAGGATCTCTGGGAATTTTTTTAGTAAAGACTTTGAACTTTTTAACTTTACAATTTATAAAATTTTTAATTACATAAATTCATACATCTTCCTTTTTGTATTTTTGCTGATATTTTTAGTTTCAGGCATTTTTGCTAAATGCAAAAACAAAACTGTGAAGAACACACATTTCCACATATATTTTAATTTAAGGCCAAATATAGGAAATAAATGTTTCTGATTTTCACAACAATGTTAAAAGTGGCTTATAAACAAATAAAAAATGTGTTTACTAACATTGAAAGTTTGTTTAATAGTTGATGTTGATTGTTTGCATTGAAATGTACAAACTTTAATTCTATAATGTAACATTTGCGGCTACATTGTATTTTATTTGTTGACTTTACAAAGCACAAAAATGTAAATTAAAATTGACTTTATCGAATATGACAAATTATTAAAATTTCCAGAAATACTTTACAATAATGTTGTATTTGTTGTTAAAATTAGTAAATGCTTAGCTAACATGAACTTGCAATAAACAGCATAGTTTTTCAGCATTTATAAATCTTTCTTAATGTTAGTTTTTAAATGTTCATATTAGTTTATTGTGAACTACTATTACAACTTTTAATAAAAAAAAAATGTAAAGGCTGAAAATAAAAGAACGATTCATAAATGCTTTATAAGTATTGTTGTGCATTGTTAGTTTCTAAAGCATTAACTAATGTTAACAAATACAACCTTATTGTAAATGATGTTACCAAATTTCCTTTTCGTTTCATTTTCATTCATAAAGGTCCACTGATGTTTAAACCCGAAAACTGAACGAAAGATTGGTCTGGCAGTTGTTGTGTACCATTCATTGATAAGAATCTCATTTTGGTGTTTAGACCCTTGGAGGAGTTATACTGCCCTAGTGAACTTGTCCTGATTTTATCTCTCTCTTTCTCTCCTCCCTCCCTTTATGGGGTGACTGAGTGACCAGTGCAGTCCCCGCTAAACAGCTACCGTACATGAAACGCTGAACTGCACACATAAATACTCCCCAGTGTCTGTTTTACACATGGAAACACAAATACATACGATTTGCTCGTGATTGCAAACAGAAACAAACAGACACTCTGCGCCATAAAGCCGCATTACTGTCACACATTGCTTAAATTATAACAGTGAATAAATGGCTATATTAATGTAACCCAGATCTCAGGCTCAGCATCTTCCCTGTTCTCTCCTCGCTGCTATGAGTGGAGGATATAAGGACTCATATGAGAGCTGATCCCTATTCTACAATGGGTATTAAGCAGCGTTTGTGCTCTCCAAAGCCTGTCCTACCTGTTAACCCCTCTGATGTGCTTTCTCATGATAATCAGGCTGTTACCCAGCGAGGAGCATGGAATTGTGGGATGTTTTCAGAAGAGAACCCCCCTCCCTTGATGCACATGCTCTCTCTCTCGTTTTGTAACTCACACACGCTGAATCAAGCATGTAAGCTGTTTTTTTAGGGAACACATGAAGGGTAGTTCACGCAAACTGCTGAGGACTTCTGTTTATTTAAAACTTCCCACAAATGTTTAAATGTGCTGCTAATCCAGCCTCAACACAGGGAAACAAACAACCCACATCTCTCAAAAACGCCTTCCAGTGGACTTTTATAAAGATGCTGTTAGCAATCATTGAAAGGATAAAGATACGCAAATACATTTGGTATTGATGTGCAAAAAGTATTGCATTGCCCAATGAATAAGTAGAATAAGTAAATTCTGCTGAAATTCTGTTGCTCATCCATTTCATATAAATTTCACATGCACATTTTGCCATGCAAGAAGAACCCTTGAAGATCTTAACAAGCAAAAGACCACCTTGCTGGTGAAAAGGAAATGCTCTCACACAAAACAATATGCATTTCAACATGCAAAAAAGAGTGATGTCAATAACAAAAGCACTGTCGCGTGACGATCTCACTTCCATTTCCTTATTATGTAGCTTGAGGCAGTGGAAGTGGAGGGCCATGATGGAGCACAACCGCCAAACATTGAAAACTCATTGCAACGTGATATACATCAGTCATACAAAAACTTTTTTGACATATATCTGACCAAAATAAAATGATTCCAGTAATTTTTTGCCACATATTACACATCTCAATTGTTTTTATAATTGCATACATTACATATTACTTCATATGTGTTTCTGTAGCTCAAATGGTAGAGTATTGTGTTAGCACCGCAAAGATCTTAGGTTCGAAACTAAACAACACACACAATAATTTTAAAAATGTAGCTTGAATGTAGTGTAAGTTGGCAGGGTCTGCTAAATGCATAAAGTGTAAAGAAAGAGATGTCAGCATGCACTGCTACAGGTGTTTGAGCATGTGACTATAAAGTTGCAATGAAGTTCACTAGTGGTTGGTTGAATTAAAAACTGGTCACATTCGTTTTTAAACGAATTGCAGCATGCATTTAATTCGATTTTCATCTTTCAAACATTTTGTCAAGAACTCCAAAATATTATTTTGACATTTAATGAATGATATCTACACGTAGGTATGACGTTCGTTGACGTGTCTGCACGTGAATCGTGTTGATTTCTCACATAAACAACGCAACATACGTGATTTACAATAAAATATCCAAGCTTTCTGTAGTAGGAATGAATATTAAAATGAGGTATATTGCTGACTCAAACAAAACCCACACCTTTAATGCTTGACAATCTTGTATGTTAAGTAGCTCTTAACAAACAAGTTTTCACAGAAGATGGCAAAAGTCAAATCGCTTCACAATCCGCCCATGAACATCCGATCAGTAGCAAACAAACGACGAACAAGCTATTGCAGCATGAAGCTTTAGCAAGGAACAGTCAAGCAAAAACTGAACGAAAACAGTTGTATACTTATTATTAAACACAAAATTACATAAACATACACAAATAAGACCGATTCACGTATAGACACAAACGTATGTGTGTATCCTAAACTTATGTTTCAGACTCGTCGCTGTAACTTATAGCGTGTCTCTGACACAGCACATGCATAAGCTCCCTGTGAGCCATAAATGTTTAGAAATTACTTAAAATTCAACGATTCACACCAAAACAGCATAAAACATCAATCGGCACAGAAGAGTCCACGGTCGATCAAATGCATTTTGTTTACAAACTAAAAGTTCAGCATCCGTCGCGTATTTATCGATGAAGTTCGAAGTACGAGCGAACGTGCAATTAAAAATTAAATACCCAACATGGTTTTACAAAATATGCCAAATGTAAATGACGTCGGGTCGAGACGAAATAACAACACCGTTGTTACAATATAACACTCGTAATCTTTCATATCGATCACCGAAGTGTGGGATCGTGTTAATTATCGGTATCTCATTAAAAAACATGCACACATCAGAACGTGCAGCTACGTTATGAGGACTTGCAGAAAAAATCGAGCAGTTGCCCACCAAAAACTTTCCAGCACCGCATTAGTCAATTTCACAAGGAACCCCCGTAACATTCCAGCACCGACTATGGGCAAACTTACCGTGGGAGCCCCACGCCACCGTTCCTGGTCTTTCTCCTCTTGATCTGTTGTTTTATTATTTTTTCCAATTTTTTCTCTAATTTTTCTTTTTTCGGGGCCTGAGTGTCTCGCGCTCCTCAGGCTGCAGCAGCGGAGTTATGGGGCGCGCGAGCATTATGGGAGTGTGACGTCAGGCCACTTTCACAAACTTTTTACAGGGGCTGGTAAACTGTTGTGTGTGTGTGTGTGTTTTGGGGGGTTGTGTTTAACACAACGTTATGATTAATGATGGATTAGTGGCGGGACTGATATAGCAACTGAATGATTATCGGAAGAGAAGGGAATCAGAAAGCCGATAGCGTTTTTAAATAATTAAATGCAGCATGTTTAATGCAAGGTGACTAAGTCAAGAAGCACTCTCGCTTTTTTGTGCACGATACTGTTCTGTTTCCTGATACATTGGTAACTATTATCGCTGGTATTTTAATAATTACCCATTTATGTTTTACATTTAATGTTTAATCATTGGCTTAATTAATTAATTAAACGAATTGTCAAAGGTTTGCATGTAGGGACTTTTCTTAATGTTAACTGGATTTATCATCTAGTATCAAATAAAATACTATTCATGGCGTATGTTTATTCCACATTGATGCTTGTATAAAATATAAAAAAAAACAATAAAAAAAATAAGGTTTATTGATAGATCTTGTAACTTTATTTATGTTGTTTACATCTTATTGTAATTTAAAATATAGTTAATTTTGTACCAATATCTCTATTAGACAAGGTATGACATTCCCAAGCATGTTTTTGTGATCACAGTCAAAATCTTGATTTCTGTGCTGACAGTAAATCAGATAATTATTAAATTATCAGATTATTATTATTATGTATATGTTTAATTGGTTTATGGACCATGGGTAATATGTGTTGTTCAGAGGTTGTTTGATTTTAGAAAGATGAAGAGCAACTTCCACGTGTAGTTTCCCAATGGTCCCATTTCCATTTCACCTTGTGTTTTTTTTTTTTGGTTGGGGGGATTACTTCCAGGGCATACCAACCCGTTTCCTCACCACCCCAACCCCCTCCTCCGACCAGCGGATAGATGTGTGTGTGATTTTGTGTGTGTGTGTGTGTGTGTGTGTGTGTGTGTGTGTGTGTGTGTGTGTGTGTGTGTGTGTGTGTGTGTAGGGGGTGGGGGAGCAAGGGTCTTCAATAAGCCTCTCACGCAGTGCTAAAGGGCGAAACGTGTCCAAGTTTATATATGTATATAAATAACCTAAACACACCCAGAGAGCCCTAATGCCATTTTAAATTAAATATATTTAATAAGCATCAGGAATGTTTTTGCTAAACAGGAATTGTTGCAGAAATCTCCAAAAAAAAGTTAGATGAAAAGTGTCTGGACACCTATTTATCATTTGGAGTGATAATGTCAGGTAGTTTTGAAACGGAATTGTTGCGGCTTTCTTGAGCTGGAGGGGGAAGTTCATGACAGAGGGTTTGGATGCCTGAACGCCCGGAAGAGATGTTTAACTTAACGAACTTACATATCTGGACTTATGAACCAAATTTGCACCATTTTTCTTTAGATGCACATTTAGTCTCGACATTCACGTAGCATATAAATTATTAATTGTTTTGCTATGTTATTTTTCGATTGCAAAATTAATAATGTATTATCTAAAAACACTGTTTCTACCATTTCTACGCAAATAAAAATATGCAAGTTATTTTTGATATTTTCATTATTAAAAAAACAAAGAAGTAAGCTTATAATGAAAGGTTTTATAAAAAAATACAGAAAGTTTTCGTTAGAAATTTTAATATCTCAGAAGTAGATGGAAAGTAATTTATTGGATTATTGGATTATTGGAATTTAATAATGAACTTAAATTGTCTGATAAACAGGATCATTTACAAAGTAGATAAAAAAAACGTGGACAAGTTTGGCTAATTTAGACTGCAAAATGCACTATATGAAAAATACATCAGGGTGCAGTCAAGATGGAAAGACCAAAGGGGAAAACCCAAAAGACTATGCATTATGTGGTATGAGATGATTAAAGGTTAGGAATCAAGGTTTTATACAAATAAAAGAATTAAAAAGTCATCTCTCAGTGATCAAATGGCAAATCATTTAACACAATGTGTGTAACATTCCCCTAAAAAGGTTACATTTTATTTTTACATAACAGTTGTGTTGCAGTGAGCATGAATTATTTTTTTTTATTATTATTATTTTAACAATATAAAAGCAATAAATAAAATTATTACAGCTATTCATCATCAGGAAAAATAAACATTTGACTATATAACTGAATACAATAATGGCAAAGAAAAGTGCACATTTAATGCATGTAAAAGAAACAGCCCTTTGTAAAAACTTTTAAAATGTGCTCTGTTCATTTTTGAAAGATTGTGAAAAACACAGATTATCAAAGATCATGAACTTCTGCTTTAAAACAGCTCTTATAAATCTGAAATCTTTTATAGAGCTTATATATAACAACCGTTTGTCACAACATGTTTATACTTTTTATATTTTATTTTGCCAGCACAGATTATGTGATCTTATACATAATACTGTGATATACCTAAACAATAAAAAAACATGTGTTTAATAAGACTGAAAATTTATTTATTTGTACCATAACCAAATCTATGATGAATCTATGAATCTATGGTAAGGAATGACATTGTTACTCCATGTAGCCTACTCTGATGTTCAATCCTAACAAGCATTTTATGGTTCTTACATCATTTTCAGTGGTCAGAGGCAACTTCTCCAAACACCACATGGACGGATGTAAAGAGAAGGTCATGCAAACTTCACACGCTGTTAAGTTAAGGTGAGTGTGATGTTGAGTGAATTTGGGAGCAGCTGTTGTTTATACAAACAAAATCATTTACATTTTTACATAAGTGCCATAAAATTTGTTTCCAGAAAAACAGATCATGGCATGAATTTAAATAAACATAACAAGAACCACTGAGCAAACATTAAAAGTGTAGCTTTGCTACATCTTATCTGTTTATTATTAACATATCAAAATGTATGGTCACTTTATCATAACTGTGACATTAACTAATAATGTCGTGCATGTGTTAAAAATAAAACGATCAAATCAATCCAGTGGACCATCTTCCTCCTAAAGATCATTCAATCTAGATTCAAGACATGAGCTTAAATATTTTAGAAAGTCATGCACACTCTTAAAAATAAAGGTTTTAGTCTTGTCAGGATGTGTGGTTCCTTAAAGAACCTTTAAGATCAACAGAACCTTCCTGTTGCTTCTTTATAGAAGAAGGTTTTTAGGTTAGGTTCTACAAAACATAAAAGGTAAAAAAAAAATTGTTTCAGGAAAGGTTTAGGAACTGTTCTTTAGAGAACCAAATAATGACATCACTGCAAAGAACCTCTTTAGAACCATTATTTTTAATTGCTAATTGACTTGATGTTCCAATATTATAAATGTATGTGAATTAGTTCCTCATATATTTTTCTTGTAGAGAGCATTTTAAGCATTGCACAGATAAATTTGAAATATAAAGCACTAGTACTAGGAAACCAAGACATTTCTGTATCTTATATCAAATGTGATGCTTTGAATGTTTTAATTGTAAAAAATAAAAGATTTGTTAAAAGTTAAAGATCAAGGAAACATAATGGATTGAGTTGTCACAACAGTTCTGTTGATTTGGTTGGTTTTACGTGAAATGTCAAAAAATCACCAAAACAGAGAGATTATTTGTTAAGGAAGTGAACAATTACGAAAACAAGAAAGGCTCTTGGTCTTCATTGTTTTATATCACTCCTAAATGGAGTAAATCTGATCTTTGTATCCCAGAAGGAGAGCATCCTACAAAAGAATTTAATATAGATGCACACAGACCTCAACACTAACACAAAAACCTCAATTACAGGAACAAACATCATTAAAATGAATAGATGAGCTCTCATCATCACCAAAAAATAAATAAATAAAGCTGGTAAACAGCAAAACAATACGCCTACAACAGTAAACACAAAATGTATTTATACAGTAAATGTGGATAAGTTGTCATTTTAAAATTTAACTTTGTTATCTGGAGCAGAATTGTTGGAATAACATGTGATTCAAAGTAAATCAAATATATGCTGCATTCACTGTACAGTATATGCTGGATTATATGTAATTGCTTTTTATGTGTAGTGAAAATACAAAGGTATTATCAATTACTTAGGGAAAACTAAACATTTTCCATTGGCATGGCAGTTTGAAACACTAAATAAATATGCTAAAGCCACATGCAGAACATGACCCGACTTGATTAAGTCCAGAAGGATGTCGTTCAAAAATCAAAGAGCTCATTTAATTTGGGCAGTAGTACCCACTAACAGCGAGTCGCTCTCTCGCTCTCCATCACACGCACAAACAAACCCACGCATGTTACCTCTGTTAGACATCAAAATCTCCACACGTTTGGTCAAAACTTTTCCTTTTACAATTAAGTCAAGTACAAACAGAGACTACTACACACCCATATGAAAGGAGAGATTTCCCAACGCAGGCTGAGAATAGGTTATCTGATTGTTTGTTTGTTTATTTATTCATTTATTTCAGGACTTTGTGGCTTTCCTTCATCCAGGTTGATTACAGTGGATCGGTGGTCTGTCATTTAGACGCCCCAGATCGATTTTAAAGTGCTCTGTGAAACGCCACACACACACACCAGTAAAACCTCTTCTCTCTCCACCTCAAAAGTGCTTGTAAAAAACCCTATTATGGAGAACAAGGGGAGAGTGAGTTTCAAAGCAAAGCCGGCACTCCGTTCCTTCTCGACCGACTCCTAATTACTCTCTGATTAACCATGGGACCCACAAAGCTGATATTTGCTTCTTTATACGAATGCCTTGATGACAGGAACCAGGAATAGGGGAAACACACACACGCATGCTAAAATAAACCAGAAAGAGTGTTTGAAGGCCATCGGGGGAACATCTGTGGCTGTTTACCAGTAAGTAGCCAGTAGTCAAATCTCTAACAGGTTTGGGTGTCATCCTGATTCCTCCTCTCCTCTCGTTGTGTCTCCTGACTCCAAAATCCCTCTCATTAAAATTTCTTAAAATGAAATCCAACACGTCCTCTCAGTAAAGCCTGTCATCTCCAAAGAAAAACACGAACAGCCCTTTAAAAAAAGCCATTGATGACAACAATGGCAATTAAGCAAGAGGCGATTTGTACACATCTGGAGTGGATTGCACAAAATGAGCTCTTTGGCTGCCTTCTCCCCCGAATTGGGGACTGCAGCGGGTTAAGGGGAGCGTGTTTTTTATGTATTTGGTTCAAAGCAGATGGTTGGTTTATGTTAGCACAAAAAGGCGATAAACAGCTTGGGTGCGCTGTCAAACCACCAATACAGTGAACATTAAAACTTCCTTAACCTTTTCTGTCTACTGAATGCTGAAAAAGTAGCATTTAAATAAAGTAAATACCTGCTTATTTGCTCCTGTAGCTTATTTGGTACAGCATTGTGTAAAGCTCAAGGGTTTAGACACATAATGATATAAAATGCATAGCTTGAATGCACTGGAAGTCATTGTGGAGGAAAGCATCTGCTAAATGCATGTTTTCCACACAGGTTTATAATTTGATATAAATATGATATAGGAACTCATTGGGCCATTGCTTTGATAATTGATGGTTTTCTAAATGGTCTCAAGGTGTCACCCGGGCAATACCCTTCAAAAATGAATCTATTGATACCTTTAAGGTATTAAGATGCACCATTGACATAAACTCTTTAAGTGCAAAGGTGTACTTTTTGAAAGGGTACTGTCCCAATGACAGCTAGGGACCATTACCATATTTCTGAAGGTGTACACTTTTGTGTGTTGAGTTTTACTTGGAAAAAAGACTTGTGAGCAAAAGGGAGAGAGTTTGTACGAAGGTAGGAAACACTGAGTCTTAAGGTAAGTGTGATAGCCTGCAGTATCACTCGTCAGCCTGTCAGTGCTGTGGCTCTGTTCGTAACTGATAAGACATTTGGGTGAACCCTGCCATGATCTGCATACGCACACATACTTTCCACCACTCCTTCCTAATAATATTTAGAAATAGATAATGTGACATTTATTGGACATCACGTCTCTTAAATCTCCATGTGATGAGCCCCGAAATAATCATTAAAATGTATTACGTATGTTTAGTGTCTTTATGAACAGGAAGGGATGAGTAAGCATAATTTTTTCTTGAAAATAAAGGTGTGCACCAATTTGTGAAAACTTACCTAAAGTCATTTTTAGGCAAACAATGAACAATATCATTTTAAGCATTTATTAATCTTTGTTAATGTTAGTATATATCAATAAAGTTACTCATGTTAGTTCATAGTGCATTAACTAATGCTAACAGATTCAATCTTTGATTTTAATAATGTATTAGTAATTAACATGAACTATGATAATTAATGCTAGCTAATGCATTATTGTTAACAAATCATTTCATTTATTTTTGGGTTATGGTTAAACATCTATAAATTTTTTGCTGCCAGTCCAAACTTTTATTTTAGCCTAGACGTCTGGGCTGTGTTTTGTCCAATATTATGCATCTTTAAAACGCAAAATCAAGAACGTTGAATGGATCCAAACCACCTCATGCTGATCTTTAAGCAGATTCACGTTTAGAGGAAACATTTGTTCTCTCCGAGTTGCTGTTCCTCTCTCTCATCGCAGATGCTACATGTAGTCAGGTGCTTGAGTATACAATGAGAACCGATTGTTTAAACCTCTATCTTGTGGCCTTTGAAGATCTGATTCGCTTCCTCACCTGAAGGAAGTTTCAGAACTGCACAGTTAGAGAGCAAGATCTCAGACTTGCTCCGGTGTATTATCATCACAGTCATCTCTAACAATGACAAACAGTGTCTGGTGTGTGTCTGTGTGTGTATGCATGCGTGTGTGCAAATGTGAACTTCTCAATGAATGGGGGATGGGAAAGGTCATTAGAGAGGAGGGATAAATGGAAGGCAGTAGAGACAGGAAAGAGAGAAACATGATGACAGAGAGCAGCAGGAAATACTAAGAGAAATGCTGAGTGAATGGAGGTATCACTGTAAAAAAAATTGCTGTAGTTATACAGCAGTTTGCCAGTAACTTACTGTTGATTTTTTATTTATTTAATTTATTAGCAACCGTTTGTTCATAGAAAAATAACATTAAACATCAAGGCTTTATCTTTACAGAATAAAATTATAAAAAACAGCCTCATGCAAAGCATTCTGGGAACCAGAAATCCTCATCAACCCTTTTCTGTTTTTTTCTTATTTTGGGTCCCAGAAATCCTTTGCATAATGTTGTTATTTTATATATATTATATATATATTTTTTCCTGTAAAGATAAAGTCTTCTTAATTTTTAATGTCAGTAAATAACATACAGTTAAATCTACAATAATTTTTTAACAGTTTATATTTTTGCGAAACAAAGTCATATGTTTGAAATTACGTGGGTACGTAAATGCTGACTGAATTTTCATGTAGCTACTATCTTTGTGTGAAGTGTGTTATTTTTATATTGTGGAGTGTGTGAATTCTCACAATAGGGAGGGCGGAGTTTAACCATGTTGCACACACATTAATGATGATCTTTAAAAATGAACTTTGGATTAAGCATAAACTCTGTTTTATCTATGGTAAATACATATACACAAATATATATACACACATCACATACATATACCACCCCTAAAATTACAAATACACATTTTAATGGCTTTAGTATCACATTCCTACCCCTGAAATGAACTGAGAGATCAATGCATCTTGACATTGTGTGTACTACATGTGAAATGGTCCGTAGGGGAGACATGTAAATCTATTCTCTTTAAATTATAATTTCAATCTCTTTTTAATAAAATGGATTGAGATGCACTGCGTTAGCGAAAGCTTTCAGACTGTAACATGCAACATGTGACATCCATTTCTACCCAATTAATGACTTACATATGAAACACTTTTGAGTAAATAACAGACTCTTCTGTCAGAAACTAATGACTTGGAGCTCAATGTGAAAATACAAAGGGATTCTATGAACAGCAATACAAATACTTCATTTTTCATCTAAATGTGGTTACGTTTTAGTTATAGACATCTGTTTTAGTGTAAAATTAAAGACCTACAAATTTAAGTGAAAAAATAACACACTTTCAGTAACATGCAATGGGAAACACACACATGCTATGGGCCTAACTGTTCTAGTTTAGAATAGCTATTCGACAGACATCATCTGAAACTTCACTTGTTTCAGTGCTATTACATGTCAAACATGTTGTACTACAAATAAACTTGCCTTATTGAAATAAAGAAGTCATGCATCCGACTGGCTTCTAAAAAAAATATACTACCTCAAAAACTGCATGTTAAAATAACACAAACTCTGTAATTCTTTAATTCTTATGATTTGTTAACTTAAATGTTTGTTTATGTATAGCCTGTTTTTATACCCTGCTGAAAAAAAACAATAAAACCATTACAGAAAAATCTAATGGTTTTATTGGTTTTATTGGGAATTTTATTGGTTCTAATGGAATATGGCCCAAAACACACTACAATGTATTGTTTTTTTGTTGGTCTCTAAAGGTATGTATTGGTTCTATGTATTGGTTCTAATGGAATATGTATTGGTTCTAATGGAATATGGCCCATACCAAAAAAAACACTACAGTGTAGTGGTTTTAATGGTAAAAGCTAATGGTTCCTATTCGTATGTTGCAACATTTTAATGGCCATTAGAATTTTCTGTAATGGTTTTATAGTTTTTTGTTGAGACTCACTTGACTAAAAATCTTTTCATGATCTTAAACATCTTAGGTGTTTGCTTAAAGATTTGAAATAGACAAAATAAGAGTGCCACTAGTTTTTTATACTAAACTTTTTTTATGTTTTTTTAATTGGATTGCTATGCTTTAATAATAAAGATAAAGCAGCCAATAAGACCACATAAAAACTTATTCCATACTGTTTATAAGCATCGCAGACTTTAAGAAGCTGCTTGATAAAATACAAAAAATATTATTCTAAAATGTGAAAAAGAAAGTGATCTTAAACCTTTGCACGGCACACGGGGTTATTTTAACGTTCTTATTATAAACGTTTGCTGTATGCTGTTCTCAGCTCTGCGGTACGTGAAGGGTTAACTATATCTTCGCAGTGCATTGTGGGAGATCTGATGCTTAGCTATGGCGGCGACAGCGAAGAGCTTGAAACTTTTCATTGTAACCTGTTTACATCTGGCTTTCTTTTTAACGATCACGTTTATCCACGCTGCAGACCTGACGTGGGATGCAAATGGATATGTTCTTTATTGTCCATGCATGGGTAATGACAGAATTTATACATTTAAAATACTTACGTAGATCCTTAAGTGATAGGTGATCAAATAAAGACAAAAGGTATGTTAAACTTGACGCAGCGCTTCGCAGAATGACACCAGTATGACATCAAAGTACCGCGAGAGCGATTCCATAGCGCACCTTTCCAATGATGGCTCTCGCAGTACTTTGATGTCATATTCCGCTCTGTTTGCGCAGCGCATTATAAAGTCCAACACATCTAAAATCACAGTCATATTTAATGCATTTAGATGGTAAGTAGTGTGGTCTGTATGTGTTGGAATAAGAAATACATTTTTCCGATGTCTTCTTAGGTCGGTTTGGAAATCAAGCGGATCATTTTCTCGGCTCTTTGGCTTTTGCCAAAATGCTAAACCGAACTCTAGCGGTTCCGCCGTGGGTTGTTTACCGACATCATGCACCTCCTTTTACGAACGTAAACACAACACACGTCACTCATTTCCCTTCTATATGACATGGGGGACTTTACGAGCCTCCAAGCACATTTCATACATTTTTAGTCATTTTAGACCTGACATTAGTAGATCAACTGGAAAAACAACTTAATTTAAACATGGCATGGTGTGGTTCTCTCCATTTGAAACAGGTACATGTTCCTTATACTGAGTATTTCCAGTTAGAGCCCCTCAAGCAATACCACCGTGTGGTCAGTCTGGAGGACTTCATGAAGCATTTGGCCCCCAAACATTGGCCCCAGGGTCGGAGAGTTGCCTACTGCTTTGAGTCTGCCGCTCACAGGAGCCCTGACAAGAAGACCTGTCCTATGAAGGTAACAAAATAGTTGAGCAAAATGTTTGTAGACTACATTCCAGTTTGCACACTTGAGAGCAATGAATAAATCTGAATTGTCAGTTTGGGGATGTTTGCTCGGGTGCTGGACATAAAAACACATGGAACTGAAAAAGTACTTATTCTGTATGCTTTTTAGTGTATTTTATAAGGGTAATAAAATAAATTGGATATGGATTTGATGTATAAAAGTAAATTAACCAAATGATGACCCATTCTATAGAAACACTGACATCTACTGGGATTTTGCCAGAACTGCATTTTGCAATACTTGAATAATGCATGCTTTCCCGTAGTTAAATAAAAATACACCTACAGTAGTAATGCAGCCTTTTGATTATGGTACAGGATGGGAACCCCTTTGGACCTTTCTGGGACCATATTGGAGTCGATTTTGATCGCTCAGTACTATTTGGAAGTCTGTCATTCAGCTCCTATTACCAACCACACTGGAAGTCGAGGTATGACTTAAAGAAAATAATTTGTAAATAAACATGAATTAAACAGGATGAAACTCTAAACTGCTCTCACTAAGACAACTCCCAAACACCACCTTTTGAATCTTTCTGTGTCAAGGTTCCCCCCATCAGAGCATCCAGTTATAGCTCTTCCAGGAGCCCCAGCACAGTTCCCAGTACTGGAAGAGCATGTGGGTCTGCAGCAGTATGTGGTGTGGTCTGACAAGATAGTACAAGAAGGAGAGAATCACATCAACACCTTGTTAACCAGACCCTTTGTGGGCATCCATTTGAGAATTGGTTCTGACTGGGTAAGTTTAGATTCGGATGTGCATGGTTTTTTCGTCTGATTCACTCATTAATGTACGCTTATATTTTTGGTACATTGTAGACATTTCTTTTTAAAATATTCGATTGCTTGTGATTGTGAAGCAGTACTTAGCTTATCAGGCTTTGGAGACTTCTTAAAGTACCAGTCAGTGTCATATCCTCTTTTATGTCGTTCCTTATGTTTTTCAACACAGGTAAATGCATGCAAGCTGTTGCAGTCAGGGGATGCCGGTCCTCACTTCATGGCATCGCCGCAGTGTGTTGGGTACGACCGTCAGAACGCCCTGCAGTTGACCATGACCATGTGTTTGCCAGAGCTGTCTGAGATCCAGCGTGCTGTCAAACTTTGGGTAAAGAAGACGAATGCTCAGTCAGTATACATAGCCACCGACTCGGAAACACACAGTGCAGAGATTCAGAAACTCTTCAAGGGCAAGGTAAGGCTCATTCTCATAGTTTTAGCATTTAAAATATGTAAACATGAAGAAATAAGCACAACGTAAAAAAATATAATGTTGCTGAAATTTTATTTTACTATTTCGTGCAGGTGAAAGTGGTCAGTTTGCGTCCGGACACGGCTCAGATTGACCTGTATATCCTCGGCCAGGCCGATCACTTTATTGGAAACTGTGTTTCATCCTTCACCGCCTTTGTTAAAAGGGAAAGAGATATTCATGGGAGACTCTCATCATTCTTTGGAATGGACTTTCCAGGAACACGGAAAAGAAAAGAAGAGCTCTAATGTAATTTTTGCGTGTTACATTGTGATGAACAAGTGAAAATGATGTTTCAAGTTTGATTAGAAATCAGAGGTTTCAGTTGAGAAGTATTGAATACCAAAAAGTATTTAACTGAAGGCTGAAGGAAGGAAGTTAGTACATTATTAACTTCACTGGACATTGCATATTATCATACACACATCTCCCTTTGCTGATGTGAAGAGTTTTTTTCCTGCCACTCTTCTAGCTTTACTGTGGGCCGCCATAAAATAAATCATTTGGTCCACTATATATTTCTTTCCCAGATAGATTTATGTTGGGATATTGAATACTACATTGCTATTAAAACTTTTGTATTTACTGAGTGGATTGTGTTTTTGAGGATTGAAACCAACTGTCAACTTTGACGAAAAGAGAGAGAGAGAGAGAGAGAGAGAGAAAGTAAAGTGTTTATAGGGTTAGAAATAGCACTTTTAAGGTGATGCTGACCTCCAGAGGCACCAGGTAATGTGATGCTGTCATTTTTTAATATGAATTTATGCGACTATAAAATAATGTTCATTTTCTCAATTTTTTTTTTAATAATGAAAATGAATGCGGTTATCAATGTCTTGTGAAGTTTTTGATATCTACAATAGTACTGCATCTGAAGTAAAAAAAAAGTTTAGAAATGCCAACAATGTTTAATAAGTGTTTTAAGCTGTTTGTAAGTAATTTTGTACAAATTCAAATGGCACATTCCTGAAATGAGCAATCTTTTCCATGGAAAAAATTAAATGAGCAGTGTTCTGACTGCACGCATTCACTTATTTTGTCTTATGTTGTCATTGAAAGAAATGACTGTGTTTTCCTTCATAATTTTATTTCATAATGTGTTTTACTTCATAAATGTGTAATATTATGTGTCTAAAATTTCATCAGATTGAATACTATTGATGTAATATAGTTGTACTGTAGTGTTCTGTAACTATATGTGCACTTTTTATTTCTTATTCCATACAGTTTTACTGTAAAATACTGTAGGTACAGATGATTGCAAAATATATTTTTTAAGAATGGTTTGATTGAAGTGTGTATTATGTTAACGATATGCAAAAGGTACAAACCCCAAAGTAAACAATGATGCGAGTTATTGTCTCCAACGTTAATCTCTTTTCTTGGACTACAACAAACACACGGATTGTAGGCAGTTTACTTCCTGGGCCTGTTGATGTAGACAAGACCGATATTATCATAATTCCTCCCGCTTCGGACTCACAGCTTGTAAATTATTTACCTCCTGTTAGCAACCAAATCTTTCAAACATGGTAAGGAGCGTCACATTTCCTGCTGATGTCAGAGGTATTCAGGCCAATCACAACGTACAGATTAGTTGGCCAATCGGGCGTTTCAGGAAGAGAGTGAAATCGGGAGCTATAAAAATGTACGGGATGTGGAAAATAATGTGTTTTTTAACCGTAAACCACACAAACATTGTATTATACCAAATACACAAAGTAACAGTTTTTTTTTAGCAATGAAATAGCTGCTCTTTAAAAACAACAACAACAACTATAGTCTCTCTCCAAAAAGCTACTATGTATTAATATTGGAATCGAAAGCAAATATTAAACATTAATGAATGATCAAGAACAACACAGTTTACAGAATCGTAAGAAGTATCAACTTTCTTCATTAGCCAGCTGAGACCTTGATAAAAGTCACACAGAAATCAATATTGCTTGAAGGTAATGTTTTCAGTTGGTACTGATGGAGAGTTGAATAAACTGTCTGACTGTGGTTTGCATCCCGTCCTGCAGGGGGATCAGTGGATCTCCTCATACAAATCTATTACAGGAATCGGATAGACATGGCTGACGGTGGGATACGGCTCATTTTGCATATCTGTTACGCCTGATAGACTTGACAGCTATATGCATCTGATGCATAGGAAGGCTTCGGTGATGTTGCGCGTAATTTTAACGTTAAATCTTTGAGGATGGCTGAGGTGAGCTGAATTATTTCTTTCGAGAGCGCGTGAAATGAAGCGGTTTGTTTGCCGTTGCCAGGCCGATTGTTTCAGGTGTCCGAGGAGATTTGATCCTCATTGATCCGTTCATTTGCTTAAACTGGTAAATATTAGCGGGATAATGATATCAAAATCCACTTAAATATTATAACTCCATTTTAAACAATGCCCTTTCGACAAAAGCGATCAATCTTCCCTCATATTTGTGCCCTGTGATTTGTTTATCGCTGTATTTGTCTCGCTTTCGTACATGGCAATCGAGACTGACTGTTAATTAAAGCCAGATATGCAGAATTAAAGTCAGGTAGCTGAGATTTAAAGAGGATCTGATGTGAATAATCTGTTAGTTAGTAGCTCTTAGCACTGCTGCTACAGCTAATGTAGATGATGGATTGGGTGTTATTATCTTAAATAAAGTAGATAGTAGAGGTAACTTAGCAAAACGGAGAAATGCATAACATCACAGCAACCTGGTTAACTTGGTTACAAGGCAAATATATACGTTGGCTGCTTGTAAAGAGCTTACAGTAAGTGTAATATTATTCAAGGACGCCATTAAACTCAAATTTCTGCACCCCACCTTTTATAAAAAACAATAGTGATATTTATATGATTATGCATGATAGTTACCATTGCATTAAATGGTTGTTCATGGTGTTTTTTTACCGAATGCAGTTACACTTACAGTAAGTTTGACCATAAGGTATTTATTACCATATTTTTTACATTGAGGTAACTGTCAAAAAAGTGTCCGAATCTATCTGAATTAACCCAATATATATTTAAGACTTATTGTTTTCAGTGATTATATTGTTTTACCATTCTCATATCACGGCATGTTATTTTTTGCAGGCTTTGCTGCTGGCAACACTATCACTGTGACGTAATCCTTCAGATGTTTTAAGGCAGCACTTGCACCAAAGTAATCCAGAAGCTGTAAAAATGTCTAAAAGCAAGAGCTCTGAAACAGTGAAGGTGGTGGTGCGCTGTCGCCCCATGAACGAGAAGGAGCGAGTTGCCAACTTCGAGAGGGTGGTTTCTGTAGATGTGAAGTTAGGGCAGGTGGTTGTACGCAACCCTCGAGGTGCGTCCTCCCACGATCACCGTAAGGTTTTCACTTTCGATTCAGTCTACGATTGGAGCTCCAAACAGATGGAGCTTTACGACGAGACCTTCCGCCCGTTGGTGGACTCTGTGTTGTTTGGTTTCAATGGAACCATTTTTGCATACGGTCAGACTGGTACCGGAAAGACGTACACGATGGAGGGGGTACGAAACGATCCAGATAGGAGGGGGGTCATACCCAACTCCTTTGAGCACATTTTCACGCACATTTCGCGCTCACAGAACCAGCAGTACTTGGTCAGGGCTTCATACTTGGAGATTTATCAAGAGGAGATCAGGGACCTTTTATCGAAGGACCAATCTCGCCGTCTGGAGCTCAAAGAGAGGCCTGATACGGGCGTCTATGTTAAAGACCTCTCTTCGTTTGTCACCAAAAGCGTTCGTGAGATCGAGCATGTGATGAATGTCGGCAACCAGAACCGCTCGGTTGGTGCAACCAACATGAACGAGCACAGTTCCCGCTCTCACGCCATCTTTGTCATCACAGTCGAGTGTAGTGAGCTGGGCCTTGATGGAGAAAACCACATCCGGGTTGGAAAGCTCAACCTTGTTGACCTTGCAGGAAGCGAAAGGCAGACGAAGACTGGTGCACAGGGTGAGCGCTTGAAAGAGGCCACCAAAATCAACCTCTCCCTTTCCGCTTTAGGTAATGTCATCTCGGCGCTGGTAGACGGACGAAGCACCCACATCCCGTACCGTGATTCTAAGCTTACGAGGCTTTTGCAGGATTCATTGGGCGGAAATGCCCGAACAGTTATGGTAGCCAATATTGGACCGGCTTCCTACAATTTAGAGGAGACGCTGACAACGTTACGCTATGCCAACCGAGCTAAAAACATTAAGAATAAGCCCCGCGTCAACGAAGACCCCAAGGACGCTCTGCTTCGAGAATTTCAGGAGGAGATTGCCCGCTTGAAAGAACAACTGGAGAAAAGATCCGGCAAAAAGAGGAGGAAAAGGAGGAGACGGAGGGTTGGAGAAGGAGAAGAGGAGTTGGAGGATGGGGAAGATGATGATGACGATGGTGATGATGATGATGATGAAGAGGAAGGAATGGACGGGGATAAGAGCGTTACGGATTATTGGCGGGAGCAACACGAGAAGCTGGAAAAGGAGAGGAGGGCTATCATGGAGGACCACAGCCTGGTGGCAGAGGAGAAACAGCGACTGCTTAAGGAGAAAGAGAAGAAGATGGATGATCTTCGCAAAGAGAAAGAAGCATCAGAGATGCTGACAGCCAAAGTTAAGGTATGTGAGGTTAATATCTGGTTGAACATAGCTTAGATTTATCAGTCTATGTCTGGTTTATCTGTTTTTTGTCATTTTCAGGCCATGGAGAGCAAGCTGTTGGTTGGTGGGAAGAATATTGTAGATCACACCAATGAGCAACAGAAGATTCTGGAGCTGAAGAGACATGAGATAGCAGAACAGGTAAAGTATCCAGAGACTTGAGTTGGACTGCAATTCAAGGTTTCAAGGTGCTATTTGAGCCTCCTTAAAGTTTGAGATTTTTTTATTTCTGATGGTAGCCGAAATGCTGATCAAAGCATTCATTCCTATTCCCCACCACGACTTGTCTGCATTTACTGTTTTTGCCACCCCCCCCCCCAAAATAATAAAGTCTGATAAAGATACTGATAAAGTCAGTAGCCTCTTGCTGTGTTTCAAGGTCAATACCTCATTTACATCACAATAACAGTGATTGGCCAGAAAGATTAAATCGAATCAGATGATATTGCTCAATATGAAATGACTAAGCTTGTGGGATTTGGTACACTTTGCATTGAATGACATTAATGTGATTGTTTTGAAGGTTTAATTCATACATGTCTAATGTGTGTGAGCAGAAAAGGCGTGAAAGGGAAATGCAGCAGGTGATGGAGTGTCGTGATGAAGAGACGCTTGAGCTGAAGGAAACGTACAGTTCACTACAGCAGGAAGTTGACATCAAGACCAAGAAACTTAAAAAGGTATGTGTGCATACAGAAAGTCTGAGGCTAGCTCTCTGTTCCAACCAGATGCAATACGCAATAATATATATTTTCCATTAGGGCTGGGCGGTATGACGGTATATTCCGTTACCGCGGAATAAAATGTCAGACGTAACAGATTTTTCTATTCCGTCTATTCCGCGGAATGCAAATAAGTGGGCGTGGCTAACTCTGCCCTCCAGCATGTTAGACTGACTGTGACCAAGAAACATGAAAAATAGTTCACTTATAAAAAATGAACGAGTTATTTGTGTATTTTTTAATAACAAGTGCCAGTGAATCCACCGCGGGTCACGCAGCGAGACTCTTGTCTTGCTCGCTCTCGCGCTCTCTCTCTCGTGCGCGCGCTCTCTCTCTCCTCTTGTAGCAGCCGGCCGGTCTCACGCGTGCAGACGTCTCTCTAGGCAAGCGCAAGGAGCTGCGCCTGCGACGCCAATTAAAGAGTTCTTCTCGCACATAATGCTAATAGTTGTAAAGTTTTCTGAACTTTAAGCAAGCTAAGACAAAACTCGCGTTTATATCAGTGACACGTGCGCTGCTGTGGCGTCATTTGCTTATACAAACATATTTGATCGGAAAGACGAGAAAGAGATGCAGATGTTAAGGTCTAATATGAAGTAAAGAAAAGGGCGTCAAGACCTTAAAACAAACTTTATGATCATCACATCATAGCACCTGTCACATTTATAATATCTAGAGCTTCTTCTCTCATATACAGGTATTTATCCTGTCTGTAGGTTTTTGCATATATTTATACCTGTTCATTTTACATATTGCATATGTTTAATGTAATGTATGCATAAATACAAAATACAATGAAGCCATACTATAACTTCAATAGTCTATAAAATTAATAACTCAATTAAAAACAAGATTCTGTCTAATCAAGACTTATCTGTTATCTTCTGGGCATTTTCACTTTAACATTATTAACTTTAAATTGCTCATATTTTAAACTGTGGTGAGCATTTAGTTAAAAGCTATAGTGAGTGGTGTATTTCTGTACATTTTTATCATCAAAAAACAATATAAACTGAAAAACATGTATACCGTGAAATATTCCGTTCCGTGAAATAAAATGACTCATTCCGTGAAATAGATTTTTGGCCATTCCGCCCACCCCTATTTTCCATGTTATTCAGACTTTTGTCCTAACAAGCCATGGTGTTGGTATGCGACCTCTATTTTGGCCTTTGTTTACATTTAATGCGTTTTCGTTTTAAAGGGACACTACACTTTTTAAAAAAAATATGCTAATTTTCAAGCTCCCCTAGACTTAAACATTTGATTCTTACCATTTTGGAATCCATTCAGCTGATCTCCGGGTCTGGCGCTACCACTTTTAGCATAGCTTAGCACAATCCATAGAATCTGATTAGACCATTAGCATCGCGCCTAAAAATAACCAAAGAGTTTTGATATTTTTCCTATTTAAAACGATTTACTAGGCAGATATGGTTTGGAACTATACTCTCATTCTGGCGTAATAATCAAGGACTTTGCTGCCGTAACATGGCTGCAGCAGGCGCAATGATATTACGCAGCAGACGAAAATGGTCCCCTTAGTATCTTTCAATAGCAGGACACTACGGAATATCATTGCAAATCTGAAAACTGAGTTTATTAACACTTCTCCAACAAAGTTTACAATATTTTACCGCTATATTTCATAGCTGTATAGTCCAGAATCACTTGTGGTAATAAACCTACCTCATTGTCTCTCTGTGAGATTGGCGATACACGATAGTATCGGAGTGTGGGGCAATAGTTTACTCATTTATTTAATTATTTATTTGTTCATTTTTTACTCATTTATAACAAGTCACTTGATTGGTGGAGAAAAAAGAAGCTGATTTACTCTAAGGGCAACACTGTAATGACTTAAAACTGATGCCATTAATCCGAACGCGTCATTAAATCCCAGTGGCTCTAAAAATTCCTGCATGCCAGGGAGTGGGAACAACACGCTCGTTAGTTTTAAACCCCTGCGCTCCTAACCTCTCTATAGTGCAAGGAAATGTCAGAGCCGTGCGTATTACAAGCTCATGTGCAAGGAAGAGTCCTAATCATGCGCATTACAAGTTCAGGTGCTAGGAGTCCATGCCGTGCAAAATGTGCATGTTAATGTGAAACTATGATAATAATAAAAATAACCATCGCCAACTATCGTCATGAAAGCCTGCTATTGGCGATATGTCTGACGATCGTCAATACATGATACTGTCATCTATTGGCACAACCCTATTGTATATATCGCTCTGTAGAAAAATCTGTGTGTGCGCAGGCATGTAGTGTTTCTTTACAAAGTAACATCGCCATCTACTGGCCTTGGCATGCATAATATGGCCTTTTTAGTGGTTTGTTTGCTGATCTGTTTAAATGAGAGTTTTGATAAACATGGCACTTTAAACTACATGTTTGTAGTGTAAACTAGGGCTGTCACTTTTTATTCGATATTCGAATATGCATTCGAACATGACGTGAAATATCCGTATTCGAACTATAAATAAACCATCCTTTTTTTTTAAATGCCATGTGTAGCGCATTTTTACAGTAACACCTCGTAATAGGAAGGAGGCTGAGAGTGAGACCGACGACTGCAACTGTGCGCAAGAGAGGGAATCAAATGGGACTAAAATGAACCTCATGTGCATGTCAAGATAGAATTATAGTTTGTATATAAAATGACATATTGTTTATAGTGTTAAATATTATAGCAGAATACCTTGTGTTAATACGTTCGCATTATGAAATTAGCATGTATGAAGATAATTTCATCATTTTTACAACGCAATGTAAACTTTATATTAAACAACAACAGCATTTGTCTTGTAAACGGATTTTAAATGATCATGTGCTGACTGTCGCGCGTCACATAGACGACAGAGTCAAGTGAGATCTGATTAACTCATCTATAAGTTTAATTTCATCTCAAGTATCAAAGGGTTTGTGCTCTCTATAATTGAAAACGGGCAAGCAAACAGCACGCGCAGGGTTAAGCCGAAAGTATACTCGGGACGTCCGCGTATGCGCGCCGTCCGCATGACGTCATTTTCGTCATCAGGAGGGTCCGCGGCCGGCCGCGCGGACCGTCCGCGTGCAGCCCAAAATTTGAGACCGCGCGGACAGTGCGCGTACAGTCCGCGTACGACAGCGCATGCGCGTGAAAATATTTAGACAGGACACTCCACTATAAACAATTATACAAAGGAAATAGACAGCATTTGCACACACACTATCGTTTTTCTTCTTTAACTTTTACTTCTTCCAAGAACAGAAAGCTCTGGAGCATGTTTGTTTGATTCCTGTTCTTTGTTGTCTTGTTGTTTGTTCTAAACTGTGTTTGCAATGGTGGATCAGTTACTTTTCTTCACCTGCCATAATGTTTTATTGTACTGTAAATGTCACCAAATCAGTGCTGCCCTGACAGCCTGTTAGACTAATAATTTGAATAAGAAATCATTTGTATTGCGTATAGTGTCGAACGCGGCCATCCGCGTGTAGCCGCGGGGACTATACCCGGAAAGCTGCGCGGACGCGTGCGCGAGTCAACCGGACGCGGACGCGGAAAAAGTATACCCGGTCCTTTAATGTACTTGTGAATGATGGCTCACAAACGCGCGGGATAGGCTTTGTATAAGTGTGCTTGTTGTCAATGACAGTTCTGGTCACAAACACGCTCAAGCGTGGGATATGTGTGCTTGTCAATGATGGGCATTAAATCCGCGAAATTCCGCGGAGTTTTCTGCCGAAATCTGTGGGCGCGAATTCCGTTTGCGTCTGCATATACTCCTGCTCCTATTTAAGTTGTCACGTTATTGTTTGTAACTGTTCTGAATCATATTTTTTTATATATAAGTTTGTTATTCATAAGTTGATAACCTGCTGTTTCAAACATTAAGTAAAAAGTAATCCAGACAACCCTGTGTATGACTGTCACTGTTAATAATTTTGTGATTGAATCTCCATTACGGTGGGTTTTTGATGCGCGTGGGGGGCGGCGCCTAGATATTCGAATATATTCGGATACATTGCATGATATTCGAAATCCGTTCGAATTAGATTTTTCTCAAAAGTGACAGCCCTAGTGTAAACATATCCTTAGAATCTTAAATGTCTTGTGATTTTTTTTCTTTGCGCTTTCCTCTAGCTGTTTTCCAAGCTTCAGTCAGTAAAGGCAGAGATTCAGGATGCCCAGGAAGAGCATGTTAAATACAGACAGGAGCTGGAGCAGACACAGAATGAGCTGACCAGAGAACTGAAACTCAAGTATGTGAACATGTGTTTAGAGTTCCTCTTCCATTATCCCATTACACTCCCTCTCTTTGCTTGCTTGCTTTGCTTTACCCATTACGGTTCTGCATTTCCGTTTATTCCTTCTATGACCTATTAACTGTTTTGTATTAAAAAGAAACAACAATCAAGTTATTTAGCAAGTACATAAAGTCACTGTTGCACTGTCTTCACACCTCACCTATCCCCCCAATTCACAATGGTAAGCTTATAAGAGGGATTTATAGATTGAACTGTATGTTTTTGTGGTAAATAAGGTAAAGTCAAGTTAAATATGTAAATATAAGTATGTAAAGTAACCTGCAATTTTCTGATTTAAACAGAGATGCCAATATAGAGGCAAAAGTTGCGTATTGCAGCTTTAACATTAGATTCATCATTTATCATATGTGACCCTTCTGTGAAATGTGAGATTTGGAGCATCAAAGTTTGATTTTAGGCATCGATTTCAATCTTTACCCAGTTAATATTAAAGACTTTAATGTTATATTTTCAGAGAATGTTCTTTACATTATGTAGAATAATTCTTTTTAAATGACTAGCTGGGTTTTTACAGGCAGGGTCACATTTGTGAATGCAGTGGTCAGTGCCTGTTTGAGATGTAAAGTAGACACTGTATTTTGAAAATGAACCTCTAAAGCACTCTTAGCTAATGTTACGTTATGCTGATGAGACAAACTGCTTGGATATCTGGACTAACCAACTGCTACATTAGAGATGTAATGGAGATTAATACTGCACACACTTAAGGCTACAGTGTGTTGAGGTAGTGTCCATTAGGGGAAGATCTATTTGACAGACTGCTGTTAACATATTTAGTTTTAGAGGTCCATTGTGTAACGTTTAGAAGGATCTTTAGACAGAAATGCAATATAATATACATAACTATATTATCAGTGGCTTATAAAGACCTTACAAAATGAACTGTATTCTTTTAATTATCTTAGAATGAGCCGTTTTTATGTACATAATCCACGGGTACCCTAACGTGGCGGTCGCCGTCATGTTTCTACAGTAGCCCTAAATGGACAAAGCATTTTGTCACTGTGTTGTCTCAGACGTCGTGTTTGTCCTGTGGTGGCTACAGTAGCTTCTCTTTGCGTTTCGAAAAGGAGGGTTGAGCTGTGGACGGAGTCGTTGGTTGAAATTCAGATGCTGCTAAAAATCTACACAGTGGACCTTTAACATTTGTGTTCTATTCACCAGACATCTGATCATAGAGAACTTCATCCCTCTGGAGGTGAAGAACAAGATTGTAACAAGGGCCATTTTTGATGAAGAGGACGACACCTGGAAAATGACACCTATCACCCGTATTCAAAGGTATGAGCAGAAAGCGAATTAACAGAAAGGGGCGGTTTCCCAGACAGGACTTACACTAATCACAGTGCATGTTTGAATTGACTTAATTTTAAAACATTTTGGTCTTGCGTATCTTTAAGGGTACATTTCATAAAACTTTTTTAAGATGTCAAATAAACTTTGGTGTCCCCAGAGTACATATATGAAATTCTAGCTCAAAATACCATATAGATAATTTTTTATAGCTTGTTAAAATAGCAACTTTGTAGATGTGAGCAAAAATGGGTGTGTCCTTTAACATGCAAATGAGCTGATCTCTGCACTAAACGGCAGTGCTGTGGTTGAATAGGGCAGATTAAGGGGTGGTATTATCCCCTTTCTGACATCAGAAGGGGGGACAAATTTCAATGGTTTAGTTGTTTACATGCTTGCAGAGAATGGTTTACCAAAACTAAGTTGCTGGGTTGTTTTCTTTTTACATTTTTTAGGTTAATAGAAGCACCAGGGACGCAATTATAGCACTTAAACATGATTTCCATGATATGTCCCCTATTGTTTTGTCTCAAGATGCACACAGGTGTTGTTTTTTGTAAGGTATGTTTGTAAAAATATAGCTAAGGCCTAGTCCTGGATCTATCTTCTAAACCCTGTCCTGGGAAACCATGCCTTAAAGTTATAAATCAGCCTAATGACTCACTTATAATTCTTAACCGAACCTCATCACTGTAGAAATGTGTAGCTAAAATATTTTTTTGTTTCTCAGTGATCAGCAGATGATGAAAAGGCCAGTTTCTGCAGTCGGGTACATTCGGCCTCTGAGTCAGCACGCTCGCATGGCCATGTTGATGCAGCCTGATGTCAGATACAAGGTATGCTGACACAGTTCCCATAATTCCAAGAGCGCAACACAAAAGCTCATTTACAGCTTCCTCATTCTACACAATGGTGCTCTGGAGAAACGTATGGGTCAGCTTTCCAGTTCTTATGCCTTATTTTGTATTTTTTTATTTTATCTTCCAGGCTGAGAATATCTTGCTGTTGGAGTTGGATCTCCCCACACGAACCACAAAAGATTACGAGGGGCCGGTTATAGCACCTACAGTAGCTGCAGCTCTGGAAGATGCTCTGAGGGAGGAGGATGAGATCCAAGTGGACGCCTCCGGTTTCCATTCCAGCCTCGGTTTGGGAACTGGTGTGGGTCTTTGTGTTTCCTCAGCTGGGTTCTCAAAGAAACCAAAGTCAGGGTAAAAACTGTACCCCCATTACATCCTGTTTTCTTTCATCATCCTTTTGTTCATCCTTCCTTAACATACCTTTTCCCCCACAATCTTCTTACAGCCGCCCTAAAACTGGCAAGAAGGTGAGCACCCCCACTTCAGGTCATAGCCCCTTGTCTGGCTCAGGGTCCCCTCTGTACCCGCAGTCCCGTGGGCTTGTGCCCAAATGAAACCGCTCCTCTGTGAAACCCTCCGCCTGTCCTCATGTGGGCTATTTGCAACTATGTTCTCAGTTCTGGAGGACCAAAAGACTCACAAGCTGCAAGTCATGGGACAGTTTTGATGGATGTCATGTATAAGTCAATATTTAGGAAGATGGAACACGTCTCGTTTAACCTTACATGATTGGCTTACATTTAAAATGCTGATTGTGTCGTAATACAAACAAGATTTTCCAACTACCTTGTTTTTAGATGTCACATTGGCATCCCACAAAAAAATGTTACAGCACTCGATCAATTTGGATTTAGTGTGCACTTCAGTAAAATGTTATGTGTTTATGGTCTGTGTAAATGTCTGTGTGGGTGAGGTCAAAGGTCAAGACGTTAGATACATCTCATTTATGGGAACGTTTTATGTGGGTGCTAGAAGTCCAGTTGTAGGATTAACCAATTTTAGCTGGAGATTTATGCTGGTCCACTGTATTTGTTATCTGACGAGCATTACGTCATTGGCCAGATATTCCAAAACAATCTCTAAGACTCTGTTTGGCAGAGGCAAGGCCGATAGAAGATGTTTTTAATAGGCTGTTGTTGCAGTCAGCGCTGTATCCTGTAGTTGCTGTGTTTTTCCAGACTTTCTTTGAAAGGATGGGATTTGGGAGGAGAGGTGGGGTTAAAGGTCATCACACACTAAGAATATCAGGGTTCAAAGGTGCCTTAGTTTCTCATTAAATATGGAAGTGAATATAACTCCCATTGGTCTGAGAGTCCCTTGACCTGATCATTAAATATTGTACCCCAAATGTGTGAGCCAATTTGCTCTTTTTACCACATGCCTCCGAAATACAGAATTCTTTCAGTGTTACTTGGTTTATTCAGGTTTGTATTTAATATTTAGATTTCATAGGGGTTTGTAAACACAAAGTCTTAAATAAGTGATTGCCCCTCCTTTAACTTACCCTTGATGGTAATACCATTGCCTGCTGCTACCGTAGGGTTTTATCACCCCTTGTGACAAAGCATACAGTTTATGTATATTAAGATGTAGGTAAATATTTCTGCATTGCAAATAAATAATAAATAGAGCAACATTTAAAAGGCTAATTTATGACCATACTAGTCAATTTTATAAGCAATTGTAGATACTTTTTAATGTTCTTATTTTCTTTGCTTAGATTTGTATTATTTTTGAATGTATTATTTAAAGTTCTGTACAAATTTATTTTTGCATACGAGATTTAAGTATCATTTTCACTTGATTCAACTGATTTCTTCTGTTAACCAGAAAACATCAAATATTAAACGCAGCTGATCACAATCTGTATTCAAATCCTTTTGCTGATACTCTTATAGTGGTTTACACTTTAAACATTTGTAATAATAAATTTTGAATTTCTTAAGTGAACTCTATGTAATGAATATTCATGTTGGACGACTCCAGGTTGTATTAATATTGCATAACTCATTTGTTTCTATTACATAGTTAAAAGATAGTTTGGCATGACTTAAAACAACTATTATAGACCATTTCAAATGATGTAAACAACACTGGTCCAGAAACACTTCCTGTTACAGTTTGTGACAGTTATTTCTTTATTTCACATATATCATTATCTTTAAGATGTTTGTTTAACTTCAGTTAATTCAGATTTATATGTTCTGTTGGTTTATTTTATCCCAACGTTTATCTAGTGTTAAAAAACGGAAACAGGAAGTGCTTCTGGACCAGTGTTGTTTTACATCTTTTGAAATGGTCTATAGGGGTGATTGTTATTGCAGGTACATTTGGTGTCCAAAGACATTATTTTATCTGCTTTTTTCAAATTGTTATATTTTACATTATTTTAATAATTTGGTACTCATGACTCACATGACGATGTTATAAGCCATAATAATATTTACCTGTTGTTTGAATTAGTGTCAATTCTGTTACCGTCAAACTGTTACCATAGAGTAAAAGATGAAGTGTGGTCGGTTTATGATTGACAATATAAATTAAACACAAATCTTTTAATAAAAACAAAGCAAAATTTTTTTTAATTTTAATAAAGAGTGTTTTTTCCTGTGTCCTCTTAAATAGGAAAAGCAATATAAAAAAGCAGTATTTGTACCTGCTTCAAATAAATACAGTTAATAAAAAAAACAAAATTCAAACTAATAAAATGAATAAACTGAAATGAACTGTTATCCTCAGACGGTACATGACCAGTGACAGCTCGTGACTGATCATCCGAAGGGCGCTAATTCAAAATAAGTGTTTGGAGTGTTATGTGTAATTGTTGCGTTTAAAAATGTGTTTGATGCATCATGTGTACCACGTGCATATGTTTTGTCAAAATAAGTGCCTGCTGCACACGCATCAAAACCGTTTATGATAAAAGAGACGCTCACGTTCGCAAAATACATGCAAGACATTCACTTAAAAGTAAACTCTGATTACGAATGAGATTATGCGAGCATTTTTTTTTTATCATAAACCCTTTAGACGCATCTGCAGCAGGCACTTATTTTGACAAGACACGTGATGCACATAGGATCACTCCACGCGCAGAACACATATTTTGAAATTACAAACAACACACATGACGGGCTAAATACATGTTGTGACGAACTTCGCATCGAGCGCCTCGAAAAAAGAAGTCACCGGCCGCCACTGTACATAACGTATGGTTCTGTGCTTCTGCAGTTACTTGTATCTTTATGTACATCAAAAAATGGACCATACTTCGTCCTTAAAAGTGTTGACAGTCATACACATAGAAACACACACACACTCTCTTTTTCACACACACTACTGTCAACACTGTTTTTTTGTCGACCTTGACGTTTTTTTACAGAAAATATATTTTAATGGCTTATAACTTCTTGTGATCCATAACAATGATTACCAAATTAAAGTATGACACATTATTTTTTTAATTATTGAAGTATACCTATTTAAAAAAAGTAAAAAAAAATACTTTGAACAGCAACTGTCCCTTCAATTATATAATCACCTATAATAAGCTAGAAATATAACTGCATGTCTGCAGTATGATATATAGATTTGTCCATGTGGTCATATCAAGTAAGACATGAGTTTAATGTTTATAAACAACCACAAAGAAAATAGTTTTTATCTCTCAAAATGTTTTTTATTGAATTAAAATGCAATTTATTTTAGTTAAGCCCACACTGTTTTAAACCATTTTGTAATTAAAGTTTGCTTTAGGATCTGAATTACTGGAAAAATTCATATACAGTGGGTTACACAAGTGAGACCTCTCTGCATCACGTTGATGGACGAGCGCGGATATGCTTAATGCCAAAAGAGTTTGGATGCACTATTGTGCAGACACAGGCTGGTGATGTTTTCTTTGAAGACCATATTGCTTATAACAGACATCATAAAACATAATTCTGTATGTTAGTTTTACCTGTCTTCTGTCTAACTGTAAAGAGGACAACTCGTGTGAAAATGTACTTGTGTCATCAAACTATGTCTGCCTTAAATGCCCCCATGTGATTCAAATGAAAAAATAGTTAGATTCTTGTTAAAATAAAACATTTATTGTTGAAAACCAGGCTTGTGGCATTAAAAGGACAAATATATTAAACTAAAGTTTATCATTATATAAATTAAAGCAACACTATGTAGTTTTTTACCTTTAAATAATGTCTTTAAAATTATTTCAGTGATAGAACAACTTTTAACTGGACAAATTGTACTATTGCTGCATCCTGAGCAGCCTCCTAGCTGCTACAAGCAAACTCTGAAAGTGGCGGTGGAGGGTAGAGCACACAGCCCCACCCCTCCCCCTGCCTGCAGAATGATACCAGGCACTGTTGCGCTTTTCAACCACATGGGGGAGCTGTTAGTCATTTTTACATGGAAACTACATAGTGTTGCTTTAAAATTAAACTACAGTATATAAAATGCATTCCCCTATTTAAGTTTTAAACATGTAAATATACAAAAATATATTTATTAATAACCTGTGTAACTTAGTCAGTGATCCATTGTTACCAATTAACGCGCTCACAGATGAGTGGCGATCGTGTATTGCAGTGGTTCTCAACTCTGTTCCTGAAAGCCCACTGCTCTGCACATTTTGTATGTTTCTCTCATCTGACACAATCAGTTCAGTTCATAGAGATCTCTACTAATGAGCTGATGATTTGAATCAGGTGTGATAAATAAAGGAGACATACAAAATGTACAGCACACAGAATTTCAGTCACTCACTCATGCAGTGGTTATCTGAGCAGATGCAAAGAAAATCACAGAGAGAGACTAAACCTTTACAAAGCGACAAAGCTTACAAAACCTATCAACATCGTGTCCTCATCACGTTTACCCTTCAAGGGAGAAACTGATGAGTTGAAAAATGTCCATGGACTGGAAGTTAGCGGATGTAGTGATCGGTTCTCCGAATTGATTCACGTTCGATCGTGAGATCCAACGCTCACCGCTGACGGAAAGTTCATGAAGGTGTCTCGACTGAGGCACGCTGTTCAACAGGTGAGATGCAAAATACATTTATGCTGATATTAGATAACTGTTAGAAGATCTTTACTATTAGTAGATTAGCGCACAAATTTCATTGTTTTAACAATAATATACAATAATAAAAATCACAGTAAGCCGACTGTGTTTATTATCTTTGGTTCTACTTGCTAACTGCTGTTCAAAATACAAAATAGTGTCTGCTTCAAAATACACAGTCGCGTGAGCCGGGTAGAACTTTTATCTGATCAGAAGCCAAACAAGAATTCCCTTAATTCAGTTTAAATAATTTAAATAACACATTTATTTGTATGGTGCTTTTCACAATGCATATTGTTTCAAAGCTTTTTTACAGAAAATGCACGATTAATATATTACAAAATAAAGGTGATTAGCAAAATTAACACATGTATTAAAGGAATGATGGGGTGATCATAACAGTTATTATACATGCGAGTACCCCCCCCCAAAAAAAATCTTGCCACAACCCTGAGTATATTAAAAAGTACATGAAAATGTCTGAATATCAACTTAAATGTCACACACTATGTTATCACACAATGTGTAATTTAATTCTAATGAGAAAATTGGGTACATGGTCACAATTTTCTTGTATTTTCAGTTTATTAACTTCGGAGAAAAAAGAGAGAAAGAGAGTGCAGGAATACACATGTTTACAAACACAAGTGTTTTCTCATTTGACCACTCATCTAACTTTATGTCCTCAGCTGGTTGGCCCCTCACCAACATTGAGGCTGGCACCAGTGAGTGTAAAGATGCCCATGGACTGGACTTCGGCGGGCTCAGTGACCGATTCCCCGTATTGATTCACGTTCGATCGTGGGATTCGTCGCTTTCCGCTGATGGAAAGCTCATGCGGGTGTCTTCAACACACACTGTGGACGAAAGTCCAACAATCAAGACAAAAAATTGTAATTATCTTTATTAATAGATTCGCACACAAAGACACCTTGTCTTCTGGCCCAACTGTGCAATAAATATATATAAAAATGTGTAAATACCCACAGCTTATCACACACTATGTGGTGATTTTGTAAAAGCTCACAGTTTTCTTCTATTTTTAGTTTTGCCCCTCACCAACACTGAGGCTGGCATTGATGAGAGGAGAGAAGTCCATGGACTGGACGTCGGCGGGCGCAGTGACCGATTCCCCCAATTGATTCACGTTCGATCGTGGGATTCGTCGCTCTCCGCTGATGGAAAGCTCATGAAGGTGTCACCGATACACACTGTGGACCAAAGTCCAAAAGGTGAGATGAAATGGGGTCAGGTCTTCATTGTGCTAGGTTAAGCAACATCTACTCATCTGACTACTTAACATTGCGTCCTCAGCAGGTCCGTCCCTCAACAACACTAGAAGCTAGTGTTGGAGGTGGCCGTGTCCCTGATCTGAATAACATCCAGTCACGGGATGCATTGCCCTCCACTAGCAGAAAGTGGAATGACAGCCCAAAGGGTGAGAGGAACATTTATGCTGATATTAGTTATGTTCTGCCCTCACTAAACCACTCAGATATTCAGCTATGCAGAAAACTTAACACTTAAGTACTCAAAACAGAACTATCTTCAAGCATTGTTAATGGAAGCGGTGTAAAACGGCAAAATACAACAATAGATAACATACATGTTCAAATAAATCCATTTTCTAATACAAATAGCATAACCTACACAACAATAGCATTAAAAACAATAGAGTATACATGTAGTCACCATAACAGCTTAAATTTCTTCCAATGTACAAATGTTTGGTTCTCTGTTTCAGAACAACGTGGTGAAGGGAGGAATGGCGCAGGGATCTGCGGGTTCATCAAAGGAACTTGGATGGCTGCAAAGCGCCGTTTCCTCAGCCGCCACAAAGTGGAGCCTTTCGTTCCACCACTACAACCGGACACAAGTTTATTTAATCCAGGGCTGTCTGTCCCATGTGCATCAAGCCTCGAGCAAGGGCCTTCAGGTTCCCGCTGGTTCGACGCTACATCTGATGCACGTCCGGTTATGAATGACAGTGCAGCTAGGGTTTGGTCTATGCCAGGCCAAACTTCTGACGCAGATCTCATTTCTGGAGCGGACGCCAGGTCCCATTCGGACAAGTCCCATTCGGACAGCACGTACCCTTCGTACAGCTTGTCCCTCTCCGTCGATGAGTGCGGAGTTATTGGTGAGCCAGCACCAATGCTGTTTACTTTAAGCAGCGATTCTTTCCCTGATCCGTCAAATGACAGCAGCTCCAGTGAAAGCTCTAACAAAACATTCATTGTTGATCAAGGCATAAAAGGTAAGATGACATGAGCCAAATACACTAAGATAGAGCCAAATACAAGCTGCAACAAATAATTCATATTTAATCAGAGATCAGAGATGTTTTTTTACTAATTATGTTTTGCTCTTCGATTTAGAGCAAACAATAGTTTTTCCCGTCGATGAGTGCGGAGCCGATCAGAGGAAAGATGTTGACAGACCGAAGCTGTTTGGCCTTGGCAGCGATTCTTTCTCGTCCCAGTCGGAAGAATCTAGTCTGTCAACTGAAAGCAGCTCCAGTGAGAGCTTGTACAAAACATACACTGTTGAAGACAGTACAAATGGAGAACCCACAAGACTGGACAGTGATCATGGCATGAAAGGTAAGATGAAATTAACCAAATACAAGCTGCAACAAATAATTCACATTTAATCTGTGATCAGAGATGTTTTTTTACTAATTACGTTTTGCCCTTCGATTTAGAAGAAATTGCCACAAAGAAAACGTAGACGGGAATCCGTGGGTTTTTTAAGAGGAAGTGGAAAAAGGCTAAGCAAACCTTTAACCGCTGTTTTAAGAATAAAGTGGAACCAATGCAGCCAAACGAGGACTTTTTTGTTAACTCAGTTTTTCTTTTGCAGGTTGCCATAAAAATCATGTCCAGGCGGGTGAATAGACAGACCATTGTTATTGTGAATGGCAAATCTTACTGAACATATAATTTTTTGTGATAATTTACATTTTTTCTTTAATTTTCTTTTTTTTGTCTTCTTTCTTTAGCCGGGACATTCCAAACCTCTGCCTGTAGAAGTGGCACTCCTGATTAAGATGAATGAACCTCCCATAAGTCAATATGCCATAAAAATGTTGGAGTGCAAAGTCCAAAGTTTTTGCCATGTTTTCTGTTGCTTCTTGGCACTGCGGTGGTTCTGCTCTGTGATTGCTACGCTTTGAGTTCTTTGCAGCGCCTTGTGTTCTTGATGCATCTTGGGTGCTCAATGCGCCCTGGGTGATTGATACGTTGTATTTTTCTTGCTGTGCTTTGGGTGCTTGATGTTCTTTGTGTGCTTGCTGTGCTTTGAGTACTTGCTGTGCTTTGTGTGCTTGCTGTGCTTTGTGTGCTTTCTGTGCTTTGTGAGCTTGCTGTGCTTTGTGTGCTTGCTGTGCATTGTGAGCTTGCTGTGCATTGTGAGCTTGCTGTGCATTGTGAGCTTGCTGTGCTGTGTTTGCATTGTGCCGAAGGTGCTTGACCCCGTGTTGCTGCTTGCAGCTATATTTTGTATTATTATTGTGTTATATATTTTTTTATTATTATTATTGTATTATATTTATTATTATTGTTATTGTATTATATTTACATGTAATTATTGTAAATATAATAAGGATGTGCACTTGTAACATTCTATTGTATGTCATTTAATGAAATATATTATAACTTTTACTGTGTTTGTATAAAAGACTCCTAATTCGGATGACCTTATCCATCCAAAAATCACAGTATAGCTTCCATAAAAATAAAAGATTACCTTAATGTGTCATTCTCACAGTCAACTTCCCTAACTTCCACTCCTTATATGGTGATGTCATAGTGTGGTAATCTGAAGCCTGGGCTTTATCCATAAACACACAAAAATTCAAGTAGGTTATGATGAAAAATGAACACTAGCACTCTTTTTCAGTTTTTGCAGTGTGCAAATTCAAACTACAGTATATTGAAAGGTCCATTACCTACAAGCACAGTCCTTTAAAGCAAAACATGGTCGATATGCTTGTACTTCAGTTTACAGCTAAATAATTCACAGATGATGATAATATCCTGGATTGAAGAGCTACTGTACCTAGCTTGTTGTGTCATAGCACCTTGTCTGAAAAACCGCTCCTCTGCACTGTAAAAAAAATAATATGCCATATCTGCTCAATAAAAGTGTGGCAACAGATTACCAGCAATATCAATTACATTCAATACATGAAAATTGAGTTAAGATTTACTTAATAAACAAAAAGATAAATTGCAATTCTGAAAAAAAAATTCAATTTGAACAAAAATATTGGGTATACAGGACAAAGAACTAACATTATAAAATAAATACTACTCTTAATATACTACTTTTTTTTAAATAATACTACTATTTTTTAGGATTTTAAAGGATTTTAATGGGATCCAGTTAAATTTTTTGTATCTTAAAGTATCTAAAAATATATATACTTTAAGATACAAAAAATGTAACTGGATCCCATTTAAAAGCTTAAAAAAATAGTATAATTGAGTAGTATATATATATATATATATATATATATATATATATATATATATATATATATATATATATATATATATATATATATATTCTCCCTGTGGATTTACTCCGGGTACTCCCGTTTCCTCCCACAGGCCAAAACATGCAAGTTAGGCAGATTGGAGATTCCAAATTTTCCATAAAGTATGACTTTCGTTTCCGATAAACGGAGAAAAGACAGTTAGATATGACTGCGTGTCCATAATAGTTTACCATGTCTCTCTCTTATGATAATACAACAATTGTAAAACTATCTCTGCATTTACCTCAACTCTGGATAAAAGGCGAGTTCCGTTTAAGAAAAGTGACGCGAGCTCTTTGACGTGCAGCCAAAGCTGTTATGAACCAATATCGATAAAAATGTCGATAACTTATCAGTGGTTACAAGATACATTTAATGCCTATCCGGTTTTGTAGTTTTATCACCTGGATTTTTGCGTATTTTGCACAGATACTCGCTCTCTCTCTTCATAGCGATGTTGCCAGGCAACGGGAACAACAACAATAGCTTATACTGACAAACTATATTTTACACACACACACTTACATATCTAGACTGTGCAAAATATTGAAAAAATAATAAAACATTTGTTTGTGCTCCTAGAGTTTCCATTCAGACGAACTGAGTTGTGTCTAGAAGGGATACTGGCCAGCTCTACAGCTGCGTCCAAAATCTCGTAGAATCTCGCCGGATGAGCGCTGTTTTCAAATAAACCCAACATCTCGCGATATTTGGCCGTAGCTGGATTCCATTTAGCCAAAATCCTCAAACTGCTCAAGTTTTTGAACAGGACAGGGGATGCCTATGCGCAATGTTAATGAATACAAACTAGTGTAGGAATTTTATGTATAAATATACAAATTATTTTAATTATTATTATTATTTGTTACTTGCAGTATGGTGCTCTTTGCAGTGTGTGATTCCTTATATAATAGAAATCTAATAACTCAAATTTGATGCTGTAAGTCAAACTGAAATCTCAGTTTAGTCGTGGACCCAGTACTCCATATGAAATAAGTTACTTTGAAAGCTTAGAATGTCTACTTTCTGCAGATATGCATCAAATTGACATATTTTACTGTAAGAAAGATATTTACACTTAATTTACACTATCATCCCCCCTTTTTTTATATTTACATATTTCATATATATATATATATATATATATATATATATATATATATATATATATATATATATATATATATATATATATATATATATATATATATATATATATATATATATATATATATATAACAAACATGGGCAATCATTCCCAGAAATAAGGTAACAGCGTTATTTTTGTTCTATCATTATCACATATCCAACAATTGTTGAATGAATAGTTAGGTAAGACATTTTTAAACTTACGTGAAACTTGAGCGTCAACTGTCTCAGAAAGTGCATATTAGCCACAAAATACTACATGGTCTGTTAGCGTAGGTTGTCCTCTACAAAATGAGTCCATTTACATCGTTTTATTTGGTTGTACGCATGAATAATCGTTTGCTATTTATTGTATGTGCACAACAAAGTACTTTTATATGAAAAATTTATTTTACTCCTCTCACTTGAACGCATAGACAGTAAAAGAAATGGACACAGCGACCCCATTGGATTCAACGGAGACAAGTGAAGTCAATTAGAAGCACGCACTTCCTGGGTGTCGAGCGTACTGCGCAGACTCAAACTGAGCTCAATGACGTGGATGTCACGTGAGCAACCTGTCTGGCAATTGTAAGTCTTCTAATAGCCGTGCCACGGGAAATCTGAATCACCTACTGAATCTTGCAGAGACGGCGAGCGTGAACAGGAGCACATTTTGGTTAGTATTCTGATTAGTAATCTCCCTCACTTTATGCCTTCACGTCCAACCGATTGCCTCATAGTCAGTAAAAGATTGCCTGTGAGCTTCTCTCCCAGTCCATACGGTAATTTCTCTACTGTGCGACAGAAAGTCGCAGGTTATGACGCAATCGTTAGCCTATTTTTACAAAAACTGCTTCTACTGGGACATTACGTAAGATACATGGTAATGGAGCCTTTTATACATTTTCGTGTTTCTTTAGAAATAATTAATGGACAAATGGAGTCTTTAAACGCCTCAGATGTAAAGTTATTCGCTGTCAAAGTGACGCCAAAATGAATGGGAGTCAATGGGATGCTAACAGCAGATGGGTGTTCGCTAAGCAATGGCGGCGTCCAGGGAAGCTTCAATAAAATATGAAACCCTGCCCCCCTGCTTGAACGGGACTTCCTCGCACGCTCTTCAAGGTAAACAAATGGTTCTTTTTTTCTGGCGTTTACTGCCACCTGCTGGTAAGAACCAGAACTGTCTCCAGTCTGATAGACCAACAACAAAAAAGGGTTTTCTGTAAAATGATATAAAGCTATTGCATTTATTCCAATGTATTTGGTTATGGGGACACTTTAAATGTGTGTAGGTGGAAATTGAATACAAAAAGGGTATTATTTCTTCCTTCAGTTGGAATAGAATAACTTTTGCATACATCAGAATAGAGACAAATCTTTTCCTTTTTCCTCTAAAAGCTGACATTTGCTGGAATCAAACAAAACTGTCTGCACTTTTTTATTTTTTATTAGAGGACTGACAACACATACAACCATGTTTAACACTTTCAACAGTGTTTTATGTAATTTCAAATGGTTTCCTGTAAAATGATCCCAACCTTTTGTATGTACACCTCTGCATGGAAAGCTTTTGAAACTGGGTAGGCCAAATCCAGGCAAAAATCCCCAAAATAGTCTCTGTGCTTAAGAGGTTAAACAGACAATATCTTTATAAACCTTTTGCTTTAAAAACATACATTCTTGCCTAAAAAGCTTTTTCAAAACTTGGAATTGTGGCACAATAACAGTAATATTTCATAAATCCGTCAGGTCAGCCCCCACGACCTGCTTATCAACCTGAAATGGTTTTTAATTTGATTTAACTTGCATTTCAGCAAAATGTTATGTGTTTAGTGTCTGTGTAAATGTATGTGTGTGGGTAAGGTTAAAGGTCAAGACAACAAATAGTCTGGACATAACACCCATATGTATTCGATACTTGTCATTTGTGAGAATGTTTTATGTGGGTGCTAGTTAGTCTACATTTTCCAGTTGTAGGATTAACAAATTTTAGCTGGAGATTTATGCTGGTCCACTGTATGTGTTATCTGACAAGAGAACAAGAGCATTACGTCATTGGCCAGATCCCAAAACAATCTCTCAGACTCTGTTTGACAGAAGCAGGGCCGATAGAAAAGGCAAGTAAGATGTTTTTCAATAGACTGTTGTTGCAGTCTGTTGTTCTTTGAAAGGATGGGATTTGGGAGAGAGGTGGGGTTAGGTCATCACACACTAAGAATATCAGGGTTCAAAGGTGCCTTAGTTTCTCATTAAATATGGAAGTGAATATAACTCCCATTGGTCTGAGAGTCCCTTGACCTGATCACAAAATATTGTACCCCAAATTTGTGAGCCAATTTGCTCTTTTTAACACATGCCTAATAAATACAGAATTATTTCAGTGTTACTTGGTTTATTCATTGGTTTATGTTTAGATTTGTATTATTTTTGAACGTATTATTTAAAGTTCTGTACAAATGTATTTTTGCATACGAGATTTAAGTATCATTTTCACTTGATTCAGCTGATTTCCTCTGTTAACCAGAATACATCAAATATTAAACGCAGCTCATCAGAATCTGTATTTCAAATCCTGATACTCTTACAGTGGTTTACATTTTAAACATGTTTAATAATACATTTTGAATTTCATAAGTGAAGTCTACGTAATTAATATTTATGTTGCTCCTCAGGCTGTATTAATATTGCATAAATCATTAGTTATTTAAAAACAACTATTATAGGGGTAATTTTCTTAATGCAGGTACATTTGCTTTTTTCAAATTATTATAAAATTAATTATTTTAATAATTTGGTACTCATGGATCACATGACGACATAATTAATTATAGGCCATAATAATGTTTGATTTATTTCCTCATGTCCCCAGAAAGTTATAAAAATACAGTTGGTCCCCACAATGTGATAACAACCAGGTACACACGTACGCACGCACACACACACACACCTACCTCTACACCAGGGTTCCGCAAATCTTACCCTGGAGGGCCAGAGCACTACAGACAGAGTTTAGGTCCAACCTGAATCAAACTTACCCACCTGTCATTTTCTAGTGATCATGAAGACCTTGATTAAACTCTGCAGTGCTCCGGCCCTCCAGGGTAAGATTTGGGGAACCCTGGTCTACACTGTTATTACCTTGACACTTTTTAAAAAATATATATTTTCATGGCCTATAACATCTTGTGATCCATAACAGTGATCACCAAATTAAAGTATAACACATTATTTTTTTAAATTATTGAAGTATAATCATTTAAAAAAGTTTATTGACTTTGAACAGCTATGTACCTGCAATTATATAATCACCTATAATAAGCTAGAAATATAACTGAATGTCTGCAGTCGGATATATAGATTTGTCCATGTGGTCATATCAAGTCAGATTTGAGTTTAATGTTTACAAACAACCACAAACATTTTTTTTATTCATGCAATGCTAACAAGCATTGTTCAATACTGAAACCACATTGTCAAAACTCTTCACACAGGCAGCGAAACAGACAGTCAGTGCAGACCAAACTGTGAACCATTTTTCATTGCATTCAGTGAACCACGCTTTTTAAAATCCATACTCCACAACATGCAAAATACTATGTATTTTCAGCACATTTTTCTAATGGTTAAAACAGATTCAAGACAGACTGATGGGAAATTCCAAGCATGTATCCAGTAATTATTTTAAAATATTGTCAATTTTATAGCCGAATCATTACAAGACAATTGAAATTTTAGCTGATTAATTTCTTAATCATTCTATGCTTTCAATAAAGTGAAAAGGTGTTACAATATTCTATATGAAGAGCTGAATTATGTGGAAAATCATTCAAACTTAAAAAAGAAAAGTTGAAAATTTATCTAATGCTTCCTGTTGATAGTGTTAGATCAGTGTGTTGTGAATGAAATGTGTGTTTTTCTGAATGAGAAATGACAAATATATTAAAGTTTTATAAGTATATAAATTAAACTAAAATTAAACTACAGTATTGAATAACCAGTACCACATTTATTTCATTAAAAAAATCCTATGTGCCATTTTGTGACTCCTGCTGTTACTACAGCTGTTGTAAAAATTGACAGAGAGAACAGCATTAATTTCAATTGATATACAATGAATTTAAAACGCTTGACAGATGACTCCAGGCTCTCTAGACGCTCACAGACGAGTGACGTGTATTGTATTGTGACATCATAATGCTAGCGTTCCATAGAATGGTATATAAAGCGATGTGCTCAGAATTTCAGTCACTCACTCATACGGTGGTTAACTGAGCAGACGCAAAGAAAATCACAGAGAGAGACTAAACCTTTACAAAGCGACAAAGCTTACAAAACCTATTTAACATCATGTCCTCATCACGTTTACCCTTCACTAACATCGAGGGAGAAACCGATGAGTTGAAAGATGTCCATGGACTGGAAGTCAGCGGTGGTAGTGATCGGTTCCCCGAATTGATTCACGTTCGATCGTGGGATCCAACGCTCACCGCTGACGGAAAGTTCATGAAGGTGTCTCTGAGACACGCTGTGGACGAAAGTCCAACAGGTAAGATGAAAAATACATTTATGCTTATATTAGATAGAAGATCTTTTCGGTCAATTAAGTATATCAGGGTTGCAAACTCCCACGCGTTTGGCGCGAGACACGCAAATAACAATCCAGCCTAAAGAAAATATAGCTTATTTCTGTGAGGGTGAAGCTTAAATCACCATACTGCTTATCTGGATCTAGATTTGAAACACCAGAGATAATGACTAGTGTCCGGTTAGGACATCTGGAGCACCGGGAGTTTTCCATATGTGCCGCTGGGCATTGTGGGCCGGCTCGCTGTTAGGCACATACAATAATACAAATCATAGTACGCCGACTGTGTTTTAATCTTTGGTCCTATACTTGTAACTAACTGCTGTTTAAAATACAAAATAGTATCTGCCTGCTTCAAAATAGACAGTCGCGTGAGCCGAGTAGGACTTTTATCTGATCAAATGAAAGGCGGCGGGAGTTTCTGTTCACAGAAACCAAACACGAATTCACTTAATTCAATTTAAATAATTCACATTTATTTGTATGGTGCTTTTCACAATGCATATTGTTTCAAAGATTGATTGATATATTGATGATTAATATATTAGAAAATAAAGGTTATTAGCAAAATTAACACATGTATTAAAGGAATGATGGGGTGATCATGACAGTTATTATACATGCGTGTACCCCCCCCCCAAAAAAAACTTTAAAGTATATTAAAAAGTACATGAAAAAATATCAACTTAAATGTCACACACTATGTTATCACACAATAATTCTAATGAGAAAATTGGGTACATGGTCACAATTTTCTTGTATTTTCAGTTTATTAACTTTGGAGAAAAAAGAGAGTGCAGGAATACACATGTTTACAAACAAACACAAGTATTTTCTCATTTGACCACTTATTTAACATTATGTCCTCAGCTGGTTGGCCCCTCACCAACACCGAGGCTGGCATTGATAAAAGGAGAGAAGTGCATGGACCGGAAGTCAGTGGTCGCCGTGATCGTCTCCCCGACTTGAACACCCTTCGATCGTGGGATTCATCGCTCTCCACTGATGGAAGGTTCATGAACGTTTCCCTGACACACTATTTGGACAACAGTCCAAAAGGTAAGATGAACTAAACATTTACTGTATGCTGATATTAGATACTGTTAGTAGATTAACATATAAAGACTCCATGTTTTAATGCCTGACTGGACACGGTATTTTAAAAATGTAGAAAAATTTTGACATGCTAACAGTTTTCTTGTATTTTCTATTTGGAGAGAGAAAGAGTGATAGTATGAAAGTTCAGAAATGTGCGATTCTCATTTAACCACTCATCTAACTTTATGTCCTCACTCCTCAGCTGGTTGGCCCCTCACCATCATCGAGGCTGGCATTGATGAGAGGAGAGAAGTCCATGGACTGGAAGTCGGCGGGCGCAGTGACAGATTCCCCAAATTGATTCACGTTCGATCGTGGGATTCGTCGCTCTCCGCTGATGGAAAGCTCATGAAGGTGTCCCCGACACACACTGTTGACGAAAGTCCAAAAGGTGAGATGAACTGAACACACAAACTACATTTATACTTTTATTACATGGAAGACCTGTATTTAACATGTGTTTATAACCACCTACACATCACACATTAAGAAAATGGGTTAATTTTCGCACAGTTAAATCTAACATCTATAAATATTAAAATGGGGTCAGGTCTTCATTGTGCTAGGTTAAGCAACATCTACTCATCTGACTACTTAACATTGTGTCCTCAGCAGATCCGTCCCTCAACAACACCGAGGGACTGGAAGCTAGTGTTGGAGGTAGCCGTGTCCCTGATCTGAATAACATCCAGTCACGGGATGCATTGCCCTCCACTAGCAGAAAGTGGGATGACAGCCCAAAGGGTGAGAGGAACATTTATGCTGATATTAGTTATGTGCTGCCCTCACTAAACCGCTCAGATATTCAGCTATGCAGAAAACTTAACACTTAAGTACTCAAAACAGAACTATCTTCTAGCATTTTTAATGGAAGCGGTGTAAAACGGCAAAATACAACAATAGATAACATACATCACATTGGATGAGTATAAACATGTTCACTTAAATCCATTTTCTAATACAAATAGCATAACTTACACAACAATAGCATTGAAAACAATACAGTATACATGTAGTCACCACTTCTAATGTACAAATGTTTGGTTCTCTGTTTCAGAACAACGTGGTGAAGGGAGGAATGGCGCAGGGATCTGCGGGTTCATCAAAGGAACTTGGATGGCTGCAAAGCGCCGTTTCCTCAGCCGCCACAAAGTGGAGCCTTTCGTTCCACCACTACAACCGGACACAAGTTTATTTAATCCAGGGCTGTCTGTCCCATGTGCATCAAGCCTCGAGCAAGGGCCTTCAGGTTCCCGCTGGTTCGACGCTACATCTGATGCACGTCCGGTTATGAATGACAGTGCAGCTAGGGTTTGGTCTATGCCAGGCCAAACTTCTGACGCAGATCTCATTTCTGGAGCGGACGCCAGGTCCCATTCGGACAAGTCCCATTCGGACAGCACGTACCCTTCGTACAGCTTGTCCCTCTCCGTCGATGAGTGCGGAGTTATTGGTGAGCCAGCACCAATGCTGTTTACTTTAAGCAGCGATTCTTTCCCTGATCCGTCAAATGACAGCAGCTCCAGTGAAACCTCTAACAAAACATACATTGTTGATCAAGGCATAAAAGGTAAGATGACATGAGCCAAATACACTAAGATAGAGCCAAATACAAGCTGCAACAAATAATGCATATTTAATCTGTGATCAGAGATCTTTTTTTTACTAATTATGTTTTGCTCTTCGATTTAGAGCAAACAATAGTTTTTCCCGTCGATGAGTGCGGAGCTGATCAGAGGAAAGATGTTGACAGACCGAAGCCGTTTAGCCCTGGCAGCGATTCTTTCTTGTCCCAGTCGGAAGAATCTAGTCTGTCAACTGAAAGCAGCTCAAGTGAGAGCTTGTACAAAACATACACTGTTGAAGACAGTACAAATGGAGAACCCACAAGACTGGACAGTGATCATGGCATGAAAGGTAAGATGAAATGAACCAAATACAAGCTGCAACAAATAATTCACATTTAATCTGTGATCAGAGATGTTTTTTTACTAATTACGTTTTGCCCTTCGATTTAGAAGAAATTGCCACAAAGAAAAAGCAGACGGGAATCCGTGGGTTTTTTAAGAGGAAGTGGAAAAAGGCTAAGCAAACCTTAAACCGCTGTTTTAAGAATACAGTGGAGCCAATGCAGCCAAACACGAGTACCTCTAATGAAGCTCTTTTTGAGCCTACAGAGGGTGAGTCTGATATAACTTTTTTAGTTAAGGTTTAATTTTATCACGTTGCAATTGTGGTTCATGCAAGACAATCAAATGAAACTCATAGACAATATTATCATGTTTTGCCAGGAGAAGTAGAGTCTTACTATAAGTTTGGCAAATTGCTGGGAGAAGGAGGATTTGGATTGGTCCGTACTGGTACCCGCATTTCTGATGGCAAAGAGGTAGTGTGCTCTTTTCAAATTCAAGAAACACTATATACACTATGATATACAATATGATCACTACAATATATAGATTAAATGTCATGTACGAGGACTTTTTTGTTAACTCAGTTTTTCTTTTGCAGGTTGCCATAAAAATCATGTCCAGGCGGCTGAATAGACAGACCATTGTTATTGTGAGTAGCAAATCTTACTGAACATATAATTGCTTGTGATAATATAAATTTTTTCTTTAATTTTCTTTTTTTTGTCTTCTTTCTTTAGCCAGGACATTCCAAACCTCTGCCTGTAGAAGTGGCACTCCTGATTAAGATGAATGAACCTCCCATAAGTCAATATGCCATAAAAATGTTGGAGTGGTTCATAGACTCAAACGACATCATCATTATTATGGAGTACCCTCAACCCTGCCTAGGCTTGGACCACATCATCCAATGCAATCGTACACTGAGTGAAGAAACCGCTCGTGTAATAATGCGTCAAACGGTTCAGGCAGTAATAAACTGCTATGATCACGAAGTCTTTCACAGCGACATCCATCCAGGCAACTTCCTAGTCAACACAACAACGTTAGACACCAAGCTGATTGACTTCGGTTGTGGTCAGCTATATACTTATGGCGCCTACAAAAGTCACAAGTACATAGGTGAGTTGGCATTTTTTTTCCTATAGCACAATGTGGAAAAATCACTTGTACAGATTTGCTCAACTCTGCAAAATGCTTTGTTTATAGGGGTAAAAGATTTCTTTCCACCGGAAGTCAAAAAGAACTGGAAGTTTCACCCCATCCCAGCAAACGTCTGGTGTCTAGGAATGGTCCTGTATGAAATGGTGAATGGATACAAGTCGTATGTGAAGTCCAAAGAAGTCCAGTTTGCTAATCCCAATTTATCCGAAGGTAAATGAATAGCACTATTGAAAAGAAAATCACAGAAATGTTGAAAACGTACAGTTACAATACAGAATCCAATCTAGCAAGTATAGCAAAGGTTAAAAAGTAAGACTCTCTGAACATGCAGGTTCAAATAATTTAGTCAGAGGCTTCTTATTTATAAAGTAAATAATCCTCATAGTAGCCACAGTTTAGTTATGTATACATTAAGTTATGTGATGTGATCATGACTAACCAGCTCTCATCTTTACAGAATGTCGTAGTCTTATAAGACAGTGTTTAGCACGTGATCCAGCCGAACGACCCTCATTACAGCAGATCTTACAGCACAGATGGTTTAATCCAGAATGAAGTCAGGCAGGGGCTTCTGTTCATCATTGCTGTTTGTCTTGAGGTAGCTTTACAGACAGAGTAGGCAGAGTCTGTATAGAGGTGTTGAAGTGAACAGGGGACATTGTTTAGTTAACAGATTTTCTAGTTGAAAGCTTGATCGTATCGTAAATATAATGACTAACTAAACAGAAGACTAAATAAAGATTTTTCTTTGTTTTCTTTCTCAAGGTTGGACACAAAAGTGCTGGACACTACACTGGACTGAGAAGACCACACTACACCAGACCTTAAAAATATTATTGTATTATATTTATTATTTTTTATTATTATTACTGTATTATATTTATTATGTTTTTTATTATTATTGTATTATATTTATAATTTATTATTATTATTGTATTATATTTTATTATTATTATTGTATTATATTTATATGTAATTATTGTAAATAGTGTAAATATAATGAGGATGTTCACTTGTTACATTCTATTGTATGTCACTTAAATAAAATATATTACAACCTTTGGCTTTGTGTTTGTATGAAAGACTCCTAATTCGGATGGCCTTATCCATCCCAAAATCACACTATATAGCTTCCATAAAAATAAAAGATTACCTTAATGTGTCATTCTCACAGTCAACTTTCATTTCTTCCCTAACTTCCACTCCTTATATGGTGATGTCATAGTGTGGTAATCTGAAGCCTGGGCTTTATCCATAAACACACAAAAATTTAAGTAGGTTATGATGAAAAATGAACACTAACACAGTTTTTCCAGTGTGCAAATTCAAACTTTATTGAAAGGTCTATTACCTACAAGCACAGTCCTTTAAAGCAAAACCTGGTAGATATGCTTGTACTTCAGTTTACAGCAAAATAATTCACAGATGATGATAATATCCTGGATTAAAGAGCTACCTAAACATTAGTAATATCAAAGAGAAATGAAGAGAAGCACCTGCAAACAAAACTTCATGTAGAAATTAGATCCTGTTATTTCAAAATCCAACCGTTCTTTTTTCATCTGCTTGGTGATGTACAAAAAATATTTTGCTATTTTTTGGTCAAATAATATAAAGTTCATTTTATGTTTTGGTCTTTTTTTAACTAAATATTCCTGAGCAGGGCCGTTGATTGAGCAATGAACAAATTATAATTTTGAATTTGTAGTGAAAAGACTAAAGTGCTCTATGTTTCTAACAAAATCTATTAAAAGTTTGTGGTAACTTATGAATAAATAGAGTTTTACTAAAAATTATTTTCATCCCATACGATCTTTACAACAGAATTAGGGTTATTTTGTCATATGACAATGTCTCTGTATCAATATGAGGGCTGGCAACATTTGATAACTGGGCCCAAAAATGATATATCAGCCTATGTAATACGACACGCTCAAGCACAAACTCAAATACTGAAAACTGTGAGTGCAGAACAGCAGTAGACATGCAGATGCTGTTCATTCTTTTCAGAGAAGTGGGAAGGTAAGAATTAAACAGTTTAAGGGCCAACAACTTTAGGGTCTTGTGTAAAGCTATCAAAAAATATTCAACCCTTTGGTCCATAATATCAATCTATACAACATCCCAAAGTGATGCTACTCTATAAGAGCTTCGCACAACAAGCTCACCTCCCACACAAACCAATGCAATTCCCACAGGGACGAAGTGTTAAGGGACATCTGTAAGCATGATCATCTCAATAGAGGGGAACGCTGAAATTATACGGGCGATGCGTTTTTCAGTTCCGTTTCTGTACATTTTGAATCCAGTGGCAAAAGGATGGGGTATCGTGATGTCATTAAATGGGAACTTCATTGTCATGCTAATACAGTTTGAGAGGTTTAAGAAGAAGAAACGCCTTTTCTTTTGTGTCTAATCGCCTTAGCGCTACACAGCACCTATTCGATTTCACCACGTCTCATTTCTCCCTATAATACAGCAGATACATCTTCAGCGGCTCAGGTAAGGGGAGTCTCAGAATCCTCTCTCTCAGAAGATTAACAGGAGGCTCGGCACGGGCCGCCCCGCCTGTGCTTTTCTCATCTTCGTTGCCTCCCTCCTCGTCCTCCTCGGGCAGGTCTTCTCTCACCCTGCGACAACCTCTTTCCTCTTCTTCCTCCACCTCATCTTCCTCCTCCTCCACTCCTCCTGGGTAGTTGCAGTCGTCCATGGCGGTGGGAATCATGGAGTCGTGGAGGACCACAGAGTTGACGCACTGCCTGTAGAAACGCCGACAGAAGCGGCGACGTTCGAACCGGGGGCCGTAGCGGTGCATAGCTCGAGCCCCCGGGAATGAGACGCGTCTCTTTGTACGTCCTTCCCCCATGGATATGGGCTGACGCAGGGTGCGCCGGATGGCAATCCGGGAGAGGTCCTGCAATGTCCTCACTTCAAAAATGGCTGAAAGAAACAATGGAGGGAAAGAGAGGTTTCTTTAATAAAACTTTTATTACAATAAGAAGTAATATGTCAAACTAGTCCATTATAAATGTACTATGGCTCACTCTTTTTCTGTATTATGATACAGTGATCATCACACTTCAGGACCTGACATTTACGCTGGATTGCATTTTGCATAACAGCATGCAAATTATCTGAAAACATTTTGCTTTCAAGCATGCAAATGAGTCGGGGAATGTCAAATGAGCATCGGTTTTGGTGTGAAAAATCATTCGCAATGATCATTTACTCAATTGTATTCGCCTTGGTGTGAGCAGGCTTGCAGATGTCTGACTCTTCAGTGCACTTACGTAAAACAGCGCTTTTAGGTCTGCCATTGAGATTCTGCTTGGGCTGAACCAATGGGGCGAAGGTCACAGCAATGATTTTCTTGGTCTCCCAGGTGCTCTGACCTGTGCGGGTGATCTTGGTTAACTGCAATAAAAAAGCTTTTATAATAATTCCTTAAGTGAGTAATAACTACACATCACAACGTGCATAATAATTACTATTATGACTTTGACATTATTTCTGAAATTCACTTCTGAATGATACAGATGTGTAAAAGCAGCAACACACATGTATGAGGGCATAAATAAACATGCACCGACCTTCTCCTCCAAGGGCAGAACTAAGATCCCGCCAACCTTTAACAGGTTCTTCATGTAGTTCTCATACTCCTTTTGGACCCCGGCACCACAGTAAACCCTGTCATATTGTCTGCTCTCTGGTGGGATCTCCAGACAGTTTCCCACAACAAAAGTGGGCTCGCAGAACTCGAACCTGCAGCCATCAAAACAAAACTGATTAAGAAATACAATTCAATGACAATTAAAAGACTGTTCAATTGATAGTAAGAGCTCACTTGTCAAAGCTGTCGCTGGTTTTGATGAAGTGGTCAAGTTTCTGATACGCGTATTCAACAACATCGGCATGTAGTTCAACACCATGATTTACGCCAAACGGACCTGCAGGATTTAATCATATGATTTATTTATGCAATTACAACTAAAATGTATTGCAAACCAAAGCTGACTAGAGTAATCTAACTCTTAAAGGAGACATTCCACAAGACTAGTTTTAAAATGTAAAATAAATCTTTGGTGTCCCCAGATTAAGTATTTGAAGTTCAAGTTCAAAATATCATATAGATAATTTATTATAACATTTTAAAATTGCCACTTCGTAGGTGTGAGCAAAAAATGTGTTGTTCTGGGTGTGTCCTTTAAAATGCAAATGAGCTGATCTCTGCACTAAATGGCAGGGCCGTTGTTGGATAGTGCAGATTAAGGGCGATACTAATATCCCCTTCTGACATCACAAGGGGAGCCTAATTTAAATGACATATTTTTTCACATGCTTGCAGAGAATAAGTTGCTGGATTGATCTTTTTCACATTTTCTAGGTTGATAAAAGCACTGCAGACCCAATTATAGCACTTAAACATGGAAAAAGTCAGATTTTCATGATATGTCTTCTTTAACGCATGGAATCAGACATAGAAATAAAAACAAATAATCTTTATAACAAGTTTAACAAGTGTGTCTATACTGTTTAATCTAAAAAGTATTATCTGTAAAGCTTCTTTGCTACAATGCAAAATTGTTAAAAGTGCAATAGAAATGAACCTTTAAGCAACTGAAATGTTGACAGAGCAGATAGTAAAGTGTTCATTTAATGTACACTTAAAAATCTAGCTGGAAGTATGAGGTCGTCTACATTTTGCCTACTGTTTTACTGTTAAATTTAGGCATACTTCTTCCCTACTTTCACCCACTATACGTGACCCTGGACCACAAAACGAGTCACACAGGTATATTTGTAGCAAAAAAAAAAACAAAAAAACTAAAATACATTTTATGAGTCAAAATGATAATTTTTTTTAGTTTCATCATGTTTTATGAAGATATTTGGTAAATTTCCTACTGTCAAAAATGTTTTACCATTAGTGATACGTGTTGCTAAGAACTTCACTTGGACAAGGCTATTTTCTCAATATTTTGATTTTTTGCACCCTCAAATTCCAGATTTTTAAATAGTTGTATCTCAGCCAAACATTGTTTTATCCTAACCATACATCATTGAAAAGCCTATTTATTCAGCTTTCAGATGAATTATAAATCTCAATTTAAAACAATTTACCCTCATGACTGGTTTTGTGGTCCAGGGTCACATATAGAAGGATGTCGGAGATTTTTGATGCACTAAATCTTACAGATTGCATCTCCAAAAACTTACCCAGTATTAGGCCCACCATGGTGCTGAGATAACCCGTCCCACTGCCAAGGTTAAGAAAAGACAGACCAGGCTGCAGGTCCAAGGCCTCCATCACCTCAGAGTAGATACACGGAGCAGACAGGTGGAGGTTCCCATGCCTCCAAGCCAGGTCTTTATAAGCACTGTCACGACACTCCTCTAGATAATATTCAGCTCTGTCAATGGCTCGGAAGGCCTTTTCCACCAGATCTGAACGAATGTAGTGGGCTTCCTTCAAGTTGTCAATCAACTCATCGTTGTCCTCGCCTGCACTGACAGCTCCGCCCATGGTGACAGGTGAAGAGCTTCTATAGACAGACCTGAGGTTTGCCTATCACTGTCTGAAGAAAAGCACAAACTTTTTATTCAAAAAGTTCAAGAAGTTACACAGATAAACAGACTATTCATTAATTGGGTAAATTATTCTTTTAAGAGGAAGTATAAAAATAAAATCATACTCTTACATACAAAATTGGTGCTATTCCAAATCCCAGTTGGTTAATTCCCAGTCCCAGGCATTAAATTTAAATGACAAGGCTTATTTTTTCTTATCTTTTCTAACTATTTTCACTGGTAAAAGAACAGATAGATAAAACACTGACCGACAGCGCCCAGCCATATCTACGGAAACAGGACATTGAAGGTGGAGGCTTTTCGCATGGCAATGAGAGAAACTGCACCAGAGACTTAAGCAACTGCAAAGCAACCACTCAAGATACATTTTGCATGTGAAAGCACTATTCACATTTCTTCAGAACAAAAACCTTTAGTTTACACAATACATTTAAAAGTATGATAAGGTAGGCCTGGAAATGGATTACAAACTAAAAAAAAAGACAAACTGCAGACCTATTTCCCTTTTTGATTTACATTCTAATGTGTTTTTAAGTCTGTGGTCCAGTATAGCTCAGTGGTAGAGGATTGTGTTTGCAGCGCAACAGGTCATGGGTTTGAACCCAGGGAACACACATACGGATTTAAAATGTATATCTTGTATTGCATTGCATTTCACTTTGGATAAAAGGGTCTACCAAATGCAAATGTAAAACATGAAACATTCTTAATATAACAACAGAATTAATTAATGACATACAAGTTCATATTTGATTTCGATATAAATAATAGATTAGCAGGTGAGAAGAGAATTATTAAAAACAATTGAATCATTTATAAGTCACAGCATGTCAGGTATCTGAGCCGAAATGCCAGCAAACATAACACTCCACTCACTATAGTGAAATTTGCCTTCAGCTATTCTTCTTTCACTCTCTATTTTTAGAGGACAGACAATGCCAAGTTAAAAAAGTGGCACACTGTTCTGTTCCAACAACTTGAACCTGAAACTCCATGTACAGCAGCTAATGTTTGTTTGTTATTTTGGCAAGTAGACAAGGCAGCACATTGTCTGCCTCACTGAAGGTTAACTTGGATATCAAAGAGCACATTGTAAAAAAATAAAAAGTAACATAAAAAACAAGAAGCCACTCAGAGGATTTTATACACTCAGGGTTTTTCCTACATAGAGAATTTGGAGGCGGTCGCCCTCGACAGGTGCCTTTATCATGTGTCTTTATGAAAAAAAACAAACAAGGGCTGGATTGTGTATTGCCATTTGTAACTGTAGTTGCGGCATTATGCCACTAGGGTGGCACTGTTTCGTTATGGGAGTAAATTTTACAACAGGTGTCTCAAACTGCTGTCCCTTTTGGCCCACATCTACTGTCAGAACATAATCCAGCCCTCAGACAGATTTTTATTTACTTGGTTTAATATTTAATAAACTTTAATAGGGCCGTTTACATGTCGCTTCTGAAAATGTGTGTTAAGCGTAAGCATGGGCATAATTGTTTTTTGGCACCTTTTGAGCCTGCATGTGAGCCCAAATCATGATTGATTTACAAAAAATAAATGTGTTGCTTTTAAAATAAGTCAAACATCATAATATTTATTTAGTGGCATGGATTTTTTTATTTATTTTACTAGTAATAGCACTCATCAGCCGTCATCTGTACCAATAAAATTCAACAGGTCTTGCATACCTGATGAGCATCAATTCTTGGCCTTCTTGGCCTTCAATATTTTCTTTAAAAACTTTCTGTCCACTCCAAACTCATTTCCTAGCATAGAAAAATTTTAACTGTGCCCTTAGGGTAAAAGTGACATGCTGCTACAATTTGAATGTGCAGTTTTTTTCTAACAAATGACACACATTAGCGGACATCTATTATATATTGGTGCTAATTTGTAGGCCTATCTAAATATAGTTGTAAATTAATATTAAGATGTTAGTAAGGTATGTTAAAAAGGCTTGTAAGGTGAAAGCACACAAATATGTTATCGTTAAACACTTTCACTTAGAAAATCATCACTGTTTGTAATAAGAGGGATTCCTCATTGAAACGCATAAGGTGGGTTTAAATGGTGCAACAGTGAAAAATGGTTAACAATATTTTTCTTTACAAATCGAAGATATGTTTACAAAGACACACAATATACTGTGGACTAAGCATCATCGTTGTTTTCATTGTGCCTCCATTTAAAATGTTTTCTTTTTCATTCAAGGTTACCTTGTGTTGGCTATACTTTGCATGTGTTTAGTGGCATTTAAGTCCATCTTTAAAAAAATATATTTATGAATAAAAATCTGCTCTACAAAATAATTTATAATGCATTTGTTTGTAATTGAATGTAAAATAATTCATAAAACATTTAGTAATTGTAGTTCACATGCTTTATTTTTATATCTATCTTTCAGAGGTTAGCTTTGTGCGCAAGTTAATAAAAGTACTATTTGTTCACATAAAACCAATACATATATCTCTTATTTGACATAACTTCAATGCATAGACCAAAGAAATGAATGACAATTGTAGAAATGTGTTTATTTCTGAAGGAAACATCAAAGTTTTGGGGTGTCTTCGTGTGAGGTCTACCGAGATGGCATGCACATGAATGGGTCGAACATTACAAATGTAATCGGCATGCAAAAAAAATGTCAGTAAAGTAACAAATCACTGGATTGCATAAAATAATGAGAAGCATTAAATATGATTTTCTCTTTTTATATATTTGACGTCAAAGTTTAAAGTGGGCTTAAATGTTACATGGGCCTAATGCAGGTGTCTACAACCTTTATGTTAGCAAGGGCTATCACAATGGATAAAACAATCTGGAGGGCTACTTTTTTGATATAGTCTACTCAAAACTTTTTTCTTTTACTTGTTGATTTTATTTAAATTATTGATGTTTTATCATTGTCAAATGTTAACATACATGGAATAATCAAAAAAGCAATATAATATAAAACATATGTAGTAAATAATTATTAAAATTTAGGCTAGAATGTGCTCACAAAAGTCTGTGTGGGCACCATGTTAGAGATCACTGGCCTAATGGGTACACTTATGGTACCCTAATCAAAATGCAGCTAACAATTATTGTTACCTGGAACATTCCACATTAAAAATACGGTAGTATACTCACTATAGTGTTACATTGTGGTACATTACAGTAACTACTACACTTAATTTAAACTATAGTATACTGTAGTATTAACTCTAGTGAATTGGTAAACTGTAGTAAACAATGTAGTACACTGCAATATTACTATAGCAAGGTTAAAACACTACATAATCTAGGAATTTTACTATAGTAAATAGGCTACTAAAGTATCCTACAGTATTTTTCCTGTGGGATCACTGGATCTCTAATTTGAATAATGAACCTTTTCAAGCATACAGTACACAATAGATTTTAGATCAGTATTATACATTATAATAAACATATCGCTTCTGCCTAAATGCTTTTCTTTGTCATGTAACTTACTACTGGAGTCATATGGACCTTCACCTATTTTTAACAAGCAAACAAACGATAAGCATTTGACACCACAACACACACGCCCAACCTTTCTGTTTGATCTGAACAATATATATTTATCAAAACAAACAAAAAAACTAACGTTGGGTCGTTACATAGCGCTAATTTAAAAGGGAAAGTGGACGGTGCCGCGACGATTCCAACAAAAAACATCAACATCAAGGTTTATAAACACCTTCTAACCCAATAACCGATTTTAAACAAGAAAATATGGAAGTCACGCGCATATTAAACATTTACCAGTAGTTTAATACACACGAGTGCACGAGCTATCTGCAACCAGCGAATGTAAACAAAAGCATCTGAGCCACACACTGGCACTCGTTATATCTCGCTGCGCAGTTTACGTCTGTTCTTACCGTGTGAATACGGACCTCGGAAATTGTCTCGTACAGACCAACAAAGTCCATCGATTACATTCCCGCGTGTGTTTATCAATTTCGCGTGGACATGTTTGGATGAGACGGGCACAATAACACCTAACTTGCCAGCGAAAAATTGACGCGATGTAAACATAACCCATCTGACGCGCTGACGTCACACGCACGACGTCACATGCGTTGCCAACCTACGGGTTCACGACTGGTTCACGAATACTCAAAACTCTCCAATGTATTAATAACAAAAAATGTAGAGATACATTTTTATACGACAAAGATTTAAAGTTAATTGAAAATTGAACTGGTATATGCTGTCTCTCATTTTATTTATTTAAAATTGTATTTTTATTTATTTTTTGATTTGTCTATATTTAATTTAATTTAATTATATTTGTTATATTTTATTTTATTTTGTTTAAATTTCTTTGTGTAATGTAAATCCAATTTCTTAAATATGTTATCTTTTTGGATGCCTTGTTAAAAATGTAAATGTTGTATGTTATGTTCAATATCTAATAATAATAATAATAAATTTATTCTTATAAAAAAATTTGGATACTGATAATAAATCTTCATTTTGTAATATGCATAAGGAAAACTTACGTTATTTTATAATTGTGATATAATATTAAAATTTTGGTCTGAAAATGTAGCTCCTTTTTATTTGACCCAAGAAATTATGTTATCTTTTAAAGATGTTATATTTTTATATACTCACCTATGCAAAATATCTAAATATGTAGTGAACTTTATATTATATATGGTAAATATTATATTCACAGAAAAATGTTTGCAAAATCCTTACCTAATTGAAAATTATTAGAATATTTGTAATATAAATTTCTTAGAGTTGCTTAATAAATTCCTGATGTTTATAAAGAACAAAAGATAGATATTGTAAGAATTTATGGAGATGTTTTTTCCTTACAATTTCCCTGCATTTATTATACAGTATTTGTTTACTGTGAATGTGTTTACATATCCGTTCAAATATAGGCTATATTGTACCTACAAGTGTTTCTATACATATGCCTTTACTTTATCTATATTGTACCCAAGTATTTCTGTACATATGCTTTCACATATACAGTATCTATACTCTACCTAGCGTTTGTAGCCTATACATAAGCCTTCAAATCTATACTGTACTTAAAAGTGTTTCTATACAGTACATACTCCATCACATGTATATGTAAATGTGTTTCTAAACATGCCTTCTATTCCTAGTACCTGCAATCATACGCTATAATATCCAAAAGTTTTGGGATGCCCATTTCTAATAAACAGGTTTAACTTTAGTCATTTCTATCAGCACAAATCTTAATGCTACATCATAAAATTATATTCTAGAAAATTGTGTGCTTCTAAATTTTGTAGCATCAGTTTGGACAGAGCACCTTTTTATTCCATTATGACAATGCCTCTATGTATAAGCAAAGTTCAAAAAGAAAGGATTGATTCAATCTGGTGTGGAAGAACTTGACTGGTCTGCATAAAGTCCAGACTTGAACCAAGCTGAACACTTCTGTTATGATGAATTGCAGACTCTGAGCCAAACACTCATTACCCAAACCCATCAATGATTTGTACGCAAGGGCACAGTCAGTTCAGCGCAGAGAAAGTCCTTCCCAAAACTGATGTGACAAAGATGTAAACAACATTCTTTAAATATGGTATAGCATTAATATTTGTTTTGAAGGGAATAACTGGAATAGATAAACAACTTTATTTATTTGTAATACCATTTATGCGTCTATGACTATGGCAATAACTGATTAATCACCAGGTACAATGCAGTTTAGGTGAATTAGAGATGTCAAATTGCTCTTCCCTCATGCCTCCAGCAGAGGGCAGAATGTAGAAGGCTTAGATCCACTGGTTTGTCATTCATACTCCTATTGTAAGTACACTTAGGCCTAAAAATAGACAATAATTGTCTAGTCTAAAAAACGAATTCAAGTTATTTCATGCGGCCTTCAAATCCAAAACATTAAGTCAGGTGTGTTTAAACTTCTCATCTGTTATAGAAAGCATACAGAGACACACATATACAAGTCTATACTCAAAAAGATCACCATTATTTACTTTTTATTTAGTTTCCAATATATAACACTGAAATGAACGATACTTCCACGAAACAGACATTATTGTTCTCTTTTAACACTGATATCAATGAGCACAGGTACAAGGATACACAAACACAGTCACGATACAAAACCAGCTACCAGACTTCATTTCCAAAGTTACCTCGAATCACGCACAGCCATAGCTTGTCCTGCACTACAAGAAATAAAAACCTTAACAAGGAAACTACCAATGCTACAAAAGTGACAAAAACATGTGTAGTCTATCACTGTGGAAGTCCTTGTTTTTTGGAAGTACCTTTTTTTTATCATTTTCTAAAGGAGAATAATTTTGCGGCTACAAAATCACCAGTAAAAATAGTTGATCTCTGTAAAAAGGACTCTATAGAGGACAAGCCCTGGCCGTGGGTTAAAATACATCTTTTTTTTTGTCACGTACTTGGAAATATTCTTTCATACAACAACACATCTTAATTACAAATGTACAGAATCCCATTGTTGTCAGAATAATGCCCTGCGCATAAATGCTTTATCTGGAATAAGCTCAATGATTATTTCAGACTCGATGAAATGACCCATCTTCATATACCTGAATCAGAATCATAGTTTCTGAAGTGTTTGGGAAGAATAGTTTTACATATCGTGATTTGTTTATTATATGTTCAATTTCAATATCTGCTCGTGGCGTTCACTGCTTTTCTAAAATAAAGAATAAAGAAAAAATTGCCATCCTGAGTGGGATTCGAACCCAGTCCTTAAATGTAAACACAACCTTTCCTGCAGTGAACAGAAGCGAGAAAAGGCACACATGAGAAACCACAGAGCTGTAAGCTACAGTACCTACAGGATAAGGGCGGTTTTGGTTATATCAGCTTAATGGGACAAACAGTGTCATTTAAACAAACCTGTCAACTTTTATAGTCCAATGCTTACTCTCATAAAAGGAAAGATGACAGAGAAACTCATTTTGTATGACCCTTCAAATCAAGGTTACTGGTGAAAAGGCCATATATGAATGTGCTAAATTACTCCATAAATCTAAAAGTACAAAGAGTACTTTCAATTTTTTTCTTTATCAGTAATTTTGTCATTTTATTTCATATTCTAGTAAGCTTACACTCTAAAAAAAATGCTATACGTTATTTTTAACCCAGCCTTGGATCAAAAAGAGACAACTCCAGGCGTTAAGTTATTAACCCACACTGTAAAAAAGTTCTACTTTTCACAAGTTGAAAATATTTAACTCAATTTGTTATGTCAACTAAATGCTAGTCAAAAACTTAAATAGTCGGTTCAGTTGACTTGCATAACCAATTTGATTAAACTTGCACACAGCTCTAAACTTGCAGCATTTTTTACTGTGCAGAAAATGTAAAAAAAATACAGCATTAAAACAACTTGGTTTTGCAAGTCTATTCAACCTACTATTTTAAGTTTTAACCTGTGATAAGTTGACTTAACTTATAAAAACATGTTGAAAAGGTTTAACTTAATTGAATTTTTTATACAGTGTTTTTGACTCATTATAACTGTAAAAAATTATTTGCTGCCTTAAATTTTATTTTCAATTTAAGTCATTTTAACTTAATATTGTTTATCTTGACTAGAGATGAGTTGTTATAACTTAGAAAATGTAGTTGCAATAAGTCAACTGGATTTAATAAGCTGTAGTAACTCATCTCTTGTCAAGATAAATAATATTAAGTTGACATGACTTGTAAATCTGAGTTGATTCAAGAAAAAAAATGTATCATTCCCCGCCAGCCATTTTTTGTGATTTTCATAAAAGTTTTACAAAATGCCTTTTAGGAAATATAGAAATATATAAACATACAAATATAATCAAATGAAAGAACAGACCATCTGCTTTCACAAAAACAAACAAACAAATAAAATGGGAAAAAACTTTCATCCTATTTTTCTCTGCTTATAAACTATTAAATATGGGTATTTTTTCTTCAAAAATACCAATAATTGCATTTTTGTGAAGGAATTTTGTTAGAGATCAGATTCAGAACAATTATCATAAAATACATGGAGTTTAAAATTAGTAAATATTTCTTGCTTCAGTTTTTATAAAGTGGGTAAGAGCCCCATCTAGTGGATAATCACATTATTACATATTAACATAAAACCTCATCAGGAACACTTTATGCAAATAAATTCTCTAAATTGACAAGATAACTCATCAATGGCGGGGAAAGAGTTAAAGGAACAGTATGTAAGAAATTTATATCAATTAATCATTAAATGGCCCTGAAATGTCACTAGACATTAAGAAATCATTTTCATTTCAAATACTTCTATCACTCACAACAGCGGTCCGGCCAGGATATTGTCATTTAAAAAGTGGAGTTGCAGCCCTCAACTGATGTTTATGTTGTCGTTTGGTATATTGGCCACCAGCTGTGTGATTGCAGTACCAGTTTTAGCCACACGTTTTGTGATTGCAATACCAGTTTTGGCCACAATCCTACATACTGTTCCTTTAAGGTAGCAAAGATTTTTTTACAGTGTGTTTTTTAAAACAACTCAGCATTTTGGTTTGAAACAAACAAGCATGGGTTAAATTACACCCCAACAGGTTGGGTTTGTCCCTTTTTGATCCAATGCTAGGTTGAAAATAACCCAGCATTTTTCCCATCATTTAATTTGATTATGTTTATGCTTCAAACAAGAAAAAAAATCAACAATGGGGTATGAAAATAAAAATAATTGAAGAAAAATTCAAGTTTTAAATTTGATACTTAATCTTAGCTGCGTTTGATTTGGCATGATGGGGAGTAGATACATAACTTAACTATACTATACTATACTATACTATAAACTTGCTACACTGCTCCAGAGAACTTGCTACATTAATAGGCAGATTTTACATTTATAACCTCACTTTAACATTCATAACTGCTTATCATCACTGACATCCAGCATTAAAAGAATTGACACATGCAGTTTGTCATCATTTACTCTCCATCATGTTTTTCTAAACCTGTATGAGCACACAGTCGATGGTACCCATTGACTTCCATAGTATTTGTTTTTTACTAAGGAAGTCAACTATGTGGTTATCATCATTTACAAAAACATATTTTGTGTATAACACAATAAAGAAATTCATACAGGCATTAAATAACATTAGGGTGAGTAAACAATGACAACATTTTGATTTTTGGGTGAACTATCCCTTTAATGCATCTCATGTCATGAGCAATAAGCAAATTTAAATGTTTTCCTTCCCCCTCTTCAGATACTCAACAGTTTTGAGACAATATAACATGATGAGATTCTCTCTATAATATTTAATAGAAGGAAGAACTGTAATGTCATAGACTGAAACCATCAAGATTCCTCTTTAAGCGGTGGACTGATATTGAAATGCAACTCACACATCTTTCCAGTGGAAAGGTTACAGAGAACGAGGCGAGCGAGTCCAGTTTCTATGAAAACGGACAAAGATTTATGCATCCAGCATCTGCTCGCTCTCTCGTGTGAGGGCGAATACCTAATGTCTTGCACTAAACATCTTTCTGTTACTTGATCCAAGTTTTTTAAATACAGCAAATTGGGGAGGTTTTCGTTAAGTTCACAAAGCCAAAATATGTAATAAAGTGGCTCTTGATGTTAAACTGAACATGGCAATGGCCGTAACCCCTGTGAATACAAAGGGCATTTCACACAGGATACATGTTTTACATTAAACAACAAGAACATACAAGTTTAAAACATTTAGTCCCGATTCTATTGGTGCAATGAACAGCCAACATCCATTTGTAATGTTTAACCAAACTAATGAAATAAAAAGAGACAAAAGAGAAACATTTTGGCTAAAAGGTCAATAGCTGGCATTCAAGGTTTTGTGATTTGGAATAGTGCACACATGTTCGGTCTATCACAATATTGCTGCTATAATAGCAAAGAAAAACATGGATGCTGCATGGGGACCGTTTTAGCAAAATGGTACACACGCTCTATTAGCAAAATAGAGGCACAATTCACAATTGGTTTTTATGATTCATACAGATGTTATCGTGTAACGACTGGCATTTTACACATTTCTTGTCTGGCTTGTCCCACCACGACACCGTACGACACCATACTAAAGACAGGAGAACTTTCAGCACACTACAGTTACAGTCACTAAGACTAACCTTAAAACCATTGTCCCATTAACGTGGCTGACATACATACAATCTGAAACCAGAAAACGCCTGAAAAATAGGAAACTCTACAAACATCCCCATATCCTTTGCTTTAGAAATGTACGTTTACGTTTTATAAAACACATCGCAGCCACAGTTAACTGGGTCTTTGCTTCAGATTTTCTTTTTTTTTTATACGTCATTTAGTTTTTTATTGACAGTAGCACTCACAGCTTTTGGAAAGATATCGTTTCTGTAGCTATCATAAGAGAAAAGAGTTACAACTACACTGAAAAAATATATGTATGTTTATATACTATATAGAGTTTTTTGTCTTCTTTTATCTTTTAAATACAGAATGAATATACTGTGTAGACACGGCCATCGCGGCAAAGGAATAAAGGCATCTGTCACAACCCTCACTTACGCCACGTAGGTCACATGACCCGAGGGAAGTGAGGTCGCTGAATGGGCGGAGTCGTTAACGAAAGCACTGGTCAGTGGCACTTTGTGCATTGAAGAAATAAAAATCTAGTATAAGGCTACACGGGTGTATGCTTGTCTGATACTAGTTGAGTAAGGACATTGTGGTTCAACAGTTTCCTTCCAGATGGTTGGGATGCCAACCCGCTTCTCATGGTCCAACAGGTCTCTAAAGATTAAAGTTTAGCAAGACGGCAAAAATAATCCATTTGCGATTCGTAAGGGTCTTTCAGGGGCGACAGTTTTTGGCCACTACGGAGAGCTTGAGGGGAAAAAACAGCACAAGAGGATCCATCCTCTTATGAACATCTTCCTGTTGAGTCAAAGCCGTACGTTCCACAGTACTGGAATTGCTTTCGTCTCTTTACATTCCTATAGGAAGTAATGCTGGTATAAGGAAAACCCTCGATAATCATAATATTTCATTTTCTTGTCCAAACATGTTTTTTGTCTTTATTTTTATATATCGCCAAAGGTTCTTCAAGACTACCAAGACTTCACAAACACACAAGAGACGTTACAAAATAAATATACATTACAACCATATCACAGTTCATAATTTCATAAATATTAAATAAATAATAAATAGAGATGATACTTCTCCCTCGGATGTAGTTTGGATATTTAAAAAAAAAAAAAAATTGCAGAGATAGATAGATCGATAGATAGATAGATAGAGCAAGAACTTCACAAAAAATATCAAAACATTGTAGGTTAAAAATATTTGCACTTAAAAAATGTTTAAAAACTCTCTATTGTCAAATAAAAAGGAGTAAAAAAAATTAGTAGTGTTTTTTTCTTTCCAAATATCGATGTGATAACTTTTCCCACTGTGAATATTTAAATACGTAAATAAATCAAATAAATAATACAATTTAAAATTAAATTATAACAAAAAATAAATAAATTACAGTAATTGCGTATAATTTATGTATCAGTACCAATCCATCATCTTATCCGATGGTGAATTGACTGAAATGAAGTGCAACTCATTGTTCATATGTAAAGACACGACTACATTGGGTCCTATGGTGTAAGTACTATAAATAAAGGAGATTAAGCCGGTGCACTTTCACGTAGCTTTAAAACAAAAGAACAAACCATAGTAATAAATAAAAACGATGCTAGTGTTTAACAGATGAAATTTACAGAGTCAACCAAATGGCATTTGAAGTGCTGTGATATGGTTGAACACGCACTTTCACTCGAAAAAGTGAAGTTCCCATGACCTTGTATTCAAAAGCCATTGGGAAAAAGGAGGAAAGACGAGGAAATACTGCATATGTGTGTTCCGGCTGGGCTCTATGCATTCGATGCATCCCACATTATTTGGAACGTCACACTTGTTTTCTTGAAGAGCAGCGTCCTCACAAACTTCCCCCTCGGCCTCACATCTTAAGATGGACGCTGTGGAGCTCTTTCCTTCTTTTTCAAAAACATCTTGCGCTTTTTCCACATGGAAATAACAAAAACTAAGTCTTGGTAAATAAACTGAAGGATTTGGTTCCGTTCTTTCTCTCCCCCCTTCCAATCCAGCAGCTCTTGTGGATTTTGGTCCGTATAGTAGTATCTATATATATATTATATACCTCTTTCATATCTCATCACAGAATGCTCCCTGGGTTGAAGGCTTAGATTGTTGATCAAAAAAACCTGAATGCCCTTTTTGTGTCATTTGTATGCTCTTCTCTCCACGACTCTTCTCCAGTCACACCTTGATGCCTTTCACCGCCTTGTTGATGGTCTCCAGAAGGGCCTTGTTCTCTGGATTCTGGTAGCAGTCTTTATTGGTGTACATGTCGGTCAGGGTGCTCACGTAGCTCTCGAAATTCTGCTCTGTGATTGGCTCCTGCTGCAATGCAAATCGGAGCCCCGGTTTGTGAGATGGATGGGTATGAATGCATCTAATCCTTTTGGATATCTATTGGAACGTTTGTAGGAGCCAAGGTTGTGTGTGTGTGTGTAATAACTCACCATGTGAGGCAGGCGAATGTTGGCCAGGCTGCGTATGAGAGCTTGACTGAGTCCAGACAGCTCCATGAACAAAGCCTCATTCTGTTCCTCAATAATCTTATTCTCCTGCTCGATGTTTTTCAGGTTCTTCTCCATGGATGTGATCTAGAGCATCACAGAGAGAGATGATTGCTGAGTACGATTGAACTCAACCGCTTTCCCACTTTTACAGTATAACCTTTACTATTATTTATCATAGATCACACATTTTATAGAAAAAAATGATACTTTAAGGAACTTCAAATAAAGTAAACACAATTTTGGTTGGTTTAACTTAAAAATTTTAATGCAACCAGGTAACTTCCTTTTTCATTTCCTTCAACTTAAAAAACATTAGTTGTATGGTAAAAACCATAGATTGTAAAAAATATGGACGTGGTGTGCGTGACGTCACCCATAGGTTTGTGAAGAGGTTTTTTAAAGCCAATAGTAGGTGATGCCTGCCGTCGCCATCTTGGCCACGCGTCAACGCACATCACTCATGCATAACCGAAAATGGGTAAAGAGGCGGGAAAGGGGTGGAACCACGCCCATCTAGCTTGACGATAGTGACAGTAGTGGCAGTTCACCATTACTTAAGCGGCCACTCCCTTAATTATGCAGAACTTTAAGGATTAATATAATTTAAATGGATGAGCAGTGTTGGAGGAAGTTACTTTTAAAAGTAATGCATTACAATATTAAGTTACGCCCCAAAAAATTAATTAAGTAACGCAATTAGTTACTTTTTTGGGGCGTAACTTAAATGTAACGTAAGCATTACTTTCCATGAATATTAAGTTACTTTTGCGTTACTTTTTCTTACTTGGCTGAGGCTTGATCTCTTTCAGGCCTTGCAGGTGTTTTTTATGATCCCAAAAATGTCAAGCTCTGGCCTGCCATCTCCATTTCTGACTCAAACTATTCCCGCTCAGACCCACAAAGTGCGTAATTCTACGTAATATGTTCAGTTTAATTGATGACATTATTTCATTTTTAAATGTAATTAATTAAACTGAAAAGTAACTTGCATTACTTTTTTAAAAAAGTAACTCAAATATTAATGTGTACATTTATAAAGTAAGGCGTTACTTTACTCATTACTTCAGAGAAGTAATATTATTATGTAATGCGCGTTACTTGTAATGCGTAACACTGCGGATTAAAAAATTCACGCCACTTACAGTTGTTATGAAGGGAAGAATTGAATCACTTTTGCAACAGGCTGTAAACATATTATTTTCTGATGCAAAGTTGAGCATTTTAACATGGGGGTCTAAGGGAATTGACTCCCTTTTGGAGCCAGCCTCTAGTGGCCAATCGATGAATTGCAGTTTAAGGCACTTCCGTATTGGCTTTATCAGAGAGATCGGAAGGTTGCCCCTCCGTAAAAACTAATAATTATTAATTATAAGGCTACCAGGTAACTTACTTTTTTAAGTTGAACCAACTTTTTTTAACAGTTTGGTGATATAACGCATGCTTCAGGACACCATCATTTTGGTCAGTGTTTAAAAGCTGTATGTCTAACCTGTGTTTGAAGGTTGACCATGTCTGCCTCCATCTCATTGTTCGATTCACTAAGTTCATTAATTTCTTTATTGAGTTGCTTGATATCTTCATCATTATCTAACACTGCAAAGAGAGGAAAGAGTCTCGATTACGTTGATTTAATTATTTTGAAGATGTCCACAGATGGATGGAAAGTCTTACCGTCGCTGGCTCTGAACTTAGTGCTGAGATACTCTTCTCCGGGGAACTTGGCTTTCTTCTTATTGAGGGAGGCTCTTGGGCAGCCAGAGAGACTGAATAAAACACAATTCATCATTATCATCATCATCATCATCAAAAACTAAACACAAGAATACATCTATATGGATCCTACAATGAACCGTCTTGAGTGTAGCTATAAATTATATTAAAAGAGAGCAGAAACAAGATACTGGATATAACAAGACTGTCCACTCTTATTACTATGAATAGGGGACAATGCAATGCTCAATACGGCTGCTCTGGCGAAAGAAGTCCCGCCTTCCAGTTAAAAGAACCAATCATCAATGGATAATTAATCACTTTGTACAGAGTCGTGTGAGGTAGTAGTCGAAATTACCTTGAAAAGTTGTTTTTAGAGCAATTTAAGCTTAAAGTCTTCCTGTAGTCATGTAAAATGCATCTTTGAGCATGATAATAGCATATATAAAAGTTTGACCTGTCACAGTAATTTCTTCATGCTTTAAAACATCTTGAATGTACATCTACACTCATTTAGTATACGTGGATCTATGAATATGCAATTGAGTCCCTGCCTCAACTCAATCTTACGGCTCAGACCATATATATAAATATGCAAATTAGTCCTCACCTCCACTCTTTTGCACCACCTCAGACCATAGATATATATATGTAAATAGATGCTACATTCTACAGTTTCAGACACATACATGTAACTTCAAAGTTGGGTTTCGTGAATTGTGCATTTGCAGCAGTATTCTTTAAGCGCTGATTTTAACAGCATTTTTGACACAACTCTGACTCTCTTAGTGTATATGTTGTGACCCAAAGTCATTCAAGCACAATAAGCTTGAATAAGAACAAGCACCCATTGAAAAAATGACACGCTTCAACTTTAACAATACGACAGGTTATCAAGTGGCAGTAAAACCCTCTTATTTTCTTCTTCTCTCAAGTACCTGCGGTGTGTGAGGAAGCTGCCGTTGGCGTGACCCGAACCATCGCATCCAGGAGTAGGGCAAGTGGGACCCTCAGTCTTAAATGCCTTCCAGGAGAACGGAGAGCCGTTCAGTAAACCTTCCTTCTGCCGCCTGGCAGCAAGCGGGCAGCCGTATGCGCTGCGGTGAGTGGCGTACTTCCCGCTGATGTGACCCAGACTGTCGCAACCCGGCACTGGGCATCTATAAAAGACAGACAGAGGTGGAAATGGAGATGGGGATAAATAAAAGTGGAGTTTGGTTAGACTAGATCCGGTGACTAAGAGCATTCAAAGCATCACCTTGCTTTTTACTTAATTTGTTTTTGCTCACACAAGCCTCTATTCGTTTTTGTGAAGAGGGTCATATTTGGATACCCAACAGTCTGTGAATACTACAACACTGAATTGGCCGAAAAAACAAAACATTTTTACACATTGGAGTGGCACCATATGTGGCTACTCATTGACGTTGAGAGAATTCATGTGGATAAAAAGCTTTTACACTTGCCGGTCAAAAACATTGTATTGCAGATGACTCACAATTATACGCACAATATTTCAATGCCCTATGAGCCATCTGTGCCGTAATACACTGTTCACAGTTTCGTACATTAAACCTTAAGAAGTGTAACTGTGCGTCTTTGTCTCTTGCTTTTAAAAGTGATACAATGAAATCAAATAAAAATGCTTTTCAGCAAAGAAATATTAACACTACTAGAACTAATTCCACACAAAATTCGTAAGCTCACGGCGAGGGTCCGAGCGGGACATTCATAAGGTTGCCACGGTGACATTTAACAAAGCTGAACACAATCAATATTGGTGGTGTGTAACAAGTGTTGTGCTCATATCTCAGGTGTTTCTAGACTTGATTAAATCATAACTTGGTTAAGGTAAGATAGAGTTTTTACTAAACTACACTGCTCTTTCTAAACCTAAACTGTTACTGTGTGTTATTTGATCATTGCCTTACAGCATGTTTGGTTTTTACCGTATAGTAGCGTAAACGAAAAAGGGAAATGCCGAGGCGTTCTATGCAGGACTAACTTTAAGAGCTCCGAATCCTCCTTGTCATCCTTGAGGGGTGTTGTTTTCATTCCACTTTTTTTGGCCCGTGGACACCCAGACAAACTGAAAGCAGATAGTACGTAGATCGTGATCAGAGGAGCCAGAAATTTACAACAATATAGGTCGTGAACTACATCACTCAATCCACCATAACCGAAGAGTCAAGTCAGAAGAAACCAAAAGTACTTTCGCTAAAGATGCCACACAGGCTAAGCACAAGGCCGTGTCTGAACCAGGTGATGCATTGATTTTTAAACGTTTCTGTATTCAATAAAAGTTCAATGCTTTGTGATGTGTAACAGCCAATCAGAACATGATGTTTAACATTGTTGACGTTTTATTGTTTTTTAACGAATTAAATGTGCAATTGGAATTTGGACCAATGGCAATAAAAACCGAGCATCTTGTCATGGTTTGTAAAATATATTTTTTAAATAAAATAAAAAATATACAAAAACATAAAAACAATAACGTACAAAAATTGTATAAAAACTAAATTTAGGTTACTATGGAAGACTTTTATTGCTTGAAGGACACCGCGTGAGACCGTGCTAAGTTGGAAAGGCAGTCTAAAAATGCTTCTCTTGACTGCTTAAGGGGCCGTTCACACTTCGCCGTCAGAAAACGTGACCACAAAATGCTTTCCAAAGCACTACCGTAGCTAAGCAAACCATGAGCCGCACTCTCCATAGATTCAGTAACACGTTTACATGCATTGCTTCTCCTATTTGTGTTGCTTGACAGATCGTACACCTCTGTTTACATGATACAATGCCGATAAAGCTGATTGCTTGACGCGCTGCAGCGTCGATCCACTTGAAAAAAGGTGCGTCACATGCAGATCGACCACGCAGTTAAAAATAACGAACTTGCAAAAGACCCGAAATGTGATCGGCCCCTAAAAGTGCACAAGATCAGTGGTATGTTCCTTATATCCGACTTAACAGTCTGCAAGGCTGTTATGATGCATCTCATACACGTGTCTAATATACGACTAGTGCTAAACTCCTCTGTCCTGTGTGTACTACTGTATATTGGTGTCAATATTAAAGGGATTGCTGAATGAGCCATACCTTCTGTGAGATGCGTAGTTGCCGGTGATATGTCCTGAACCATCACATCCTAGAGTCGGACATCTGGGAAAGTGAGGTCATATGTTGAAGATTAATACGCATGTAAAATCTACAATCAGGTAATGCAACATAGCAGTATTGGCTAAAGAATAGTGTACTGTAGGTTTAAGTCCAAATAGAGGGCGAATAATATTGGCCAGTAATATATACACACCGGCCCTTTAAGACTGTAACCTATTACATCATCAACATGTTGAATTATTGGTCGAAAAGGAAGGGTCAAAGAAACAACAAAGCATAGAGAAAACGCAGCTTTCTGCCAAGCAGACCCACTTGAATGAGAATAAAAGAGCAAGAGCTTAAGCGAAGCGGACATACTTGAGTTCGGCTGTGTGTGCTGCCATGAGGGACCGCAGACTCTTATCAGCGAGAGGACAACCAGAAAGGCTAAAAACACAGAACGGAGACACAGGAAAGAAGAGAGAGAGAGAAAGATAAGGTATAAAGAACCCAGAACGTCCCAAATCAGCATAGCAGGCAGAAAGCAGGCAAGAGTTCAGCAGAAGGGAGAGATAAAATCTACATAATGTCCTGATATAATTATTACATCCCTATTGTGTAATCTCGCACTGAAAGGTCAAGAGGAAACAGTGCAGGTGCGCTCTGTACCTGCGATGGGATGCATAGTTTCCTGTGATGTGTCCACTGCCGTCACAGCCAGGAGTGGGACACCTGCACAGGGGGACAAAACAAAAACCTGACTTGAGTGAAATGACTTTCAATGTAAATAACAGAAATGCATGCAAACTGTTTGGGATGGACTTACAGCAGGAGCTCCTTCTTGCAGTCCTTGGGCTGGAACCTGACCTTGAAGCTGGGGGTCGTGACCTCGCCGGGGTACTTTCTGTCTTCGAGGACGTCCTGCATCATGTCGCAGTCCTCAGGGTCGGATGAGGCGAATGACTGAGCGCTGTGGTCCATCTGTGTAAAGATACAAAGTCATATATGACACACATGTCTGACAGATGTCTGATTACTTTAATAACACTAGATCTTGGGTTTATGTAGTTTATTTTTTAGTCTATTTGTTATTAATGTCTAATTACTTAAGTAAGAATACAAATGTGTTTATGTAGTTTGCTTAGTTTATTTGTAGTTCTTGTGTAGTTAATGTATAATTTCCTAGAAGACACTACACATAAAGTTCATGTAGTTTGCTTGTTTTAGTTTATTTGCAGTTTATTTGTTTATTTGTCTGATTACGTAAATAAGAGTACACATGTACATATAGTTTACGTGGTTTGCTTAGTTTATTTCTATCTCTAGTGTAGTAAATGTGTTATTACTTAAATAAGAATACACATGTAGTTTATGAAGTTTGCTTAGTTTATTCAAAGTTTATTTCTAGTTTTTGTGTAGGTAATGTCTAATTACCTGGATGACACTAAAATAAGAATACACATATAGTTTATGTAGTTTGTTTAGTTTATTTCGTTAATGTCTAATCACCTGCATGACACAACACATATAGTTTACATTGTTTGCTTAGTTTATATCTATCTCTAGTGTAGTTAATGTTATTACTTAAAAAAGACTACACATGTAGTTTATGTAGTACTGTATGCTTAGTTTACTTGTAGTTTATTTCTAGTTCTTGTGTAGTTTATGTCTAATTACCTGGATGACACTGTACATATAGTTTACATAGTTTGCTTAATTTATTTCTAGGTCTAGTGTAGTTAATGTGTTATTACTTAAATAAGAATACACATGTAGCTTATGTAGTTTGCTTAGGTTATTCAAAGTTTTTTTTAGTTCTTGTGTAGTTAATGTCTAATTACCTGGATGACACTAACCATATAATTTAAGTAGTTTGCTTAGTTTATTTCTAGCCCTTGTTTAGTTCATGTCTAATTAACTGAATGACACTAACCATATAGTTTATGTAGTTTGCTTGGTTTATTTGTAGTTTGTTTCTAGTTCTTGTGTAGTTAATGTCTAATTACCTAGATGACACTGAACATATAGTTTACGTAGTTTGCTTAGTTTATTTCTAGGTCTAGTGAAGTTAATGTGTTATTACTTAAATAAGAATACACATGTAGTTTGCTTAGTTTATTTGTAATTTATTTCTAGTTTTTATATAGTTAATGTCTAATTACTTAAATAAGAATACAAATGGTGTTTCTGTAGTTTTCTTAGTTTAAAGTTTATTTTTAGTTCTTGTGTAGTTAATGTCTAATTACATGGATGACACTAACTATACAGTTTATGTAGTTTGCTTAGTTTATTTCTAGCTTCAGTGTAGTTAATGTGTTATTATTTAAAAAAAAATACACATGTAGTTTGCTTAGTTTATTTGTAGTTTATTTGTAGTTTTTATATAGTTAATGTCTAATTACTTAAATAAGAATACAAATGGTGTTTCTGTAGTTTTCTTAGTTTAAAGTTTATTTTTAGTTCTTGTGTAGTTAATGTCTAATTACATGGATGACACTAACTATATAGTTTATGTAGTATGCTTAGTTTACTTGAAGTTTATTTCTAGTTCTTGTGTAGTTAATTTCTAATTACCTAATTTCTAATTACTTGCTTAGTTTATGTGTAGATTATTTCTAGTTCTTGTGTAGTTAATGTTGAATACACATGTTGTTTATATATAATTGTCTAGTTTATTTGTAGTTTATTTCTAGCTCTTGTGTAGCTAATGTCTAATTAAATAAGAATACATAGTGTTTATGTAGTTTGTCTAGTTTATTTGTAATTTATATGTAGTTCTTGTGTAGTTAATGTTTAAATACCCAAATGACACTACACATGTAGTTTATGTAGTTTGTCCAGTTCAATTCTAGTAATTGTGTAGCTAATGTCTAATTATTTAAATACTACTACATACGTAGTTTGTCAAGTTCATTTCTACTTTATTTCTGGATAAACTACAAACATAGTTTATGTAGTTTGCATAGTTTAGCTCAAATCATTTCTGTGTTCTTAATTTTAATATTACAGGAAATCTACCTCTTCTAGCTCCTCCTCTCTCTGCCGATTGGGTTTGGTGTAGTCCAGAGGCCCCTCCCACTCTTCCTGTTTGTAGGCGTGTAAGGAGTGGGGAGAGATGCTGCTGTTGCCATGGTGAAGAGATGAGGACGACGATGATGAAGACAGATCGGGGGAGCGTATTTCAGGACTGGTGCAAGACACGCCCACCTCTCTCTTAATGGGCTTCTTCATGCTCAAGTCCAGAGTGCCATTCTCATCAACTTCTATTTCCATACTCTGCAACAAGATTAAATAAAATATGTTACATTTTGTTTGATGTAAACATTTGATATTTATTATAGCCTTTTATTTAACCCCTTCAGACCTGATATAGGTTATTATTCAGTTTGAGTATTAAACATAAATGAATGGCACACCGAAAAGATAATTTCTGACACAGTGTTGTATCGTGTATGTGCACATGGAGTTGGAGATGTGCACAAACATCAGGCACTGATCCCAGATCAGTCCCAGTATGATTAGAATTGAGCCACTGGGCCTTTCTGCCCATTAATCTTCCCCTTTTATCCCCGTCTGCTAAAAATATGTCAGGGAATCGAAAATGATGAAGTAGTCACTCCGCAAGCCGAGGAAAAAGCTTTAAAAAAAAATCACAATATGGAGGAAAGACCTTCTTCAATTACAGTCTAGATCCAAAAGTTCTCCAACAACAGAAGGTAGAAGATGAGGACTTGATTGATGGTGTTATTCTACTTAAAAAAGGGACAAGGAGAAAAAAGAAATAAAGGAGAAAATAGACAAGAGAGATGCTCTCATTAGCATCAGTCATGAAAATACTGAATAAAAGAATATAAAGTGCATGGTTCTGCCAATCCGGCGGGCTCACTATCAACCTAATGCAATAACAACATGAAGAGGAGATAGGGATGAAACGAAACGAATGGAGGTGCAGATGAAAGAGAGTGAAGATGACGAAATAGGATCTCAACAGCGAGAAGTCCCGGTAAACACATTTATTAGACTGTCTGATACAAACATAGCTGAAGATCAGTCAAGCATAGAAACAAACTTTCAATTAACTGATGCCATTTGTATAAATGCTAGACATTGGTGGTTTAGATACACAGCAGCTTGCTAATTCACAAGCTGCTCATAATTAAAGAGAGTGGATATTACAAGATTGAGCACTCCTATTACTACGAATAGGGGACAATGTAACGCTCAATATGGCAGGACTGGCGACACAAGTCCGCCTTCCAGTTAAAAGAAACAATTATTAATTGGTTGGAAATATGTTGTTTAATTTTTGATTTTAGGAATATCTGTCTTTTCGTATATTTAAATAGGGTAGGATTTTAGTCTTGCATGACTGAAATAACTGGCCGTAGGTGTTGCAAACATGGCCACCCAGTTGTGCGACTTGCCTAAAGGGACTTGGTCTTTAAAGTCAAAACTTTATAATTATAACTAAATATAATGTAACAAAATATAACTGCGCCACAAATACATAAAACAAAAATCCACACAAATTTCTCACAGTCTGGGAATAGTTTTGATCAAAGACTCATCAAAGGCTGTTGATCAAAGAAATTAATCTGCAAGTTGTTATTTATTTCATGGCAGTGCTCTTAAATGAACCAAGCACTTAAACTGAATCACTAAAATGAATCTGACTTTCTAATGTTACTTTGAAAAAGACAAATTCTAATTTTCTACTTTCAGCTTGATATTTCTCAACACATATTCATATATATCGGTTCTAGTTTATGTTTACTGCCTAGTGTTTAAATTATTTACTTAAATTCACTGACTGTAATGTACTATGGATACCGCATACAAAAATGTAGCAATGCTGAACATTGCGGGCATGCGCGTCAAAATTCTTAGGGATAAAATCTGTTTCCGCCAGCGCGGGACTTTTTCAATGCGTCTCATGCAATTTCCAGCCCTCGTCGCATGGTTGTTGTATGTTTTCACTAAATACAACAATATATACCTAAAGTCCAACCACCGGAAGCGTCTGATATTTTGAGCTTGAGGTGTTTTTAGTTAACAAGAACTGTTTGAAAATTTGTGTCACTTTCAACCGGCCGGCGTGCTTCCACTAAACTCTGGACACTAACTAAAAGGTAGGTGGACCAAAATATATATCTTTTATCTTGATACTGAAACATAGTAATCTAAATCTATGGAGAAAAAGGAATTTAAATAAATAGCAGAAATTTAAATATAAAATTTCTGGTAATAGACTACAGTGAATGTCCTGTCAGAACATCCACTGCAGGCATCGTTCTAAAAACCATGGTTATCATGGGTCCGATGCCCATTTCAACTAAAGTCTGATGCCCATTCTCACTAAAAACAGTAAATGTTCATGATTTCATTTAAAAGAACTAACAAAATTCTACATTCTGTTAAAATTTCATGCAAATATCTTATAAAATGAGAAAGTTACAAGCAAAAACATGTGAATAAGCAGCACACACATTCCATTGACATCCATATATAACTTTTCCTCTAATTTCTAATACTAAAAATATCATAACTTTTTCAATCCTCAATGGACTTTTACAATCCTGGTATCTTTGTAAATGTCTGATCTGTCTAGTCATGTGATCATTTTTGAGCTTTGGGGTTTTTGAAAATTTTGTCGTCATACCTAAAAAATGCCACCTTGGCAAGCTCCAATCTGATTGGCTGTCTTTATGCAGCTTTGGGAGTCAGGTGAACATTATTAGATAGAGCCGTTTGCCTACCTTATCTTGGTGTCTGACGCTGAGGTTTTCCGGTCTCTCCCAGCAGCGTGTGGACAGGTTGAGAATGGCAGTGGCAGCCATGTGGGCGGCTTCGGCGTCATGGGAATAATCGTAACCGCTGGAGGAGCTCTTGCCATAACCAGCGTGGATGCTTGGACTTGGAGGGGATGCTCTGGGGAACAGAGGTTTGGCTGGGGGCAAAATAAAACATGACATTAGTAACTAACACTATAGATGCATGTTTACATTAGTTTTAAATAATACTTATTAATTAATAAAATTGTCTTTATTGGATGATACAGTGAGAGGTGCTGAGAATCAATATGGAGAAACTGTGTGACCACACGGCACTCGCACCACCCACCAGGCCACTTTTCAGACACTGACTTTATTTTCAATCTTCGGCTTATTGTCGACGGCAATAGCGATTCCTCCATTGAAGCTCGCTCTACCGAACTCAATTACCGCTAACCTGTCGCTACGGCAATAAAGCATCTTGAACCAGGGTGTACTATTCACACAACAGAGCATTTACACACATCTCTGCACCGCAAAGGGTGCAATATACATAATGTTCGTAAACCGTGACTAATCCCGCTCACATTTGAAGGCTTTGGGTGAAGTTTCGCTGGTGTGCATCTTTGGGGCGAGCATGCGCTTGCCGAACACCTGCACGTCGAAGCTTGCATAATCGAAGGACACCTTGGAGTACTTCTCCAGCTCCTTGGCCAGATTAGCGCGTGGCGTGGCGGGGACGAGGCTGGGCCTGTAGCTGCTGTGCGGAGGAATCTCTAACTGCTTCACAAAACACATGGGCCTGAATGTGAGAGAGAGAGAGAGAGAGAGAGAGAGAGAGATCCGTCATTTCTGCCACAAAAGAATCAATATCCCTGGAGTGAGGAAAAAAGGTATAAAAGCAAGTGTAAGTGAGCATAAAAGATCTGGAATGAAAGAGCGAGCTGGAATTAAAGTGCAGAAGAGGAGCAGAATTAAAAGACTGACAATGAGCCAGATATACTGAGCAAAAAGAAAAGGAAAGGAAGAGTCCCATAGATAAATAGTCTGTAAAAGAGTAAATTCAAGTTAGTGAGTGGGAGAGAAAGAGAGAGAGAGAGGTTTTAAAGCTGGGTGACTGAAGGAAAAGAAGGGCAGGATTAAATGGGGTCTTATCAGCACTGAGCACATTAGCATATCGTATAGCATGGAATTGAAGCCTTAAAGGGATAGTTCACCCAAAAACGAAAAATCTGGCAACCCTCATGAGTTTCTCTTTCCGGTGGAGCACAAAAGGAAATGTTAGGCACAGATGAAAATCATCAGGGCTTGAAACAAAGGTGAATAAATGATGACTGAATGCACGTTTTTAGGTGTACTGTTCCTTTAAAACTCACTTTCCTAGAAAGCCGTTAAAAGCTGAACAAAACTCTGACAAAGAATGCACGTGGGTGCGGGTGTCACTGTGGACCGCGACACCGTGTTCTGTATTTAACATCATTACCGGATTTCACTCGTAAACCAGGCACGGTTTAAAGGATACAAGCGCACACACACGCAGACACCTACACCAGTTACGGTGGCATGTAAAGTATATTAGCCTCTGTTTCCCGTCTCTTCATTAGTCAGCGTGTCCCATTAGCACGGGTGGCATGTGAAGCCGTCAGAAGTCTCTCTGGTGACTTCTCATTGTTGGCGTCCTCCCTTAATGGGCTTTCTCAGTGCACTGATGCTCATTTAAATCCGAATAACACTAATAAGAGAGGACTGCTTATTATTTTCATAATCCGCATTGCTTTGTCTGACCGCAGACATGCTTCCTGAAGGAAAGTAATTATTTTTCCAATACTCTGCGCCCTGTAAGGCTCATAATTAGCTTATCAGTGGTATAATTAGACTAGCGGGTTCAAGGCCCGAGCCTAGCGTGCAATGACAGGCTGCGGTCCATTAGAAGGGCAAAGGAAAGGGAGGACGCCCGACCAATTGTACTGCGCAAGCGGGTTAGGCCTCTCTGTGATTGATAGATGTACTAACCAACCGCAGCAGGCGTGTTTGATAGACACGTGTGGCAGTGAAGGACAGACAGAGACTGAACGAAGGGTAGGTTTGATGATGTTGGGGAAAATGGGAATAAGCTATGATGTTTTTAGTTTCTGGGTTGTTTGGCAGGGTTTAGGGCTCACCTGAGAACGCGGTCAGAGTTGGGACTGCCTTTCATGTGCTCACCCATGGGCTGGGGTAAGTGCTGCTTGTCGTGGCCTTTGGAGAGCTTTTCGGCAGCAGCGATGGGACACCCTGACAAACTGATAATGGGAAGTTAAAAGGAGTGAAATATAGTCATGTATTGCTATATAAGAAAAAGAAAAGATGGAAAAGCTGATTTTTTTAACTTAAGTTAAAAAGTCAATAGGAGGTCACAACCAGACATTATATGAAAACTGAGCTAAAGTCATATTTACATTCAGTAAAAATAAACCTTGATATCATTAATGTTGACTGAGAAAGGTCATGGCAAAGATTGAAATCAATGTAAAAATCAAAACTTATTAGATAATGAGACTTTAGCCAGACAGGGTCACATATACAGTAACATGCGTGTGACTTTGTACCTGCGATGTGTGTTGCGGTTGCTGTTGACATGTCCCTGGCCAGTGCAGCCTGGCGTTGGGCACTTCAAGACATTTTCGTGCATGGCCAAGACTAAGAACAACCAATCACAGTGCAGAGAAGAAAATGAGTCAGCCAATGAAAACCTCAACTGTGTATTAAATTATTCAGACAGCAATGTTTCTTTGGTAACACTTGGTAAGTTTCGGAAAGGTCACACTACTAAATAGGGCTGGGTATCGATTTAGATGTTCCAGATCGATTCGATTTCGATTCACAAGATATCAAATCGATTCTATAGCGGGTCCGATTTTCGATTCTCGACTCAATTTTTATACTCCATTCTCGATTCAACTCAATGAATATAGATTATATAGGATATTATATTATAATATATTAAAATGTACATTTACATTTACATTTACGCAGCAGCAAGAGTGGTCTTCAATGAGCCAAAGAGGGCGCACGTCACTCCTCTCTTTGTCAAGTTACACTGGCTTCCTATAGCAGCCCGCATCAAATTTAAGGCTCTGCTCCTGGCCTTTAAAACCATCACTGGGTCAGCACCCCCTTACCTTCGCTTGCTTATAGATTCTTATGTACCCTCTCGATCACTGCGCTCTGCCACCGAGCGAAGACTTGTGGTACCATCTCAAAAAGGGAAGAAAACACTAACGCGTACCTTCTCAGGAACTGTCCCACAACTGTGGAATGATCTGCCGGTCGTGACACGATCAGCTGACACTGTAGCTGTCTTTAAAACTCGGCTAAAAACCCATCTCTTCCATCACCTAACTTCCTAATTACAGATCTACTATCTTTATTTAGTTACCTTCTCTTTATCTCTTTCTCTATTTACCTTCCTCCTTATCTAAAAAAAAAAAAAAAAAAAAAAAATACTAACATACCCTTGGCTATGTATATTGTGTTGGACTTGATGAGACTATTTCGAGTGCACTTATGTATTGCTGTTCTTATGTTGCCATAATTGCTTCTATTGTTTACCTCACTTGTAAGTCGCTTTGGACAAAAGCGTCTGCTAAATGACTAAATGTAAATGTAATGTAAATATTAGAATATAGATTGAATGAATGAATGACAGTCTCGCCTCTCGCTCCTTGGTAACATCGCACAAGGCAAAAAAATGGTGACATCTAGTGGAGAAGACAAGTAATTAGATTAACGTTAATCTTACGTTCAATGTTTGCGGGAATAATATTGGAAAAAAAATCGATTCGTGGCCTGTGAGAACTGATTTTGAATCAACCACGAAAAAAAAACGATTAATAGAAAAAAAAAATTTTCCCAGCCCTACTACTAAAGCATACCAAGTCGTGTATTCATAATCAAAAGATGCAACCTAAAAAATGCTGCATTCCAGACTCAGATTTAAGATCGGAAAAAAGGTCTGGATTAAATAACATTTAAAGTATTAGTAACATTAAAACATTAATGTTACTAATTATTTACTTACATCAAAACATTTTATATATTTAGCAACATTAAAAGAGCGCCATTCCAAATATTATTTCCAGATTGAGGTAGAGAAATATCCTATCCTATATCCAAGTTATATGGAACGCAGCATTTCAACCCATGCCTGGGCTAAAGGCGGGGTGCATCCCTGAAAGCCAATGTTGACATCTGAAATCACCTAAACAAATATCCCCCACCCCAATAGAATCTGGACCTTCTTCTGATATAACCGCCCCACACATACGCAACCCAGACAACAATGTCGGTTAGTAGACACGCCCCTTACTGCTGATTGGCTACACGTGTGTTTTGTTACTCGGCCCGACTCTCTTTCCCAAAGATTTTTTTTTTCAAAAATCATGCACCCAGCCTTTAAATATGCCCATGTTCTAGGTTGATTTAAGCTAAGCTTTGAGTTCAACCCAAAAAGAGAGTTTGATGTTCACTCACTCTCTGGTGGGATCCGATCTTTGTGTGGGCAGCCCGACAGACTGCGGTGATGTGGATAAAGTCCAGTCACGTGACCCGTTCCATCACACCCAGGGGTTGGGCATTTGATCTCGCGCTTCTCTGATCTAGAACTCTCTGTGGGTAGCAGAACACCTGTCAGTCAGACCTTAAAACAACAATCATTTGTGACCATGGACCACAAAACCATACGTCGCATGGGTATATTTGTAACGATAGCCAACAATACATTGCATGCCTCAAAATTAGATTTTTTCCTTAAATACCACAATCATTAGGAAATTAATTATTAAGTAAAGCTATTTTGTAACTTTCCTACCGTAAATATATCAACAATGTATTTATCATTAGTAATATGTCCTGATAAGGACTTCATTTGGACAACTTTAAAGGCAATTTTCTTGAGAATATTTTGCACTTTCAGATTCCAGATTTCTCAGCCAAATCTTAACAAATGATGTCAAAATCTCAATTTCGAAAATTGACCCTTATGACTGCTTTTCTGGTTCAGAAGAAATATGCAATATGCAAAAGACAGCCACATCTGCAACACACCAAACACAAACAAGAGTTTCATTCTCCAAAGAATGAAAAGTTGCTTAAATTGTTCCCGGACCCACAAGAGTGCAAGTTTACGATGATAATCATGGTCATTATGTGCACAGGGGCAGGTGGAGGTTTCATACAGGATTATTATCCTCAGCGAGTGTTATTAGGGTGCAGCAGGGTTTATTGGACTATCCACTGAAAAATGGAGCTCATTACACGGACCTCACCATTGGCGAAGCGCGTCTCCGCATTACATGAGAAAAAGAATGCGTGGTGTCCAAGGTAAACGAACGAGGGTAGACAAAGAGAAACTGTAAATATGAAAGAGAGACGAGAGAGAGAGAGCAAGAGAGAAAAAGAGCTTGCATGTGCGCTCCAGTGGCTCCTTAATTAAATGTTGAAATGTTAACAAGACATGCACCTCCTAATTAAAAGCGGTCGAGGCTCGAGGAGGGCAGTTATGGAGGGGGTGTGGAGCCCTACCGAGCACTCGGTTGATTCAGGCGGCTCACGGACCGGGCACGGTGCCAACTGGGAGCAGAACAACACCACAAACAAAACCAATAAACAAATAAACACGTGCCAAACCAATCTCATTACACACGCGCTCTCTCTCTCTCCTTCATCTCACTCGCTCGCTCGCTCTCTTTCTAAGTGCTTCAGTAATTATAGACTATGGCTCGGGTTTATCTATGGAAACCAATTCATTTGACCCATTTATACTCTCTAGATTTCCTTCCCCCATTATTAATCTTGCGGTTCTTTGCTGAGCGAGAGCTTGCCATTTAATCTTCAGTCTGATTAATCATTACGTGCGTGTTTATTTATGAGAATTTGTTGATTTTCGAGGACTCGGGTAGGGTGTGTTGGAAAATGCATATGCTAATATGCACTTTTTTGTTTTGAGTATTTGTGCGTGAGGCTCCGCCCCTTTCTGTAATACTTTTTTCTGAAAACTTTGAACCATTTTTTGTAAAATCAACTTACATTAATATGATTTGATATAACGATAATGATTAAGAAAATGTGAAAACTGGACATTGAGTTTCTGTAGCTCAGGTGGTGGAGCACCACATTAGCAGCACAAAATGTTAGCATTTCGATCCCAAAAAAAGTTATGTTTGTGATGCAGTTTAAAGCATAAATGCATAAATGTATGTGTAAGACTTTGTAGAGGTGGGTACACAAAACAACAATAATCAGACCTTTTCCAAAGCAGCTCTTGCGGAGATGCTCCATGTGTTTGCTGGGCTGGTCATCCAGAGCAAAGAAACGATGGTGTTCGGGAATGCGACTGAGCTCGCGGTGAGCTTTGACCTGCTGGGCCTTCAAAGCAATGGCCTGCTCCAGCAAGCCCAGATTCCCCCGCATTATGTCGAACATCTCCGACTCGTCTGCCAACGTTGACCGCTGAGACAAGCTGTCGTCGTCCCCGTCTTCGTCGTTCCCATCCATATCTGCATCCCTGTCCGACTCTCCGGACTGCACTTCATACACTGTGTAGTTTTCTGCTATTGTAAGTTTGTGGGAAACATCTTCCCTTAAACGGGATCCCTGAGGCGCAGTGATAACCGAGGGGGCGGAGTCTCTTTCTCCTCCCTCTTCTGACTTAACATCAACATATTCCCTCTTGTGTACCTCTTCTTTGTGCAACTCAGAGCCCAGTCCTTCATCCTCATCATCATCCTCATCATCCTCTTCTCTCTGTGTGTCTTCATTAAAATACTGGTGGTCTGACTCTTTCTGACTCTGGTCTTCAATTTGCATCTCCTCTTCTTCATCTTCAGTCTCATCTGTACTCTCCATCATTTCATTTTTCTCAGATGCCAGAACTCCTAGTTGGTGTTCTGTCTCTTCTTTGCCATTTCTTGTTTTTTCTTCTTCCTCTTCTGACTCCTTAAAAGGGATGCAATCTTCTGGTTCCAAGGTGCTGGGTTGTTGGTGCTGGGGGGACATGGTGTGGTTGTTATGGTTGTTGAGGTTAGCCATTGAGTTGGCCACTATGTGCTGATAGTTGGAGAGATCTGTGGGTTTGGGCTTCTCTGAGCTGGATGATTCAATGATGATACACTCTATGTGAGACAGAAAAAAAGATGGAGAATGAGAAGACTTTTATGGCTCCTGAGCATCACATCAGATTGAACTTGTACAAAATATACAATGTGTAAAATGTATAGAATTTAAAAGTGACCTTTATGAACACCAAAATACAGCTTGTTAATGACAGCTCTTTCATTTTAAACAGAATAACTTTTACTTCAAAGTGGACCTACAACTGTCTCATCACCCACCTTCATCACCCTCCTCTTCCTCTGTATTGGTGCTCTCTGAGTTTCTATTTATTTGCTCCTCTTCACACTCCTCATCACCATTCCTCTGCTGTGGTCCTTCTGTATCTGCCTCCTCTTCCTCCCTCACTTCTGTGTCGTCTCCACTACCGTCACTCTCTGCGTTGAAGCCTTCATCCATCGCCAGCTTCAGTGGGTGGGACTTCCTCTTGGAGGCGGGCTGCTCAGACTCCGCCTCCTCTAGCCGCCTTTTTCTGGCCAACGGGCAGCTTAGAGCACTATAGAACCAGGGAAATAAAAAAGTGAGAAATCAATAAATTTTATGAGACTCAATAATTGATTTAATTTACTGTATGACCCAACACAGCATAAAAAAATCAAATACTGACATTTATTAATGGCACAGATCCAGCAATACTGTAATATTGCAGATTGACAGGAAGTAAATATGCCAAAATTCTATATAATTTGACTCTACAGAGCCTTTGATGTCAACTACAAAAGATTTTGAAAGTGCCCTGCTGTCCGATACCCGATCTCAATAAAGCACCAGTTGAGAGCCTGTGATTATGGTACATATTCCTATACTGACTGTGAATATGAATGAATACAGGAAAATGACTTATACATGCAAACCAAGCAATGTGCCCATGCTAAACAGTCAATGAATACTCAAAATGAAACAATGTTGGACCTGTAGGGGGCACTATGCTGGCTAAAACCCAATATTCAATTGACTACTAGAACACTCAATTATACAACAATACATTACAACTAGAGAGAGAGAGAGGGAGAGACTATGAAGGGTGGCATTCAATAAAGAAAGCCTTCACCTAGAAAGCTTTGCTATCAGAGATAAATCTAGAAACATGACCCATCTCAAATGGCTTCCTGAATATATACAGTTGTAAATAAACATAACTGTAATATATTTCCAATAATCAAAGACGTACAGTATGCATTAAAGAGAGAGGGAAAGACTACTAGAAAAGGAGACTAAGGAGATCTACTGTATGAGTGTTTGGGATCAGTAAATATTTTACTATAGTATATGTGACACAGAGGAAGGTGAGCTATAAGGGCTACAGAGAACCAGATGGGTATATCATCTGCCATACCTTCTGTGTCTGGCATATTTGCCACTGATATGGCCCGAGCCATTGCATCCTGGCGTGGGGCAGCTGAGTTAGAGATATAGAGGAGCTCAAATTAGAAACGCTACTTATTGGTTGTTCTGTGCTAAATAGTTCATCAAGAGTAAACACGGCCACACATCCATGCCCGTCAAGCAAACAAACAAACATAGATTTTTGCATTTACTGAAATAATTGTTTTGTCAATAGGAGCTGTGATCGATCAGCTTTGCATTTCCTCACCCTGCGGTCGGGTCTTTCTTTTATCTCATGCAATCGCCTCGTTTTCCCAGTAATCCCAACGATTTTGTCAATTTGTTTTATTGGCATTCTTGTTTAATAAGCGACAAAAGCAACCAGGACTTATTCGTTCTCAAAAGGTGAACCTGATCTGAGTTTGCAAATAAAATGATTTGGGTAATTTGGTTATGCTTTACCAATCAAAAAATATATATAGTTTCTGAAGCGACTTAAATAATATCAATATATAAAAAAAGGGACAGTAAAGCAAACTTTATGATATGATGGGTACATAACGTGTACTTCTACATTTACATTTAGCAACTCTTTTAACCAAACAACTTAAGGGAAAACAATAAAGCGATTAATCTTAGGGATGCAATCTAGTGCAGTATGAAAGGATCTTTCATTGCCACGATCTGTTTAAAATCTGTGATACACGAAAGTGGTCGCGAGCAGCTTCGGTGACCCTCATGGCCAGCGAGTGTGTTTGATACAGTTCAATTTCACTCTCGTGCACTTGACCGTGAATGTGGAGAATAACTTCACAAGCCGAGATGTTCAAGAAGGCTTTCATATCTCATACTATCAGACACTGGCTATCCGAAACAAATGCTTGACTAGACAAACAAAAATGACCAAGCGTAAATAACCTGCAGACCTCTCTCATTCGTTTGATTTCTGTTGCCGTCAATCATTTTGGTGAGGGTCAGTATGGTTAAAGATGAGATTGTCTGTTACACGTCGATTAAAATGGTTTTTGTTTGTGAAGTGGCGTGCCATGAGATCCAAATAATATTAAAACATGGATTTGCAAACATAAAGAAAAAAATTTTCTGGCATGAAATTCATTTCACAATATTAACCCTTTCTTACCTCAGATCCTGTCCTGTGATCTCAGAGGGAACTGCAAAGACACAAAGGAACAGAACAATAAGCAGAAAAATCTCAAGCCACCAATAATTGCAAAGTACCACAATCAGTAAATCACAAATACATACAGACCCCAAGAGACCATGTGCAGTAGCATTCATGACTGCATTAGCAGAAGACAAAACACACACACACACACACACACACACACACACACACACACACACACACACACACACACACACACACACACACACATATATATATGCATACACACCACACACAAAGTACAGAATACCACAGTCAGCCAAAACATCAAGACTTGACGATAGAAAAAAATGTGCAGCTATATGCACACTTCAGCATAAAAACATGATTAATCGACCCTGTTGTTTAGTGGTTAGGGCAAAATTGTCGACATAGGTTTAATAATAAAAAAAGGAATACAAAACACCAAAGAAGTGATATGGTTGGCTTTAAATGAACATTGCGGGTTCAGTGAAATCGGCATCTGTTTACACAAATATTGTCTTTGCTTTGCTGTAAAGCACTGGAATAAATGTTAAAATACACACAGATTCGCAAGTACACTGTAAAAAAAGATTTGTTGGTTCAACTTAAATTTTTATGGCAGCACGAACACTTTTTTTTTAAAGTTAATTCAACACAAAAATATTAGTTAACTCAAAAAGTAAATGTTGACTCTACTAAGTTGAATTAGCTCAAAAATTTAAGCCAGCATGAACACTTACTTTAATTTGAATCTTTTTACAGTGACTTTTACAAAAAAGGTGCTTTTACACAGCAATGCCATAGAAGAACCATTTTTGGTTCCTCACAGAACCATTCAGTCAAAGGTTCTTGACGTGAATTATTTTAAAGGTGACTTTTACAAAAAAGGTGCTTTTACACAGCTATGCCATAGAAGAACCATTTTTGGTTCCTCACAGAACCATTCAGTCAAAGGTTCTTGACAGTGAATCATTTTACAGTGACTTTTACAAAAAAGGTGCTTTTACACAGCTATGCCATAGAAGAACCATTTTTGGTTCCTCACAAAACCATTCAGTCAAAGGTTCTTGACGTGAATTATTTTACAGTGACTTTTACAAAAAAGGTGCTTTTACACAGCTATGCCATAGAAGAACCATTTTTGGTTCCTCAAAGAACCATAGAGTCAAAAGTTCTTTATGGAGCCATTTAGCCAAAAATGGTTCTTCTAGGGCATTGTTAAGCACCTATTTTTAGTCTATTTCTAAGAGTGTAAAGATTTAAACAATTAATAATGTTGTCTGCACAAACACCAACAATATCCAACCCCCTCATGACTATGTAAAGCTAATAAGCACGGTAATTTTCATGATATGCACATTCAGAATACAGTTACAGAAAGCAAACTCCACCCACAGGAGTTATGTAAAGTAACGCCTGGCCATAAACTATATAATATCCATATAATGCAATATTTCTTTTGCTAAGCAGAACATTTCGTACATCTAAATGAACTACTAGTCCAGTCAAAACAATCAAAGACCCTCACAAAGCCCGGCTGTGTGAAAACTACACAGTGAACAGGATTTGCTTCCAAGCGAGTCTCCGGAGACCCCGGGAGCAGGATTATTTGAGAGATCTGCAATATTAGATACCCCGAGCGAACACATGAGATATGCTCAGCTGACCAGTGAAAGCAATGAGTTTTAGAGGTGGAAGTGGGAGAGACAGAAAAGAAGATGGAAAGCTAGAGTGGGTTCACTGACCTTTTCCTGCTTTGGACCGCGTGCGAGTGCGCTTGTCGTCAGTATCCAAACTCATCTGTCAGAGAGAGACACAGCATTAGATGGAACAGAAACTGAAATACAACACACAGCCATGGTCCCATGTTAAATGAAGTCACACATAATGTATAAAATTATTCACTGTTAACAAGTAACACATAGATATAGCAACTTACTCTAATATAGTGAATTTAATAGCAATACGGTGTAAACAGAGAGAAAGAGAGAGAGAGAGAGAGCGCGAGCGAGACATGAAAAATGTACACGATGTAATATGAATACATATTGTACTGTAAACTGAGTTGAAATGGGAAATATACTATTGTACTTTATTTAAAAGAGTAAAACTAGAGAAAGCCTTGAGCTTTTATACAGTTTTTGAGACATGTTAGTGAATAATAAGGCAGTTAAAACCTTTTGGACACATAACAACACACCGAACAGACACAATTTAATGCTCATTTCACATGAAAAGGGGAGTTTTCTTAAAGGCAAAGTGGAGATTAAAAATGTAAAACTTTCCTAACAGGTTAACCTCAAGGAAAATGATAAACACATCTGTCGCTTTATGCACCTTTATGTGCCCCTATAATGCACTGCATTTGAACAATTAATCTGATTGGCCGATCCACAGAGCAAGATGTGGCATTTGCCAGAGAAGCCCATTTGTGTTCGTGGCTCGAGTGGTAATTACAATAGCAATATTAACCACAGCAATAGAAATAATACAAACACGGGCACTCCAAATCACTGTAATTCCAACCACGTGATCGCTAGACTCGCTAGACGTGCCTTTTTGGCACAAAAGGAGCAGGTGTCAATCGCTCGCGATCTCACACACAGACGTGGGGAGCTCAACTGTAAAGCCGTTGGATGTTTTCCGCCGGCACAATGGCACCATTAGCTTTGATTACTTTGCTGAGATTTAAATGGAACGGAATCCTTGAAAATCCGCGAAACTCTTTCCTTTTGACCCTGGGTGAGCGCTGCTCACCCCGCTCCCAGCTGCCGCCTTTAACGCAGCGCGAGAGCTGGCAAGAGCACACTGCACTCGTACAGAGGAGTTTCTCTTTCACGCTTTCTTTCTCTTTCTTTCTCTGGCATTGCCACTTCCTGTTGATAGCTGACTTTTCAGCACGGGCGGATAATGAGTGTGTTGTGCTTGATTTGAGAGAGTTTGTGTACGGGGCAATGAGAAGTTGGCTGGGTGTGTGAGGAGGGGTGTATCCGGGCAGACAGGTGCAGAGAGCGGTCTTCCTCTTTCTCTCTCAGGGTGTTGAGAGTGAATAGGCGGTCGATTAACAAACCTGCTTTATGTGCACTGATCTTGCTTATGAGGCTCAACTCGCCTGTCTGAGAGAAAAGTTTTCTCACACAGATGATCAAATAGACCGGGGACACACAAACACTAAGCGTTGTGTTGCAAGTCACCCATCTGCGGGCCTTCTATACCCTCTCTGTATCTCTGATACGTGCTTTGCGGCCGCTTTGACCCCGGACACAAAAGCCAGGGGCAGATGGGTGCCGTTTCATTCTTTTTCAGCCAGCATCGCTTCCGTTACACTTTCAAATGCTCTCTTTCTATTTCCTTAGCGGCGACACACAAATGAAAACAGGGCACAGCTTTTGTGTTTTTGTAAGCAAAGTTAAACATTTTGTTTGATAAACATTCATGTTTGCATGGCAGCTCTTTAAATTGGCATGTTTATAAAGTCACTCACGTTGAAGTTTTTTCATAGTATTAAAATCTCCTTTTCTGGTAGTGAATTATATAATCATTGACAAAGTACAAATACAATGAATGTCGCGCAAAGAAGCGAAACCAGATGATAAAACGTTTTTATTGGTTAGTGTACAAGCAACGCCCGCGCGTTTCCGCGGGCCGCATGCTACATTATTAATCGCGTCCCTCTCTTCTCCATACAAGCGGACGGGGTCGTTCCTCCGTACGCTTTTGACAGCTCTATGTAAATGACTGGCTGGGGGCAATGACTTCACAAAGAAGGTCACCCCTCCTCCTACGGCACGCATAAATGAGCCTTTTATTCATTTTTGCATTTACAAGAAGAGGACATCAAACCGGGCCTGTCGCGGCAACCGTCACTAGAGTGACAGGACCACTGACATCTCCAAAATTACCTGCGTAAAGCATCAGCCAATTAATGGAGGCCGATACGGTCGCCCTGGAGATCCGACCCATCTATCGGAGAAGCGGAGTGAACGCGCTCACTCGGCAGGCTGACTGACAACTAAAGCAGGTTTATGTGTTTATGTTTGCGTGTAAGTGTGTGTGCATAAATGCAAGCTTGAGGATCAAATACTCTGTCAATCGACTCTCTCTTGTGCGTTTTCTACTAAGAGCGTGATACTGAGCTTGGCCGTGATTCCTTTGCACACAGTCAGATGGTGCTGATCAGTCAGAGATTGGTATTATCTAATTGGATGCTCTTAAAAGCGCTGCCCGCATCCTTTAAACATTTCAAATTAGATTGATAAATCAATCACTTTTGATGAATTCTTTCCATCACTGTAAAAATACAACATTTACAGGCACAGGGGACAGAAAGTCTTTACTGTCTCTCTCTCTCTCTCTCTCTGTGTTTTTCTCTCCCATGCCAGTGCTACCATTAAAAACCTCTTCTAATAAATTTCCCATTGCGGTTCCCAAAGTGAAAGTGATGGATGGAGGAAAATGTGGCCCATTCCAAATACAAAGCGTGAAAAAGTGAAAGGGAAATAAGGGAGATGCATCCACTAAAAGGAAAAATATACACCTAAGCAGAAAAGAAAAGGGGGGTGGAAAGAAAGAGAGATTTTCTTTTATGCTGATGAAAGATAGCAAACAAAAGCAGCTCAAGGACATACCCTCTCCAGTTTTCCTAAATAATGCAAGAAAGCTCTGAAAACTCAATTAGGTTGAGCAGAACAGCCCGATTGCTCATAATTATGGGATGTGGGATACTTTAAAATCTCAGTTTATTTCAAAAAGGCGGGGGGAGGTAAGGGTTGCTCTGCCAAAACCCATTCTAGGTCAAGCTGGTACGAACTGCGCACGGTGCGGTAATACAATGCTGACTTCCCTTCGTAGCCTGCTGACTGACAGAACTGATGAATGTCATAAACGTACACAGCCTATAATTGTGCAAACTTAGCAGGAAGTCTAGGATTGTGCATTGTGATTGGCTGGGCAACCAGGTGCGACTCACTTTGATTGGTCGGCTCTGCAGTCTGAGAGAGGGCCGGCAGTGGCTGATCTTGTCTCCACGCGTCCAGCGCTGGTTCAGGAGTTTCCCCCGGTACTCATTTTCTGTTTGGGAGATAAAATGACATTGATAAAATGTAAAAGTGAAAATGAAATAAAGGCAAAGACGTCAGCATCTGCGCTGGAGAGTTTTGCGGAGCTGTGTGAATGCAGTAATGGACTGATTCAGCAGTGAAACGCCTGGATCATCTCATCACCCGTCCACCTGCACCAGAAACCAGCAGCCTCAGCAAAGGAAACACAAGCCCACCCAAGACAACGAAAACGACATCGTAATAGCAGGAGAGGACACATTTTTATTGCGTATACTGTAGGTTGCTTTTCCATCTCATAGCTCAGATAATTTGTCCTTAATATTGGCATATTGGGGCACATTTTAGGTCACTATTGAGTTTCTACAAATTTAAAGAAACTATAAAGTATAAAACTTAAGTTTTATTTAATTTCAAAGTCAAGACATACAAATGCATAATCCTACAAAAGCAACACTTACACATGCAGACCCCTAAAGGTTAATAGAAGAACAAAAAACTTAAATTTCTCTCTGTATGCAAATGCATTAACTAATATAATACATTGACAGCACATCTACAGTGCATTTATATGTGTGTGCTGCGTCTTAACTGAGAGGTGAGTAATGTCACATGCACTGAGTGACAATTTGACAGGTCGCTGCTGGGGGCTGGGCCTTTTATGCATGTGACCCATGCACTTCTAATTAAAGGGAGGCGAGAACGCAAAAACACCCAAATGCACACACGTGCATGCATATGCATGCTAAAACACCCCCAGCTGGATCCTCTGTCATTCTGCTATTAGAATCAATCACATTTGTGCATTTTATTGAGCTTTTAGAGCAAGCAGGGTGTAAGAAAGGGGAGGGGTCAGAGAGACAAGATCGAGCTGGGGGAGGGAATTTGGTCAGTAAATAATGAATCAACCATAAATCTTTTTTTCTCTCCTTTCTTTATTTCATCAGGGTAATAGTCCATCTCTCCATAAACCTGCCGCCCACCACCCCAGCCCCCCGACTCCACCCCCGGCACACGTATGATACATTCATGTTAAAATGATAAAAGGGAGTTCTGATAAAACCCAACGCAAAAAATCCCCCAGTATCCCCCCTTTGAATGACCGCTAACGCATTTGCACTATCAAAGTACATTAAGAGTATCGTTACATTCATCAATGAGCACAGAACAGTCTGTAAGAAATCTTATAGTCTCTAACTCACTGTTGTTTAACCGTCAGCAACACTGCAGGCTATAAACTCTTACAAGTTACGTTAAAAAGCCTTGAGGAAAAGAAAAACTGCGCTAATAAGTGAACCTTTGCTTTGTAGATGATTAGAAAATATTGTGTTTTTGCTGTGCCGTGGCATGACCTTGAATTTCTTTGTATATAGTGTCCACCCAGGTAAAATTTATTTACTTTGATGTGAGGATATCTTCAGTACGAAGTATAAATAACTTCGGAAAGAAACTGTTTTTTTATGAGCACACTACAGTGAAAAAAGCAAGGTGAGAGACAAAGATTTTAACTTGTATCGAAACATTTTCATAACAATTATCCAAGTCAGATACCAAAGCCATTTTATTTAATAGAGTTTGACTCTTTCATTAAAAGACTGCCTCTCTCTCTCTCTCTCTTTCTCTCTCTCACTTCCCCCTTAACATCTTCTCTCATAGCAAGCACAAAATAAACAAAGCAGGCAGATCTGATTTGTCTCCTAAAACTCTGTGCAGCAGCAATAACCCAGAAAAGACAGGCAGGATGCCAGTCATCAGAGTTAAAAAGCTGTAGGGCATTGTCAGTAAAAGCATTTCCAATGCCCCTTCCACACACACTCCCACGTCGGCACGGAACAAAACGCTTATTTATCAACTTTCAACCCTCTTCTAAAAAGTGACTACAACAGCACTACTGTGCATCTCTCTCTCTCTCTCTCTCTCTCTCTCTCTCTCTCTCTCTCTCTCTCTTTTTCTCATTCTACAAATTTCAAGCCAAATAAACAGAACTGCATATCGCACTGGGCTCTTTAAAATCTCACCATAAACCCAGCTGCTGACTCCACACTTTTCGGGGCCCTTTGAAATGGCACGGCACCAATAATCCATCTCCTTGTCTCTCTACCTTGTTGAATCAGGTGCCACTTATTTTAAGGAAAAGGAAAACATTAATACAACTACACACTCAGTTCACCATTTACTGATGGGTTAGCGGGACTATTAGCTGATTGGCTGCCTGTGAGAGTACTGCACTACAAGAGGAACAAGAGATTAATAAATGTGATTGACAGCCATAGTAACCGTGCTACAAGAAGACAGACAAAGGTTGAGCGAAACAGATTTCACCTTACTGAATCCATCAAAGTGATGCAGGGTTCTTCGAGACAGACACAAATCCATAGTTTAGATTAAACAGGGATGGATGCCTTCACATAATCCATGTGTGAGACATCTGCACTCCCTGTTCCAGTTAAGCAGGATTTGACTTTAACTTTGTGATTGGAGAATACGCAAAAAGCTCTTGACAAAAGCAAAGGTAAAGGAATTATGTTAAGTAAGGGAGAGCAGAGCGTACATCCAACGTGTTGTTATGCAAAATAAACCCGATAGGGTCTTGTATCACTCGGAAGGGATTTATTTTTCAATAACAGGTGGATGGGCACCTGGACCAGAGTTATTACACTGCTACTTGTCACATGAGTAAATAATTAGACATGAAATATTGATCAAAAATATTTGGCGGCATTAAGGCCACTGTAAAAAAAATGTGATCAATTAGTCATGCCAACATATTTTTATGACTTTAATTCATCAAAATAACTTGATTTTAAAAGTCAGAGTAACTCATCACTAGTCAAGATGTAAAAAAAGATTTGTAAAGCCAATTCGATAACATGGTACTAAAGGCAGCAAATTAAAAACATTGCATATGATAAACAAACAGCGGAGTGATCCAATAAACATTTAAGTAGTACCGGTCAAGATGACTCGCACTGGATGAACTGACCAATCAGAATCAAATATTCAATCACAAAACAATATCAACAAACGTATTTGCTTTTCCAGGCAGATAGAAAATGCAGCGGCGAATGATAAAATTAGTCTCTGGCTCGTGCCAAAACAAATCAAAGTGCCTTTGAGTGCCACTTTTTTCACTTCGTGACGCACCAAGGAAAACACCATGACAACCACGAGCAGCAAAAACAGACCCACTCAGCAAGAGACTCTGCGTTAAATTAGCAATATCAGCTTTGTCTGGACCTATTAAATAAGGGAAGCACTCAAGGACAAGGTTACGGATAAGTTAGAAGCAGAACTGTGTCCTTTACAGCCGTATCACTTTCCACTCCGAAGCTTTTTATTTTCGCTGAGGCGGATCGGTTTGGGAACACCTGTTAACTGCGCTTTCGTGGCGCAAAAGCTCCAACTACTGTAGTAAACAAACAATGACGCTGTTGTGGCGCACGAGCAACACATTCCGACCAGATGCATGCTAAATCACAGATCAATTTAACTATACGCAATTCAATTCAAATATCCAAGACTGCTCTAAATGGCACCTTTCTTCACTAATGATAGAGGCGACCCTGACCCTCGGCCCCTGTGCCGTGGCTTTCTCCTGTGCCCTGAATAAGCGACGCGCAATTTGGCCCAGCTGCTCGAGTCAACATGTTTATTACTCTATCGTCTTTGACAATCACGCGGCACCTGCTGCAGCATCTTTACCTTTATTTATTTATTTAGAGATTTTATCTCCATGATGTGGACTGAACAAACAAGCGTCTGCTCGTTGGACAAGCAGAATAATCGCGTGAGTGCGCACGTACGTTGGCGTAATGCAAACAACTTTGCTTGAATATGATATTAGGAATTAATCCGCGGATGAGATTAAGTGATTTGTGGGGACCCAGATTTCATAATTCGAGGGAACGGAGCGTCTGTATGCGCCAGACGATCTGCTAGTCTCGTTTTGAAAGATAATCAGAGTGGAATGAAAAAATAAATTAATTACTTTCTCTATGCTTAATAATTGGTATTTTCGTTGCTCTAAAGCTTCCATACCACACAGACAACATCGTTCCTTTTTATTAAACTTCTGACCATTCGCAATACTGCGCAATTTCCGCAAAACGGCAGATAGGAATCTCGTAAAAGTTATTACCAAAACCAGTTTGCAGGCGAGCGAGATAAAGCGAGACTACATGAATCAACGTTGCGTTCAGGTGACCTTTAATGTACACAAAGCTGAAAATACTGACAGGTGGGTGTCGGTAAAAATATTAGCAGCCTTAAAGCAGCTATATTTATTGGGAAATCTCAGCCCTGGCTGTCGTAGAGCCAAACGCCTCGAAGCTCAGACTGTCAGAAGTTAGTGCGCTCATAGCGCTCACACTTTAAGCGCGCCAACTCTTGTTACTTTTTTCATACTCTGAGGCTTATAGCTATATGATAACCAAACATTACTCACTACAAACGAAGAAATCAAATAGAGGTATATTTATACGCCAATGTAGAGATCATTAAATAATAATTGGGAGACTGTTATTAATTCAGTAAGCACGAACGCATTATTTAACAGCACTCACAATATATGAAGGCTGACTATGGTTATCACAAAGCTGATTCGCAGATCAAATACATTCACGTTGTGGCGTTCACTTCGTCCACCATCTTGTTTGCCGGTGCTTTGATATTATACTTCATACAACAGTGAATGTGTAACACATTAGCCTCCGAATAATGATGAGCAATATGAGAAACACACGCACCGTGCCTATAATTACTCATTAGAAATGAACCGGGGCGGGGGGTGGATGCAGAGCATGGGCGTTATTGCTTCAACTCTCATGACTTTTCTTCTGCGCATCTCACCAGGGGCGGTTGACATTTAAAGAGAGCATCTCTGCACTCTGTTTTCTGCAGCAGAAAATCAAATGGCCACCCCTCCTTCTTCTTCTCCATCCACGCCATTCGCGCACTCGGCCGGGAGTCCTGCGCTACGCCCATTGTTCGACCTTAATTACACAGAGCCATATGGAACTAAATCCTTATGTGTGCCAAAAGATCAAGATTTTTACTACATAGCCTAACAGTAAACACTACAAGTGCTATCACTCCGAAAATACGCGATGTGTCTCTGGACCAAGCAGACAGATGGATACAAATGACATAATCATAACGAAACCTAGAAAGCATTTACGGAATAAAAAAGACACTTTTACAAATCTGACCTATGCATACCACATTCATGAATGCGAGAGAATAAGATGGCAGATATGGAATAATGACATGTCATTCCCGATTCATCTCAACATGAAGGAAAGATCAAACGCACGCGGGGTTTCCGTGCCAAAGTGGGCAAACACATAAGCATCGCTGCGTTAGTACGCGAGCGCCATGGCTGAGTGTTTCTCCATCACTTTTGCCATGTCAACTCCACACACTCTCCGCTAGAGCATCTTCAGACAGAAAAACGGATCCGCGTTTAGAGCCAGCAAACATCTAAGTTCAAAGACTAACAGATCAATCATCGATCACATCATTACAAAAGGTCTTCTGCTTTAAGAGTGATCCGTATAAAAATAACGCATCCAGAAAGGATCTTATTTTCTCATTTCCCGTAAAAGCCATTAACCTTGATCTGTAGGGCATTTCGCGATATTATGATCTAGATATGTTGACTGGAAAATGGTGAACCGTAAAACATTTTAAATATCTACTAACAACTCAACCCATGACTCTAAGATTAAAATTAGCAACATTTTTGTAAAACCCTAACCCGATATTTGTACACCAACCATTTTAGAGAAATTACTTTTTGCCACTTAACAAAAAAAAAATAACAAAAGTATTAAGATATTGTTTTTAACATCCAAGTGACATTATCATCATTACCTGAGTGAAAAAGAATAATCCCGAAAGCTTCCTACTAAGACGGATGCTTTCCTCGTCCTCGTCGTATATTCAGTACGCTGTGACACACTTTGGGGCACAATATCCCATTTATGGATTTTTCAGAAAGAAAACTAAACTCTCTACTAGTATCCCGAAAGATTGACTGACAGCTGGAAAGAGGCTCGGCTCTTCTCTGGCGCTGCTATACGGACGAGCGAGGATCCAGAACGGGGCGGTATGAACGCTACTTGTTTGTAAGCAAAAACATGGCTTCATTTGCCTTTGTCAGCGAGAAAACGTAATATTGACTTACCTTTCTCTCATGAGCCATTGTCCCCCACCTCCTCCCTCCGCCCTTTGCCATGACATCACGAAAGCTGTAGTAAAACCTACAACATCGATGGGCTGGGCTTTGAATATCCCCCCGCAATAACTCAGCGGGCATGTGTACAGCCATCCACGCTCTATTTCATACTCCGTCTTTCTCAGTGCAGGACACACACACGCGCGCGCACACGCGAATCTCTCTCTCCCTCTTACAACGACATTTACGTCCCTACTAGAGGGGATTTGTTCTTGTAGTTCTCTTTTGTGCCAAAAACAAGATAATCATGTATACAGTGAGGCTCTGTCTAAACATATCCAGATAAGTATAAGCGCGCATTGCGCAGTCGTGTTTACATCATCAGTTTTATCTTATAGGTTTGAGTGCGTGTACTTTAAAATCCGAGTATGGTAAGCTGCTTATTTTACCAGTGATTATTAATCTTTAATATTCCACAAAAGCATGCATATGTCGCTCGTGTTATCTGAACCCTTCTTTTCTCAAATGGTACTGTCCAGTGATTCACGCACAGTATTGTATACTTAGTGCCCCGCTGATAAAGTAAGCATAATATTAAGAGCAGGCCAGAATGTCTGCTTTAAAAAAATCTCTCTCTTTTGCGCGCGAATGCACAAATGGGCTATTAAACGCATTTGTTGTTATTTGGTATTTGTTGTTGTTAAAGAAATAATATTTTAAATAAAATTTTCGTAACCATCAGAAGTAATTTCAAATCCCTTTATTGTTCGACTTTTTTTCAAGCAATACATTTCTTTATTTGGTTAATAAAGTCAAGTATACTACAATAGTTCAAAACTAAGTATTGATATACACTATACACATGCCCTCAGGGCTGCACCGCCAACAGAGTGTAAGCCAACAAATAAAGGGGTTTTAACACACTACAGACTTCTTCACTCAAAACAGATGAATGTAACTTGGAGCGACTCCTAAATGTTACACACACCGCTGTTTTGCTTTGTTGTTTTGTAACCATTAGTGAAAATGACAACCATTCATTACAAGCCATTTGAGAATATTCTCCACAAATGCCAGTCTTTATCTGCCGTCTCCATGCTGCACACGGGGGGAATTTTCAAAAAGCCAACCTTCGCCTTTCAGAAATTCTATTAAGTTCTTATCTCTTTGCGGCAGGCTCTTTTTTTGCTGTCCCATTGTTATGCACTGGAGCTGAAATCAATCACGGAGTGTCCACGCCGCATCAATATGATTTCAGCTGCCTCGCTAACCGCGACACAATGTAATAAACAAAAGACAGAAAAGCATATACACCTGAAAACAAGTTACACTTCCCCGTCCTGAGCACTCGGAGACTTAAAGTACAGAGTTTGGGTCAAATCTGATTGATTTTTGAGTGAATTTGTAAAGAAACCATAAGAGCAATAAAGTGACAATACATGCACATCATGCGCTCGGCTGAGCTTCAGGACCCCAGACAGCGCTTTGGCCCAGCACCATGGACAGCGGCCCGGACGGGAAAACCAAGCGACTGCCTCGGAGGTTTTCTCGAAAATGCAACTGTTTGGATGTGTTGCGATGGCGCAGCGTGTACTATTTGAACGAAATGTTTAAGTTTTGATCTAAATCGTAGCCCAAAAATGTCCAAATAAACACGTGCATAAAATATGAACAGTCTAATCGCAACTCCGCAGAGAACAACACGCACTTAGAAATAACTAAGGCGAGACTGTGTCTCTAGAGAACACCGAGAATATAGTGTCTGTATAAATATTGCATTAGGGAGTCAGCTGAGGGGCCCCAAAACAGCTCGAATGGACCTGACAGATGGAAGTGACAGACAACAACAGAGAGAAAGTTTGAATGCGCCTGCGGGCTGCTATTGTGTCCTGCCGGTCCCGCGGGAAACAAACCGCTCTTTGTCTAAACACTTCAACAACTCTGAAGTTTTGCCGAGGTCTAGACGAGCTGCCTGATTGTTATCATTTGTACAGAAAAAAAATCATAATAGCACAATATCAGAATAAATTTTACGTAATATTAAATATTTACTTTATCTTACAAAAGACATTTGAGAGCATAAGAGTTTGTAAGTAACTTTAACAAATATTCTTATTTTAATTTAATGACGTAGGCTATAACACTTTAAGATCTCGTTTTTTTTTTTTCAAAATTCACCAAACATAGTGAAATACTATACTTTTAGTTAATATGAGAAAACTTTGTCAGCATCATAAATCAAAACACACACACGCGATCAAATATCATATCACAGACGTTTACATCAACGTTCCCAACATTTTTGACAGGTGATTTTAAACGACGCTGCCGTGTGAGACTATGCCCGTCAAATAAAAGAGAAATACATGAGATAAACTGACCTAAAAATGTCCCACACAGCTTCATGGCTGCAGCTCCGAGTTTCCCATAAGCTTCTGGCAAGTCCTGAGAAAGTAAACTTAAGTGCAAAAGTTGTGGACAAAACTACTACAACTTCTCTATGAAAGAAACGGAGGAAGGGGGTGTGCTGACGTCAGAATCGGGTGTAACCAATCAGAGACAAGCATGTGGGTAATTGTATACCACCGCCGCCAATCAAAACAATTGTCTTCAGTTCTCAATAACAAAGCCTGTAGAATGCCAACAGAAGGCACTACCGGCAGCTGGGAGCTTTCAGCTTAAGTTTTCCAACAATGCTGGAACACATAAGGAGAAAAAAAAATCCAGAGATTGGAATCTTTATCAACACACCATATTTTGTTATAAAATGCTAATAAGTAATTTTTTTGTTTAAGTGTGGGTACTTTACTATAGTATGATATTCACTGTTTTGTTAAATTGACAGAACACACACATAAATATATATAGTCTAAGGCCACCATGCAACCATTAGATTTGTTGCTTTTGCAATTGTATAGCGATCATATATAATTATTTCAGTCTCTTTATTAGAATAAAACCAGAAAATACAGGAAATGTGTATATAGTATAGTAACTGTATAAAAATGTCAACTATTGATGTGTCAATTATTTAAGGTAAACTCCCCTTCCACTTGAGCAATAGCAGGGAACTGCAGGATCTCTTAAACCTAAATGAAATTAAATTCTAATTTCTAATTCTAATCGAATGACTTCAGGACTTCAGTCTTGTTTCGTGCAAAGAGAGGTCACACTAAATACTGACTGATGCCTGAAAAGATTTAGTTTTAAAAATTGTTTTTAATTTTGTGTACATATTTCCTGTATTTTCAAGTTGTATCTTAAAAAAAGAGTGAAAAATAAATATGGATGGACATTAAAACTTCTAAAACAACAAAGTTGGTGATGGTGGCCTAAGACTTTTGCGCAGTACTGTATATACATATTCTAGGACATACATTATATAATTATAAAATATATAAAGTACATACGTTCAGAAGAATAATCCTAAACTTCATGCATGCTTACATTAATCTTTAAGGGCTTAGTAGGTTAATCTATTTCAGATATAATGTAGGGAGTATCATCTCATCATATACAATAGCACATGCATTGCTTTTAATAGATTACACCTAAAGGTTAACACCTTCATTTTCAGATGAAGTGATCACTATTACACATATAGCAAGAGTTTTAAGAGTTATATAAATAAAAGCCTTATATATGAATGTCACACCCACAACACACACATATCTACCTCACAATGATCTTATAATTAATCTTGTATTTCACATTATAAAAACATGCTAACCAAAAAGAGAAGTGAAACTAAGAGACACTTTTTAGAGAGAAACTTTTATATGTGTAGAGAAACTAATCTCTGTGTGGCACCTTTCTTTCTGAGTGTAAATTTTGGTTTTTATGGAGCATTAAGAGACAACAATCATGGTTTAAAGAGCAACAAAACTGCTGAAAAAATAAAGTAGCCCATGAGACAGGATTATCTCTACCCTGTTTTTATTGGCATCATGACTCCTCCTCTGGGCAACATTTTCAGTTTCTCTCTCGCTTTGCCTTCTTAATTCGCTCACTCTTCCTTGCACCCCATTACATCATCATCACATACCTCTTCTTCAACCTCTTTTCAATTTTAAGCACCCGCTCACCCAATACAAACAAACTTGGAGAAATAAATGTCTGAAACCAGCTTGAGGGAAATGAGCAGCGGGTAAGTGAGGGTGTGCATCTCCCCCCGGTGGGTTTGGCAAGATCCGGGCTCTCTTTCAGCAGATGGCTCCTCTGATACTCGTGTCCTCTCTAGGCCCATCTCCATGCCCCAACTCTGCGTTGCCATGGCGAGGGGGCCGGCGGAGAGCATGTAATGCATTTGCTGCTTATTAAATTTGCCTTCTGACAAAGAGAGGCTCTCACTTAAAAACGAGAGCAGGCCTGGATGAAAACGAGCAGGCCTGATTCTTTTTATCACAGACTACCAGACGCCCCGTTGTATCCTTTCACTTCGGCGTACACTCATTGACCTATTAACTTTACGACTGCCCGTCCCCCCTTGCTTATGCCAAATGACTGTCTGTACGCCCCCCTCCTTTTGGGGTCTGCGGAGTAAGGGCCCACGCACCTCTTCGTCCGTGACCCCCCCCCCCGACCTGTCGACATCATTGCAGCGCATGAGAGAGAGTTGGAGAGGCCTCCGCTGAACCGTGACCTGCCCTACAGCTGCCTGCGCCAACACAAAAAGAAAGTGAAAGAAAGTGTATGGGTATGGCAAAGTGAAGAGAGTAGAATACGAAAAGCAAGGCGTGCAGGCTATACAGATGACTCGGGTGAGAGTGGGAAATGACTCGGATTAACTAAAGGCTAAGGATCCATGGAGGTTAAGCGAACGCACTGGATTGACCAATTAAACTGGTGTAACAAAACTGCAGATTTATGCATAACTTTATAGATTGATAAATAAAAGCCACAAACATAGCATTTTATTTATGCACTTTTTTATGTAAATGTACTACAGTTTGAAAAACGTATTATAGTAAATTATGGTAAAATCACTGTAATACCCAGCCTTGTGAGGTATTGCTTTAATAACAGCCCAACAGACTGTATTGTAATATTATATTTTTTGTTACTTGCTATGTTCTTCTTCATCATATTTTTTTGGTAAAGTGTATTTAATTTGTTTTTTTCTCATGCAGTTTAATTTTTTACAAAATCCTTACAGGAAAAATATATTTTTCCCTCAAGCTTTTTTGCCCTCCCCCTTCATACGCACATTTATACACACTCACAAAACTAGTTTAGTCTGGATGCCAACTTACATGATCATCATATCTACTTGTACAGTATGGGATTCAGAGACCCACCGCCAGTCAAAGAAGGGTCAGAGGTGCCAGAGGGCACAGAGCCATAGTCTGTCTGCACCCTTCCCTCTTTTCCTCTCTCTCTCTCTCTCTTTCTTTCTTGCCAGGACACGTCCTTTTCTACCACTACTTCTCCGCCCCCCGTCCGCTGCGTGCCGAGTGGCCGGGTGATGAGTAAACACACAAACTCCGCGAGCACGGCCCGGCTTGCTGCCTCATTACAATCACAAAGAGCTGCCACACTTTTGGGTGGAGCCTGTGGCCGCAGGAGGCTCCCGGGCCTTTAAGTGAGTGGCATACTTAATAGGCTTTGTGTAGGAAAAGAAAAAAGTGAAAGTGGAAAGAAAGAGAGCAGGCCCAGCTGTCACGGCACACTAGATATCAGTCTACCACAGAAACACTTTTCCAATGTTTTACCGCTCCTGTTTTTTGTTTTCTTATTTTGCTGAGGTAAGGTTTACAAAGGAACTATGCATCTGAGAAAAAAAATATTTCAACACTTTTGCTTTCTCACACGCCCCGCACGCACACACAAACACAAGCACGTGCACAAGCACACACACACAAAAAAGAGCTGTGTGGGCAGTATGCGGATCAAATAATATGCTCCTAACTCAATGTTCTACATTCTGTAATGTTATACATCAGAGAGCGAGCTGAGGTAGAAAAACGCTGAGCGAAACAACTCCCAGATGTACAAGCTTTTCATTCATTCATGACTAAGAAATAAAAAGCTTTATAAAAAAATCTCGATACAGAAAATGTAAGTTTTTTTAAGTTTCCGAAAGTGGAAAGCTGGCATGAAATACTTTTGTGATGCTGACAATTATACCCTAATCTAAAACTATTTTAATTTTGCCTATTACTAAATAATTAGCATAATCTCATATAAGCAAAAAAATTGAAATGGAAATTATTACAGGACCTTATAGATTAACATTGTGAAATTGATAAAAAAGTCCATGAATTTAGTATGCATTACATTAAACTAACTAATACATACACTTTAAAAATGCTGTTGGGTTGTTATTCAATATATGCTGGGTTGTTTTAACCCAAATGTTGGGTCAATATAAATATTTTCTGGGTTAATATAACCCAACGGCGGGGTTTGTTCCTTTTTGACACAATGCTTGGTTACAAATAACTCAGCAGTTTTTAGATTGTATTTATTTACTCAACAGTTTATATAAAAATTGCATCAATAAAAAATAAAACAATCTATATGCAAACGTCAAAAATCACATCACATAAGGTTCATTATTATGACTAAAATGACACTCAGACAGAGTAAACCCACATTCAGGGGTACATATGCTCGGTAAGTCCTTAGAAAGGCTGGGAAACAATACTCCGTGCTCGCGAGCTGCCGCACAAAGCAGGTGGTGATACTCAGAAATGTGTGCTGTTGTTTGTATAATCTGTGTGATTGTGGTGGGCCGCTGCTAAGCCTTGCTAAGTCAGCTTAGCACATGTCCTGCTGCGGAGGAGGCTCGTTTAAAAAAAACCCTCCCTAAACCCACCCCTCCTTTAGCAGTCCAGACACTGAATCAAAGTTTTTTTTTCTCTCTGAATGACACCCTCCATATTTCTCACAGGACCCCCAGGATGCACTTACAATCGGACACACACAGACCCACACATAAATTAGATGTGTGTGTGTGCTCATAGATGTAATTATGGAAATAAACAAAGGGGTCCTTATGTATATTTAGACAATTATTGGCATATTTATTGTTACAGTTTTTTATTTGTAATACTCTTACATTAATTTATTGGTGAAACAGAAAGGTTCTGCAGATGTTCAAGGTTCTTTAGGTCACCAAGCAGCCAAAAATTGAACTTTTATGGCATTGTGTGGCAACTTTAGTATTAAGAGTGTAGAGACTTGGTTTAACAATCTTTGGAAATTTTGTTGATTATTAATTTTCTAGTTGCAGTATAAATTGAAGTTGCTTAGAAAAATCTTCAAGAAGAGCAAGAAAGGTAACAATTTATTTCAAAGCCTTGAAATTAGATTTTTTAAATAAAAGTTATGATTTGTTGTTGTTTATATTTATGCATTTGGCATTATCCAAAGTGATTTGACCATGACCTTTTGCACTGCTAACACAATTCTTTAGTAGAGCTATTCAGGAGCACAAGTATCTGCTTAGGTGAATTAAAAAAGCTTATGGTTTTTGTCCTGTGAATACTTGACAGGATGTTAAATGCTCTCCATAAAAACAGTCTAAACTTTTCTTTCTCCCTACAGTGCGTACTGTGTAAGCTAAAAATAACTTTAAAAAAACCAAACACTTATTTATTTTAATTTTATGACATGTCCATTGTAGTAGACAACGGGACTTTAATGTTCTGAATTACATCCATCTTGATTCAGTGTTTTTGCCATTTGATTAAATTTTCACATCTGTTTTGTTTTTACATTCATTTTTGTTTTCAATTTCATTTTCACAACAACGTGCATTTAAATGTTATGAGTTTTAAATTGGATATTTGATACAAGATGATATTTGATGTAGCATTTTGTCTTCTTGGAGACAGGTAAGCTCGAATCAGCTCTAATCCCCTTTAAAAGCCAGTTGCGCTCGCGCCATGGTGTTTTCCTATTTAGATGGCGGACTTTGTAAACTGAACAACTAAGCGGAGGAAGAAGACCACCAGTTTATGATTGATGTTAAAAAATTGTGTTGTTTTTATTTGTATTGAAATTTAAAAAAATTTTAATTGCTGTGAATGTATGGATTGCCTACATGATCCGTGTAATCTCAAAAAACTATTTAATTTTTCATATTTAAAAACTGCTGCTGCGCATTCATGTGTGTGATAAGCAAACGTACGTGGTCGTCCAGTTTATAGGCGCGTAGTACTTAATATTTTAGGCGAACGTGAACTGAACGTACTGTATTACTGCCTGATGAACGTTACTGTGAACTCGTTCATTCTGGTGCCTGTGAACGGTGCTTTCTCAGTTTAACATCATTCAATAGGGTGCCAGATTTCTATAGTCTTCCAGGCGAAAACCCGGCTAAAACACACTGTAAACAGGCCTTAATGTGTAGTGGAAAAACCACCCAATCTGGCAACACCGCCACCAGTCAGTGACTCGGTGTTTCACGCTGCATGCGTCGTCAAAACTACACGGACGCTGCTGAAATCCCTGCTGGCGCCACTCACATTGTTTAACATTAAATTACATCATATTTGTCCTAAATCGTTAACGATTAGCATAGGCTGCTAACGCATATTCTGGATCTTGAAATAGACTCTGACTAAGCTCGACCCCCTTGTTGAAGCACCAGGCTAGCCTTTCAAGGTATGTGCGAGCAAATACAAAAAATAAAAGACAGGCAATGCTACGGTAAACCCTGGTTGGATAAGGATTTAAAGTTGGATATTAAGATGAAATCTGATGCATTTAGCTTCAGTGTTAAAACTGATAAAATAATTGCTGTCTGTGGTTCTATATGAGCTATGGCAATCTTTTTTTTTAATAATATGGGAAAAAAGAACTATAAATTAGTTAATTTTTGAAAATGTGAACTAGTTCAAAATTTTGAACTATGAACTGAACTAGTTCATTTTAAAATTTGTGAACTTTGAACTGAACTAGTTCATGTAGAAAGTGAAGTTTCCCAACACTGGTACTAACACGCTCTTTAAATAACAAAAACAATATTGCATTGACTGACATAGACTTTTAGACTTTATGCCAACAATGCACCTGAACACACCTCTTTTTCAGACCAGAATGCCCATGGGCACAAAATTGGGCGCAAATACATTTTCTATTTAAACAACGTGGCACTAAACGTGAAAATGATAACAGCGGCAGAATGAAATTAGCAAAAGATACCTGCGTCGCACATTGCGCCGGGTGTGTGATAGGGCCCCCGGTGTCCACTACAAAGGACATCAAATAAAAGTTGTGTTTTGAAAGGGCCAGAATATTTGTACATTAAATATAAAGTCTAGACTTTAATTTTGAAAAAAAAACCACAATTGATAATATAAAGAAAACATATAATCTGCCAAAAAAGTATTACTTCCGTTGTTGCCATAAAATGTGAAAATTGCAAGTGTCATTATTTGGAAAAGAAAGTGTGTGTGCTCTGTAAGACCCATCCCCACAAATTACTCATTTTTGTATTACTAGAAAGCACAGGATGTTCTCTTTACAGGACAACAGGATTCCAATAGGTTGAACAAATTGTGCTTGACTTAGAGGTATAAAACCCATATCCACTCTCAGGAGGATATTCGATGCCTTGATGCCTATTAATCATATATGAAGAGTTTGGTTCCAAAACGCAATAAATTTCGGTAAAAACATGTTTTCTATACCAAGAAAGTGACAAGATGAAAACCACTATTTTCTGTTACAAACTTTCACATAGCATCTTCAGGTTATAAAAACATAAAAAATTCAAATCCATAACTTGATTTTCAAAGATTTATTATAAAAACGAATATTTTTTTCCACAAAATGCAATAAATCCATGACAGGTTTTTTGTCAAAATTCTATAAATCTATTCAATCAATGTATAAATGTGCATTCATTTTTGCCATTTTATATTCATTTAGTTGAACAGTTGTACACACTGACTAAAAAATTAACATTAATGGCATTAATCAAAACACTTACTTTGTCATATTAGGAACACTGTCATTTATATATCACTGTCGGTTATACTTGACGTCGTCGCTTAACATTTTTCACAGCGATCTGCTGTGATTCTCGTTGACTTTGCGTAAAATAATGAAAAGTTTTTCATAAGATCCCCTGGTGTCAATGTGTTAGCACGAGAGAAGCTAGATGCTGTCGGGAGAACAAGCGATCGTCTCCCGAGTGCCTCTCGCGAAAATTATTAGATGTTGATGGCTTCCGTTTCTTCCCCGTCACAAAAAAACACCACAGGTTTATCAATGCCATCAAAAGTATTATTTTGTTTTTGTTTGTTTGTTGATCACGAAGTACAAAGTAAATGAGGAAAACTAGGATTCCGTGTACTCAACGCGCCACCATTGTTTGTTTACAGTGCGTGGAATGGTGCGCTGTGATTGGTTGAGCGGATTTATTGCTTTCTGGAGAAAAGGAGGCATGGCGTTTATTGCGTTTTTTTGTTTTTCCCTTCAGATTTTGGTTCCCAGAATGCTCTGCTAGATGCTGTTATTTTATAGTTTTATTCTGTAAAGATAAAGACTTGTTAATGCTTCATGTTCACTTAACTTTAAACAAACTGTTTATAAGTAAATAACACATTTAAATCTACATTAAGTTACTGGAAAAACAGTTGCCAGTAATACTGTCATTTTTTTACCAACATTTTTAACAGTGTTTGTTTACTCTTTCATTTTTACTTAATTTGCATGGTTTTACTACAATGTAAATGCAGCATAAAATTAAAACAACTTGGTTTTGCAAGTCAATTCAACATACTATTTTAAGTTTTGACTTGTTATAAGGTCACATAACTTATTAAAAACAAGTTAAAATTGTTCAACTTAATTTGTTAAGTTAAAGTAACATAAAAATATTTGTTGATATGATATAATTTTTTTTACAGTGAATTTCCTACAGTTTGGAGCTAATACGCAAAGGGCAATGTGTAAAATCGACTTTCTGAAATTCTACACTTCCAAATCTTTAAATCTCACTTGGCACCACCAAGACCCTCTTACCTCCCCTTCCACTGCACTACTTTAGACAGAAAAAAAGGAAGAATTAAGACAAGAGTGAGGAAAAGTGTGAATGAAAGGGGGACACCTGGAGTGGGACCCATGTAGTGCTCCGCATTGTAGACTAATAACAGGGCCATGGTGTGCGTGCGTGTGTGCGGTTGCCTTGGTAGCAGGACTCAGCTGATTGCAGGGTTATGAGGTTTGGGAGGGGGTGCTTGTTTGGAAAGCATCTGTATGCAAATGTCATTATGGTATAGAGATGTTTGGAGAGGCCACTGGGAGAAGAAGGGGGGTTGGAGAGATGAATGGAAGGACGAATGGACGGATAGTATCTTCAGGAAGACTGATGCTGCTGGTTTCAATCTAAATCCATCAGGAAAATAAGACACTTCACTTAAAAGGCCTCTTGCATGTGCGGCATTATCTTAGGAGACTTCTGAAAAGAATATCCCACTTTAATGAACCAGCATTATAAAATGCCATTTATCTTGGAGGAGCGGGCTCACAAGAAAGATATTGAAACATTGCGAACTTTATATTGGATTAAGCACGAGAACATAAAATACTGAAATACTGATAAAGCAAAGACTATTTTTTAGTGTCGTTCTTACACATTTGCTCGATTTCATTTCTTTCTACTACTAAAACTCAATTGGGCACATTCATGAAAAACTGTCAGAAGGAATATTTCTGTGTGAATCATTCATAAAACCATTCTTTAGGAAATTGCAGCATTCATTTTAATGCAATAAAAATAGATTTAAGATTCACGCATTCTGCACGTGAATCATAAAGTCAGTTTGTGTTATATATTATTGTATATGCTTGTTTGGGAGCAGTTTTTTCTGTAGTAAATACATTTTGAAACCTAATTGTCATAAGCGCTAAATTTGAATTGAACTTTATTGAAAATAAAATTAAAACAAACGACTTTGCAAATCTCTAAAGTAATGCAATTTTCTAATGCGCAATAACAAACGTAATGCAACCAATACACAATTTCATAATACAATTTCACAGCTTTTTTGTACTAATAACGCGTTAATGTGCCATAGCTTTTAACTCTTCGTAAAAGCACAGACTTGAATGCAGCGAGTCATTATCTAACAGCCTTTTCCATCTGTGCTTGCTATTTAATGACAGCCAGTCAAATGACAGACAGTCTTTCCTTACAAGTAACCAAAAAGAAAGTAGCCGTATGCAATAAAAGCGCTGACGTTAATAGTTTTATACACACTTCCAATGAAATCCTTTAGTGAGATGTATTTCAACAGAAAGAGCAAGAAAGAGAGACAGCGGATTTTCTGCTCTCACTTAATGTACTCAGTGGCAGTGCATGATGGGTAATTACAATAGTCACAACACAGATGGGGAGGGGGTTGGGGGGGGGGTCAGTGTCACCATGGCCTAAACCACGACGGCACACACACACACTCGATGCCGGATGAATAAGCGCCGACACACTCTCGAAGGCCTATTTCACCCTAACAAATGGCCGACATCATTAAAATCTACACTTGGAAAACACATCTTGTCCTGTTCATGCCCTGCATTAACACAAACTGACTTTCCTACCCGCACTTCTTTTTTTGCATGTACCATTTGTTCTCGTTCAAAACAACCCATATCGCATACTTTTTTATCCGGACCAATCACACAGATGCAGATAGTGGCATGACCTCGCTCTATCTCTCCCCCATCAAAGCTTTTGTCCAGGTTAAGGTCTTAAGACATAAAAAGACAGAGTCAAAAAGAGAATACGAGATAGAGACTTTTGAATAATTCATGGGGGCTTATAATGAAGCGTGGTCCACTCTTTAAAGTGTTTGCTGTGTAATGGAGTTTCAGACACACAACTATCATTTTCTCTTAATGGCACTTTCTGGGCTGCTAGCTGTGACCCTTTCCGCACACACATATACGTTTGCAAAGGCGATTACAGACAGCTGCCGGAGTTTCGAAGTGGCCAAAGTGGGCAATTTTCTCAATGCCATTTAAACAACAAACACTGCGGACGAGCGGAGGGTTGGGGGTGTTTGAGAAACGAGGAGCGGGAGAAGGTGACGGCGGTCATTGTAATTCAAAGAAAGTGCGTGCGTGTGAGCGCCCGTGGGTTCATTAGAAGAACTCCAGGTTGAGTGCGAATTTTCACATCTGGCCTGTGGTCGACTTCATCCTGTGCCCAAGTTTGTGTCTCTAAAATTCATTCTCTGTGTGTGCGTGTTTGAAGGGTATTTGTTGCGCCTGTGATCAAGCAGGTGCGGATGTTTCGTATTGTGAGGGTGTCTGGCAGTCTGCATTATGAATAACAACACGTACTGCTTTGAAGTAACAACATTAAATGCCATTTGCAACCAATTGTGCTTAAGCAATGCTGTAAAAAAATAAAGTGGTACTCACATTTTACATTAACGCATTAAGCAGATACTTTTTATCCAAGGAGCCGTTTATGTGACATTGCTTTCAACTAAAAAAAGGAAAATGTTATGTTCTTAAGCATTCATTTACATGACAGCAACGTTTTTGGGAAAACGCACAGTTTTTAAAGTTTTTACAATTTATATCATTATCCTAGCTGTGAAAACAACAACAACACGAATTGAAAGGATGTCTTGCCCATACATATTACTTGTTCAAACATCATTTGACATGGCCTGGCAAGCATAATACAGGTTTCAGTGTCTTCAGTTTTCGTGGATTGTTTTGACAACCCATGGCATTTGTACGCAAAAAAACAATGTTTTTAAAAATGTACCCTCAACGTACCCTGCCAATGCATGCATCTTATGTAAATGCAAGTGTTTTGTAAGGTATAATGTAGGGGTGTGACGAGATCTCGTGCGACGAGAATATTAACAATTATAAAGTTTACTAATATTTAGTTAATCGCAACTTGTTGTAATATGCTCACGACTTGCGAATGTAATGCTCAGATAATTAACTGAAATAAACCTTGATGACTATGCAGCCTGCCTCTGGAGGATGCAGCTTTCTGTTTGAACCTTTTACAGTGCATGCATTAGATTTGTCTTTTACAGCATTTGCTTTTTTGTTTGGGTTTTCAATAATGTTCGTTTGTGAACTTGTGTGAAGTCTGAGACATGTTGTATTTTATCTGTTGATCAGTGTCAGAAGATTAAACCCTCACTCAGAAGCCGTTTCTCAATGTCAAGGAAACTTCCTTGGCAGGACTAGTCCTTACAAGTCACTTCCTTCAGAGGCTAGGCGAGGCTCCTCTTAAGCATTCGGAGAAGACGTTAAATGGAACAGGCTAGCAAGTGCACGTCACTACGTCATTGCGTGATTGAAAGGTGTGCTTTCGGTGCTGCGCGGATAGGTTTGTAGGTGATTTCAGCGCGTGAAGAGCGCGAAGGATACAAATTTGCATCCTTTCCTGTATATGGGATATTTCTCTAACGAAGGACTCAGTCCTTGGCTGACATTTCGAGGATCCTCGACATTGGAACAGTCCTTTGACGGACGTCGATGACGTAGCATCCTCGAAATTCTAGCTTCCGAGGATCCTTCCTTGACATTGAGAAACGGCTAGAGTTGACATGATTTAATGTCTGCATGTTCTTGCTAAAAAAAGGACAGCGGCTGTATCATTTCTATTGTAAAGAAATATATTAAATATTCAAATGGGTTTAAACATTGTTTGGCTAAAAATAAGTGTTTCTCTCCGTCTAAAGTGAATGTGAAAGTGAAGATAGCGTCCGCGAGACGAGTCCACTATCGCCCCCTGCAGACATTTGTTATAATACATACATAATGCTTTTTATTTATAGGACACAAATGTAATTTGTTTGTTAACGTTTTAATACTTTATTTGAACCAATTATCATTGCATCTTCGTTATTATTTAATTTTAAATGCTACTGCTCACTTGGGTCTATTTTTATTACCCAAAAATAACAGATTACTTTGTTATCAGTACGCAAAATAGTTGTTAGGGACAGTCCTTGATTAGTTAAAACTTTTCAAAAATGACGTGATTTCAGTTTCTTATTCATTTGTTTTATCAAAAAAATGTAAAAATATTGTCTCGTCTCGTTCTCGTGAACCCAATCTCGTGTCTCGTCTCGTGGATTAAGTGTCTCGTCACACCCCTAGTATAATGTAAAGGCAGCATGTTTGATATCGCAGAAATAAGCCCCAATATTGATCACTGTATCTCAGTAGCGATTTTGTGTCTCACTGAAGGGGTTTATTTTGCAATAGCAACTGACTGTCTGTACATTATCCCGCTTATTACCCGGCTTTTTATCTCTTAAGTAAGGTAAGGAACATTATATATTTATTGGGAATATTTTATTTTTAAACAAATGCAGAGCTTCCACGAGGAAAAAACTTTTACTTTTGATTTTAAGATAAGATCAAACGTTCAGATGTCACAAACACACTATTTGGTTTAATCATTTGTAAATATAATGGGTAACACTTTATTTACAAATGGGTTCATAAGACTCCCATGACACCTTCATAATCATGACATGACGTATCATTAAGTGTCATTTGTTCCATTATGTCATTTTTAATGCAAAGATGACACTGTTTGAGATGTCTTTGTTATGACAACTTGACATAAACACTCTTAAGAAAAAAGGTTCTTCAAAGGTTCTGAAACGATGGTAAAGGTTCTATATAGAACCATAGCTTACTGAAGAACCATTTTTTGCTGAAATGGTTCTTTGTCTTGGCAAAAGGGTTATTTCCCTCCTTTTTTTGATTTTAAATTTAGTCAGTTATTTTCAAGCTGCCTCTTGATTATTTTCACCTCTAATAGCCCTGAATTATCAGTTTTGCGGAATCGCCTGCAGACTAACACCACAAACAGGTAAGAGAGGAAAATAATCATCATTTACTGTTAAAAACATTTTGAAAATTGAAGTTTTGTGTGTTCTTATTGTAATTTATTTATTTTATAACAGGTAAACTTTATACTGTAAGGTTCATTCCGTTTAAAGCAGGTAATCTTCATATTGCTTTAACAATGACTTAGGATAATAATTTGTTAAAGTGTTCAAAAGCATATAGATGTATATTTTACATTAAGTTTATTAAACTAATTATGAAAAGAATGTGGTACAACATGTGTTTAGTTTTTTATTGATATTTCAGAGTTTTTATATGTGAGGTAATCTTGCTGGGAGTGAAGGCAGTATGACCGCTTGATATGAGAGACACATCCTGTATTTGAAGGTGATGTATGCATGTTACTTTCAATGCTGACATTAAAATAATAGTTATTTACTGTTAACAACATTTTGAAAATTGAAGTTTTGTGTGTTCTTATTGTACTTTATATCGTTTATAACAGGTCAACTTTACACTGTAAGCTTCATTCCATTTATAACAGGTAAGCTTCATACTGTTTTAAATGATATATTTAGGGGACTCTACTTTAACAATGACTTAGGATAATGATTTGTTAAAGTGTTTGTTATAAAGCATATACATGTATATTTTACATTAAGTTTATTAAACTAATTATGAAAAGAATGTGGTACAACATGTGTTTAGTTTTTTATTGATATTTCAGAGTTTTTATATGTGAGGTAATCTTACTGGGAGTGAAGGCAGTGTGTATGACAGCTTGATACGAGAGACACATTCTATTTTTAAAGGTGATGTATGCATGTTACTTTCAATCCTGGCATTAAAATAATAATATTTACTGTTTAAACATTTTGTAAATTGAGGTTTTGTGTGTTTTTGATGTACTTTATTTATTTTATAACAGGTCAACATACTGTAAGCTTCATTCCCTTTAAAGCAGGTAATCTTCATATTGTTTTAAATGATATATTTCAGGGACTCTGCTTCAACAATGACTTAGGATAATGATTTGTTAAAGTGTTTGTTATAAAGCATATACATGTATATTTTACATTAAGTTTATTAAACTAATTATGAAAAGAATGTGGTACAACGTGTTTAGTTTTTTTTTTTATTAATATTTCAGAGTTTTCATATGTGAGGTAATCTTGCTAATGCTGGGAGTGAAGGCAGTGCCTATGACCGCTTGATATGAAAGACACATCCTGTTTTTAAAGGTGATGTATGCATGTTACTTTCAATGCTGGCATTAAAATAATAGTTATTTACTGTTTAATTAACATTTTGGAGATTGTGTGTGTGATCTTGTGGCACATTTACTTGTGATAACAGAATTATTTTTGTCTATCTGTTGTAGGTGGATCATGAGTGAAGCTCTGCAGGTCTGCCATTGGCTTGATAACAGTGGTTTATGTGAATTAAGTGAATAAAATTTATTAATAAATCTTTCACCAAGCATTCACCTATTTACTGACAAAACGGGTATCTTGAGCAGAGTCATATTAAAACTTCTGTTAAATCATGTTTTACATACAGTATGTAAGCAAACTCCAGGCTAATCTTAACTTGTTTTGTCTCCATGTCTTATCCTTTCTCCCATCTCCAACAGATCCAAATCTTGTTTGGCCTGATGCTCAACCTTGTATGATGATGACCACAGCCAGGTGATCCCATATGGAAATGTAATATATGTGAATATATGAAATATCCCTATATTGAATATATGGTAATATAAAGCAGAAACATATATGTGCATATATGTACAACTATATATGACACCTATTCGAAAATGGAACAATTTCATATATTGACATATATGTCTATCCCATACAAATGTATATGTCTATGTGTGCAAAAAACATACATAGACATATATGTCATCTTTATAATTATTTATATATGTGACATACATGACTTCACATATATGTGTTATATATGTTGCATACATATACTTATCATATATCATAAAATAATTAAATTTGAACTGTAGTTTTTATCCACTTTTTGCACATTTCACACCACAAGTAGGACATACAACCCATTTACACAATTTAACACACAAATACAACTTATTATTTGTAATGTACCTGATGAGTCCAGTCGGGCCTCGAACCCGGGTCCTCGCGTTGAAAATCGTCCGTGCTATCCACTGATCCACCCAGCAGTTGGATAGGCGGGGCTAACAACTTAAGCTATTTGTGTGTTACTGAAGTAGGCGCTGTTTAGCTTGTGTTTACAGTGTTTGATTTCTTATTCCTCCTGTTTTCATTTTATGCAGGGGTACACAGTGCAAATTTAACCCTTGTGTATTGTTCAAATTTAATACATCCACTAAATTAAACATCTGTAAAAATGTATCAGATTATAATTTTTTTTCTCACTTTTTTGCATAAATCTGTTAATCACAGTCAGTACTGATCAAAACTACCAAATCTTTACAAAAATTCCATGATTTTAACTCTTTAATTGCCAAGTTCATAAGTGGATTTGGGGAAAAAACTAAATGACAAATTTTCAATATTAAAATTTACCTTTTTCGCTGTCTTGGGCATGTCAAAGATAAAGTAAAAACATTGGCTTTTGATTATTGTTTTCTCCCTCATTTATTGTTAGTGGCTGTTTTTGCCCCATTGACTTCCATTATAACAAAATTTTTTTGATTGCAGAGCAATGACACCTTGTTATCATGCATTTTTGAATGTTGGTGGTTTTTCCTTTTGCAAAGAGGTCAAATTTGTCATTTTTACTGTAGATCACCATGTGGCACCATTAACCCTTTAGTAGACATGTGCAGAACTTAATTTCTAGCTTGTACATTGAGTAATATGGAGCATAAATTTTGAAAGTGTAGCATACTATAGTACATAGCCTATAGTGGGGATTGTCAGTGGAATGTACACCCTCAGAAAAAAAGTACAAATGCTGCCACCGAGGTGGTTTTTAAAAAAGTAACTTACACCCTATTTGTGCATGGTATTAGTATAATTAAATGTACTTATTATTACTCTACCACAGAGGTACATGGTCCAACATGTATTCATATGACAGCTTTTCTTCTGAGACTGCAGTTTACTAAAATAACTAGTATTTTTTCACATGGTTTATTATATTATGATTATAATGAGACAATGATACATTTGTGGTTAATATGGTTTAACTACAAAACCATAGTTAATTGTTATGAAAGCTAGATAATTTTGGTGAGGTTTTTTTAAGCTTGCAATAGAAAAATGAATGACACAGAAGAGCGTTTCACTCTGGAAATAGTTAACGCCGTGTTATTCTAAACCCCGGTTTAACGGATTCCTGGGTTATCTTCGCTTCACACTATTAATACTTAGCCAGGGGTTAAGAGAGAACCCTGGGTATTCATAATCTGACATTTCACACTGTGCATTCCTAAACCCTACCCTTACGATCACTAACCATGGTTTTACTACAGTTAAAACCAAAAACCATGGTTCCTGTAGTAAAACCATGGTTCTCTCTAAACCCCACTTTTAACTCTAGGTTAAGGAGCATTTCACACTTGTAATTTAGAAGCAGGGTTATCCCTGAAATTAACACAGGGGTTAGCCCTGTTTTTGTGGGATTAACCCCGCATTGCGGTGACAAATACATGCAGTGTGAAACTAGGCAGGGTTATAAATTTTATGACCCTAATAATGTTTAACAATAACAATAGGCTATGTTGTTTTAGACATCTAGACATAAAACATATAATTTGGTTGGGGCATACAGTACCATGTAAAAATCCATCTTATATGGTTGTAAAATACAAACCCATATAAGAATTAAAGGCGGAGTCCACGATGTTTGAAAAACGGTTTGGAAAAGGAGACGGGCCGACTACCAAAACACACTTATAGCCAATCAAATCAAATCAAATGCCGGGTTGCGTATGTGTGGGGCGGGTCTATCAACAGAAGGTCCAGATTCTATTGGGGCAGGGGCGTGTTTGTTTAGGTGATTTCAAATATCAACATTGGCTTTCAAACATCATGGACTCCGCCTTTAATACATATACATATTTTAAATATATGCATTTAAATACATTTTAATATGAGTATTCCATATAGGTTTAAAACATATATCTTCATATATCAAGAGTATCTATATATGTGACATTCATATATGTATTTATATAAATTTTAATATGAGTATTCCATATAGGTTTAAAACATATATCTCATATATCAAGAGTATCTATATATGTTATATTCATATATGTATTTATATACATTTTAATCTGAGTATTTCATATAGGTTTAAAACATATATATTCATATATCAAGAGTATCTATATGTGTGATATTAATATATGTATTTATATACATTTTAATATGAGTATTTCATATATGTTTTAAACCTATATATTCATATATCCAGAGGATCTATATATGTGATATTAATATATTGCATATATATGTAGCATATATGCCAAGATCGGTTTTGATATAGGGACATATATGTCATATATTACATTTCCGTATGGGATGGAGATCTGTGTTAATCACAGCCTGCGTCTCAAGATCAACATGACAATAGCAGACCATTTCTTATCTTACTCTTATCTAACTAAATGTTCAGCATCATTGCAACAAAACAAAGAACATTGGATGGAGTATTGGAGTATTGGATGATCCCGTAAAGAAAATAATATGGACTTTTTTGGTGAGATTCTACAAAGATTGACACAATCCTATTGACTTTTATTTTTACAGTTAATAATGCATTATAAACATCCCATTCATTTGTATTCTATGTCATCGATCTGTTTGTGCTAAAATGTATACATCTGAATGTAATGTCAATAATATGTTAATATTCAGGATTTATTATCATTCGCATGTTTTGATGTTGCATGTCATGATTTTATTGATTTCATGTAATTGTTGTCTATTTAAAATGATTTTAATTGTCAAATTTTATTGTTAATTTATTTAATATTGAAGCTGTTATTTAACATCCATATCTTATTTGAGTAGTGATTTGTTATATTTGCATAATAATTCATATATTTATTCTGATTGTGATTTTAATGCACATATTTATTAGTGTATGACACCTCATGTAATGAAAAAGTGAAAATAAAAGTATGTTCTGATGTCTTGCAAATCTGTTTTTAAAATGTTAAACCTTATAAAGTGCTATAAATAAGAAAAAACAAATAAAAAATAATCCTCCTGACTGCTGATAAATGAAAGGGTTCTTTATAGCACCACTGAGGTTCTATTTAGCACTTTTTCAAGGCAAGGTTCTATATAGAACCATCTAAAAAAGGGTTCTATATAGTACCAGAAAGGGTGCTGCTATTGTTACAAGCTGAAGAACCCTTATTTGGTACTATATAGAACCATTTTTCTTAAGAGTGAACCAGTACATCATAACTTGTCATGACAACTTGATATTACCAAAGACAACATAACTGACCACTTTTTACCAGTGATACAAATTTATTTTGTTATTAAAATGTCATAAAGTGTTAATAATATGTAAAATAATTTCATAGCAGTGTCATGAATAATTTTTTTGACCTCAACTACAGTGGTACAAATATAATTTGTCATTGAAATGTCATTAAGTGTTAAAAGCGGCATGAAGAATCTTCAGTTCATAATGGTTTTTTTTAAGTTTCCTCCAGGTGTTAGAGAAATAAAATCAATCATCCAATAATAATAATAATAATAATAACAATAACAATAATAATAATAATAATAATTAAAATTGATAATAGTATATTATATTAAAATTTATTGCATGTGGAGACTAAAATTAAATGAAAACAGTACAATAATGGGTTAATCCATACAACGTTGGCTCCATATTGCTGCAAAAACAGTTAAATAACATTAAATTAATAAATTGAATTAATTCAATATTTTGTTAGTTTTTTTCTTCTATGTCAGAAAATTTCAGAACACTCTGTGTGAAGAAGAACAAGTATAATCTTTTGACGTGTCTCATTCTGTTAAGGTATTTAAAATTATTTAACAAAGTATTAACACTTTAATGACAAGTTCAATTTGTACCACTGTAGTTGAGGTCAAGAAAAATATTCATGATGCTGTTATAAACTATTTGACAGAGCTTAACACTTAATGACATTTTAATGACAAGTTCAATTTTTACCACTGTAGGTGAGGTCAAGAAAAATATTCATGATGCTGTTATAAACTATTTGACAGAGTATTAACACTTAATGACATTTAAATAACAATTTTAACCCATAAAGCTAGGTAGTTTCTTAAGTTTAATAACTATTCTGCCATGTCATGTTTATGACAGATTTATGACAAGTTATATTATATGAAGTTGTCATAACAAAGACATCTCAAAGAATGACATCTTTGGATTAAAAATGACATAACTGAACAAATGACACTTTATGACAGTTGTCATAAATGTGCATAAAATCTCGCTTATGTTCATGACACGTCACATCATAATTATGAAGGTGTCATGTCAGTCTTCAAGGAAAGTTTTACCATATAATGTTATTAAAAGAGATATGTATATGTAATTTTTGTGTAATATTAAACTGTACCTGTCAAAATCATTTGCAGCATCTGGGTGACGTGTGTTATTAGTTTTGAGCGGTTGTTATCTGGGAATAACAAACCTGCAAATTTTGCCAATCAGAATCAAGCTTTCCGACGAGCCGTGTAATAAATAAAAAAGTGATTGTAAATTAAAATAAAGTGATTGGAGAAGGGGTAAAAAAATTAGTGCTTGGTAATATCAGCTATTAAGAAACATTGCATTGTTTTTTTATGATTATGAAAATCTTTTTATGCTGTATGGACTGTTCAGATCACGCACAGTAAAACCTGAACGCAAGAAGGTAGATCAATTTTAATTCCATGTTGACTTTAAACAACAACCACTTTTCTTTGTATCGGAAAACCAGTAGCATGAAAATATAGGCAATAAATCCCCCGGTATGACCCTCCCGGTTGAAATAACAGCTTTGTTTGATCAGTGAAGGGGCAGCAGATTGTGTGGAGACTTCTAAACTAAACTAATCCCTCGCTTGAACACCAAACAGATGTTCTGGTGCAGCAGTCAACACGTAACCACACACACACCTCACAAGACTAATATTTGCTCTATCGATGCTGTGCATAGTACAAAAACAAAAGCTCATTACAATGCTCCACTGCTCACAACACTTTAAAAGGCCAGTTATAAATTTTAAATCAGCAATGAGGGAATTTAGTCTTTTCGGCTTATAAACCTGAAAGTACAAGTGAATGATCAAAGTCTTTTTCTTTTATTTGCCTCACCCTATCTCATTTATTCAACTTTTACATCACAGCCGTGAACGTAAACCATCAAGCATCGACTACTATGTCTCGCTCAGAGTAATGTTTTGTTAGTTTCGGCAGATAAGAGCTCATTATGAAACAAACTATGTGACCTTTACCCATGGTTAAGTTCGCCAGGTGAGTATGTAAGATTTGAGTGATGGGTGTAAGCGGGGAGCACCTGTAATCTGAGGCTGTAACTTTCTTTTGTGTGCACGAAAGTTTGTGTTTCCTCTCTGTTCTATTGTGTTGAAAAGTTGAACGCAAGTAAATAGTGCTCGCGTGGAGGAGACAAAGACCTCAATCTGCACCTGCTGTAGTGGCTTTACTGAACAAAATACAGTCCTCTTTTGAAAGCTTTAACCCTTTCTCACCTCTTTGTACATCGTTTCTTTATCACCTTTCTTCTCTGTGCAAAGACAGCAGGACACCAAAGTCAAACACTAGGACCACTATATAAATGACCAGGGTTTTGAACTTCTTTTTCAATAATTGCATTAGGTGCAATGTTTTTCCTACTTACTGTACTAAAGTATTTCTCTAATGAACCAAAAGTTAGTTATATCTGAGAGAAAATGAAAAACTTTAATATATTTTTTTAATAATTATTCTTTATTTTTTCCACATGTTAGAATAGTACAACAATAGGAATTATGTTGTAACTACAATAAAATCAAAACTATGTTATATTTTAGCATATTCAAAATTGTTCTCTTTGTATTCTATCAAGTAGTTTCACCCTGAGATATTTTGAAAGAATTGAAAAAAAAGTACCTCATTGAAAGATTTTTCATCTATTATGGGCTTTTATTGGCCACTTTTTAATTATTTTTTCCAAGTCAAATAAATGTTTCAAATAAATGTGCTATATTTTAAACACTGGACACATGAGCACCATGGTTAAATGTGCCAAAAGCATGTGCTAACAACTACTTTGAAAGCTATTCAACACTCATATACACTTTTTCATCCCAGCTGCTGGGTTGAATAGCTCACAGCATTGTGGGTTGCAAAAACACTGAAAAAATATATTTTTGATGTAGTAAAATATATTAGATTAACCCTCAAAATTTCTACATGTATTACATTTATTGAGAACTAGATTTTTTTCTAAGTGATGATAAATACACAATTAATTAATATACAAAATAAACTGTGTCGTATTATATATTTTCTTGTATTATTTAAAGGATTAGTACATTTTCTTTAAAAAAATAATCCAGATAATTTACTCACCACCATGTCATCCAAAATGTTGATTTCCTTCTTTGTTCAGTCAAGAAGAAATACGTTTTTTGAGGAAAACATTCCAGGATTTTTCTCATTTTAATGGACTTTAATGGACCCCAACACGTAACAGTTTTAATGCAGTTTAAAATTGCAGTTTCAAAGGACTCTAAACGATCTCAAACGAGGCATAAGGGACTTATCTAGCGAAACGATTGTCATTTTTGGCAATAAAAATAAAAATATACACTTTTAAACCACAACTCTTCTTCCTCCTGCTGTGTGATGAGACAGCGCGACCTCAGGTAATTGTGTAATGATGTCAAAAGGTCACGTGTTACATATGAAACATAACTAGATATTAAAGTTTGAAGACAAACTTTATGTTGGCTTGAAAAAGCGTAGCCTGAACGTTTAAAACGGATTGACAGAAGTTTAGTTTAGTAGGCTATCTGGCAGTTAGTATGTTTAAGTATGAAGCTAGCATGAAGCTAGCATGATGCTAGCATGATTAGCATGAAGCTAGCATGATGCTAGCATGATTAGCATGTAGCTAGCATGATGTTAGCATGATTAGCATGTAGCAAGCATGAAGCTAGCATGATGCTAGCATGATTAGCATGAAGCTAGCATGATGCTAACATGATTAGCATGAAGCTAGCATGATTAGCATGTAGCTAGCATGATGCTAGCATGATTAGCATGTAGCTAGCATGAAGCTAGCATGATGTTAGCATGATTAGCATGAAGCTAGCATGATGCTAGCATGATTAGCATGAAGCTAGCATGATGTTAGCATGATTAGCATGAAGCTAGCATGAAGCTAGCATGATTAGCATGAAGCTAGCATGATGCTAGCATGATTAGCATGAAGCTAGCATGATTAGCATGAAGCTAGCATGATTAGCATGAAGCTAGCATGATGTTAGCATGATTAGCATGTAGCTATCATGAAGCTAACATGAAGCTAGCATGATGCTAGCATGATTAGCATGAGGCTAGCATGATGCTAGCATGATTAGCATGAAGCTAGCATGATTAGCATGAGGCTGGCATGATGTTAGCATGATTAGCATGAAGCTAACATGATGCTAGCATGATTAGCATGTAGCTAGCATGAAGCTAGCATGATGCTAGCATGAATAGCATGAAGCTAGCATGATGCTAGCATGATTAGCATGAAGTTAGCATGATTAGCATGAAGCTAGCATGATGCTAGCATGATTAGCATGTAGCTAGCATGAAGCTAGCATGAAGCTAGCATGATGCTAGCATGATTAGCATGAAGCTAGCATGATGCTAGCATGATTAGCATGAAGCTAGCATGATTAGCATGTAGCTAGCATGATGCTAGCATGATTAGCATGTAGCTAGCATGAAGCAAGCATGATGCTAGCATTATGTGCATGAAGCTAGCATGATGCTAGCATGATTAGCATGAGGCTAGCATGATGCTAGCATGATTAGCATGAAGCTAGCATGAAGCTAGCATGATGCTAGCATGATTAGCATGAAGCTAGCATGATGCTAGCATGATTAGCATGAAGCTAGCATGATGTTAGCATGATTAGCATGAAGCTAGCATGAAGCTAGCATGATGCTAGCATGATTAGCATGAAGCTAGCATGATGCTAGCATGATTAGCATGAAGCTAGCATGATTAGCATGAAGCTAGCATGATGCTAGCATGATTAGCATGTAGCTAGCATGAAGCTAGCATGATGCTAGCATGATTAGCATGAAGCTAGCATGATGAGCATGAGGCTAGCATGATTAGCATGAAGCTAGCATGATGTTAGCATGATTAGCATGTAGCTATCATGAAGCTAACATGAAGCTAGCATGATGCTAGCATGATTAGCATGAGGCTAGCATGATGCTAGCATGATTAGCATGAAGCTAGCATGATTAGCATGAAGCTAGCATGATGTTAGCATGATTAGCATGTAGCTAGCATGAAGCTAGCATGATGCTAGCATGAATAGCATGAAGCTAGCATGATGCTAGCATGATTAGCATGATGCTAGCATGATTAGCATGAAGCTAGCATGATGCTAGCATGATTAGCATGAAGCTAGCATGATTAGCATGTAGCTAGCATGATGCTAGCATGATTAGCATGTAGCTAGCATGAAGCAAGCATGATGCTAGCATTATGTGCATGAAGCTAGCATGATGTTAGCATGATTAGCATGAGGCTAGCATGATGCTAGCATGATTAGCATGAAGCTACCATGAAGCTAGCATGATGCTAGCATGATTAGCATGAAGCTAGCATGATGCTAGCATGATTAGCATGAAGCTAGCATGATGTTAGCATGATTAGCATGTAGCTAGCATGAAGCTAACATGATGCTAGCATGATTAGCATGAAGCTAGCATGATGCTAGCATGATTAGCATGAAGCTAGCATGATTAGCATGAAGCTAGCATGATGCTAGCATGATTAGCATGTAGCTAGCATGAAGCTAGCATGATGCTAGCATGATTAGCATGAAGTTAGCATGATGCTAGCATGATAAGCATGAAGCTAGCATGATTAGCATGAAGCTAGCATGATGCTAGCATGATTAGCATGTAGCTAGCATGAAGCTAGCATGAAGCTAGCATGATGCTAGCATGATTAGCATTAAGCTAGCATGATGCTAGCATGATTAGCATGAAGCTAGCATGATGCTAGCATGATTAGCATGAAGCTAGCATGATGCTAGCATGATTAGCATGAAGCTAGCATGATGCTAGCATGATTAGCATGAAGCTAGCATAACGCTAGCATGATTAGCATGAAACTAGCATGATTCTAGCATGATTAGCATGAAGCTAGCATGATTAACATGAAGCTAGCATGATGCTAGCATGATTAGCATGAAGCTAGCATGAAACTAGCAAGATTAGCATGAAGCTAGCATGAAGCTAGCACGAGGCTTGCATGATTAACATGAAGTTAGCATGAGAATAGCATGATTAGCATGAAGCTAGCATGATTTAACGTGAAGCTAGCATGATTAGCATGATGCTAGCATGATTAGCATTAAGCTAGCACTATTTAGCGTGCAGCTAACAAGATTTAACATGAAGTTAGCATGATTTAGCATGAAGTTAGCAAGATTTATTATGAAATTAGCATAAAGCTAGCATGAAACTAGCATGAAGCTAGTATGACTTAGCATGGAGCTAGCATGAAGCTAACATGACCCAAAGACCCAACCCCCATGTCTCTATGATGTTCAGATCCAGAGATATAAGGCTTTGTTTATTATGTTGCTAGGGTGCTCAAATTGGTTGCTAGGGGCGTGGTTTAATACCTCAGTAGGAATCCTAAGAGACTGATTGGATGCCTGAGTAAAATGAGCCCACCCCTATGTCTCTATGACACTCTGGTGTAAAGATATCCATCTGGGCTTTTTATAATGGTAGTCTATGGGAGATGTTGCTAGGGTACCCAAAATTGTTGCTAGGGGCGTGGCTTAATAGCTCTGGGGCGATCCTAAGAGACCTTTTGGATGACTGAGTAAAATGAGCCCACCCCCATGTCTCTACGACACTCTAAAGTGAAGATATTCCATCTGGGACGCTTTTACTCCCTTATATGGGCATGTTTCCTGCCCCATTATAAGTCAATGGGAAATTTTGGGGGCCTCTTACACCCCAGGGGTACAGCTTACACCTTAATGTGATGTATGTTCTTACAGAGCCTGTCAGCCTCCTTAAATGTGGTAAGCCACAAGTTTCTACAAGTTTCTCACTCGCAGCTATGGCCCGTCAAAGTTGGTCTCCATGTTAAGTAAATGGGAAATTTGGGGTGTTTGAGCGCCCCGTTTAGGAATTTGGAAGGTCCCATCAGTTAGAAAAGATATAGCACACTAAGTCAGACCAGTCTGAAGGTCCGTGGAAAATTTGGTGCATGTAGCTTGAAAGCTCTAGGACGAGTTAGTGTCAGAAATTTTGGGGTAGAATAATAATAATAATAATAAGATATAAGTTTAATAGCAATAACAATATGTTGGCTTTTTCAAGCCAACATAATAAACTGACACAAAGACTTTAATTAGTATCATTTGATACTACATCATACAGTATCATACAACAACATCGTAACGGTCCTTTTTCTCCACACTTGTAAACACTGGGGCATAGGTTTGATACGTCATCTGCGACCTTTTGACGTGATGACGTATTACGTAAGGTTGCGCTGGCGCATCACAGGACCGGAGGAAGACGAGAAGTTGTGGTTTTAAAGTGCTTATTTTGTATTTTTCTTGCCAAAATGACAATCGTTTCGCTAGATAAGACCCTAATGCCTCGTTTGGGATCATTTAAAGTCCTTTGAAACTGCAATTTTAAACTGCATTGTTAAACTGTTAAAGGCTCTCTAAGCGAATATGTTCGACGTCACTTGTTGTTGATATTTGAACTGTTTTCAAACAAACGGAGTGTAGCTAACTCCTCCCCCTCCCTTCCGTGCTTTCGTGAACTGACCAACCCCCACCCCCAAATCCTTCTTGGCGTTTATTGGCTGTAAAACTTAGTTTTGTTTCGTGATGCAGGTTTGGCCACTGTGTGTATATTGAAGTTTGTAGAGCCTGGGCTGTCTACAGAGATCGCGTTTTTTTACAGTTTGATCAGCGGTCAGGTAGCAAGCAGATAGTGAGGAGATGTGTGCTGTATGTAACAAAAACGTTTTATTGTCTAAAACGCGTGAATTCGCTTAGAGAACCTTTAAGTGTTGAGATCCATTAAACTCCATTAAAATGAGAAAAATCCTGGAATGTTTTCCTCAAAAAAACATAAATTCTTCTCGACTGAACAAAGAAAGACATCAACATTTTGGATGACATGGTGGTGAGCAAATTATCTGGATTTTTTTATCTGGACTAATCCTTTAACTGGTTTATAGTCACTGCACAAAGTCTTAAAATAACTAAGTACATTTTAATCACAAAACTTTAGCGCGTTCAAGTAAAAATCTGAGTTATTTTAATTTAAGCATATAAAATCCATTAAAGTAAAACCTTCAAGTGAAATTAACTTACATTTATTTGCACATGTTGTAAGGAATACCCACAATCCTTTGCGCCTGAATATTTGAATTTTAAAGCTTTTTTACAAAGTAAACACTGATATGAACTTTAACTACTTAAATATGTGTTAATAAAATGTCATAGAGGTTTAAGCTCTTATATTATTGATGTTGTTTTGTTGTAAATTATAATTTTGTGAAGTCACCGTTAAGGTTATCAGTTTTTACTTACATGAACCTTGTTCAGCACATTTGATAGTATTTTCCCCACAATACTGATAATGCATGTAAAAAATGCAGTTTTGTGTGCGTTTCTGTGGAGAACTAAGTTTATTCAATGACTGACTTATAGTCAGTCATGAATTTTGTGTTACAATGCCATTTATAACACTAAGAGTAACTAAGTCCATAAAACTATGTTAAAGAAATTAACAAACAGTAAATACAATCTACACAGTAAATACGTTTTATTTAAAGGGCCATGGCATAAAAATCTGACTTTTTCCATGTTTAAGTGCCACGACTGTGTCCCCAGTGCTTCTATCAACCCAGAAAATGTGAAAAAGAATAACCCAGTAACCTAGTTTTGGTAAACCATTCTCTGCAAGCACGTCAAAAATTTGGTCATTGAAATTAGGCTCTCCTTGTGATGTCATAAGGAGCTCTTATTATAATAATACAGCTTCTTAATCTGCACTATCCAACCACAGCACTGTCATTTAGTGCAGAGAGAAAGAGAGAGAGAAAAATATTATTGACAGCACAATTGAGTTTGAATTGGATCAAACCAACATCGTGATCCGTGTTTGCATTTCAACAGCTCATTTGCATTTTAAAGGACAGACCCAAAACGGCACATTTTTGCTCACACCAGTGTCAATTTTAACATGTTATAATAAATTATCTATATGGTATTTTGAGCTAAAACTTCACATGAGTATTCTGGGGACACCAAAAATTTATTTTACATCTTAAAAAATTATTGTGACATGTCCCCTTTAATATTTTTTGGACAGCAATGCTTCAATATAAAAAAAGTAATAGACTTTACTTCTAAAATAAAAATAATTAAGTGACATGTCCTTAATTATTTAACAAATGTTTATCATGCATTATTAAGTAGATTTTATTTGACTTTAGTAGGTAAGTCATGCTTTAAAAAAGCAGTACATTTTATTTAAGATTGAAAATAACCCGGCAATTTTTAGCATGTAGCGGATGTTTTTATTGCACTTTGTCTAAAACGCTGTAGCAAACATCACACACCCAACGTGTCTTAATTTGTTCAGTGCAAATTGTATGGCACCTTCCACAGATAAATTGTTTAAAATAGCACGATCCTTTGGGGATACTGTATAGTCATGTGCTCAGTGACTAATTTAATTTTATCCTATTAAGATGTATGGGTCCTGTAAGATCTAACTACTGAAGAGAAGTCCATTATCAGTGGTTAAGAAGTGAGAGAGAGCGCGTGTGCGTGCAGGTGTGTTTTCGAACGTCCAGTCCTGACTAGTGTTTTAACACACATTACGTGTAAGGAGAAAATGAATAATGCAATTCCTATTTAAATTCTTACATCCACGGCTAAAGAACCTTTGAGACGTTTATATAATTCATGAAACTGATACAGGAAGGTATGATTTACATGTGAGTGTGTGTGCCTGACCTGTATGTGCATGGATGAATCATTCATATATTTTTCTCATGGATTATCTGCGAGTACTGAATCTGAATCAGATTTAAATGCTAAATTGTTCACTAAGTCCGTCATGTACACGAAGCCGTGGCTTGTTTTAACATGTGTTTGTGAGTGTTTTTGGATTTGCAGCGATTATTTTTATATAGACGTTTTACTGTGATGTTGTTTATGTTGATGTGTTGTTTCAGAAGATGGTTTGGGTGTGAGATTAAGGCAATGAATCTGTATGAATGCTAATGTAAAACTATGGGGCTGGTGCAGGGGATTCTGGGATATGAGAAAACAGGGATCATGTATGCACGTAGGTGTGTGTGTGGCCAGGCTAAGGTTGATTTATAAATGTTTAATATGTTAATTTGTCTGTGCCTGTATGTGTGTAATGTAAATATGTATGTGTATTCAGTGTTCTGGTCAATGTGTGATTTGTGACTGTCAGGTGCACGCTCTGGGATGCGAACAGCAATGAAAGTTTTTGAGGGGGAAATGCAAATGAAGAGAGTGACAATATCTCATTTATTTTCTCTATCTTTCTGTGGCTTTGTCCATTTAAATGTGAACATTTACACATGACGTAAAAATAGCAGACCGTACAAGCTCACATGTATACGATTACACACCAGCAAACATGTCTCACAGTGTAAAGGTAAATCTATTTTAAATTCAACCGAGTTGCCTTGCTGTCTACAGTACACAGAAAACTACTTTCAAAGACAACTAAAATGGACCTCTTTGTACAAAGAGCAAGGAAAGTTTTACTCACAACTGATTCCAACAACTGTTTTTCATTTGCACGTTGATAAAAATTATTAGATATTCTTGTTCACCTAAAAAGACATAAAATCTAAAAAATGGTGCTAATAGCACTAAAGTGGATCACTGGCTCGTAATCATACTGTAGGGGAACCACTTTAAAGGGATAGTTCAGCCAAAAATAAAAATTACCCCATGATTTACTTACTCTCAAGCCGTCCTCGATGTATATGATTATCTTTTTCAGACAAACACAATCAGAGTTATATTAGAAAATGTCATTGCTGTTCCAAGCTTTATAATGGTAGTAAATGGTGCTTTTGATATGAAGCCCAAAAAAGTCCATCAATACTTTACAGAAATAATCCACATGTCTCCAGGGGGTTAATAAAGGCCTTCTGAGGGTAATTGATGTGATTTTGTAAGCAAAATATGAATATTTAAACCCATTACAATCAAAAATAACGACAGTAGCTTTCATTAACAACCAATGCGCATTTACTAGAAAGTGTGTTTCCAGTGCAAGACCTACAGTAGCATTTCATCTCTATCGTCTCATCTCCACCATGTCTTACGCTACATCATACACTGGCAATGCAGTCTTTCGTGAACATGCGTTGGTCAGTATTTGAGTAAATGATAACAGGAATTTACCTATCCCTTTAAAGGAAAACACCACCATTTTTCAATATTTTACTATGTTCTTACCTCAAATTAAATTAACTAATACATACCTATCTTTTGTCAATGCGTGTACTTAATCTTTGTACAGCGTGTGGTAAATGTGTTAGCATTTAGCCTAGCTCCGTTCATTCCTTAGGATCCAAACAGGGATGAATTTAGAAGCCACCAAACACTTCCATGTTTTCCATATTTAAAGACTGTTACATGAGTAAGTATGGTGGCACAAAATAAAATGTGGCAGATAAAAAACAAGAACTATATTGTATTGTGGAAGAGCACTTAGTTTGTAGCACTTCAATCTCGGGCACAGTAATATTGACGTAAGTTTGAGCGAGAGGGGGAATTGACAGGAGTGCTGCAAACTAGGGTTCACACAAGATGCAAGTTGAACGATTTGCGCGAGTATATTACATACAAAGTCAATGCAAAGACGCAATCAGACGCGTCCTCGTGTGGGGCGATGTGAATGACGTGATATGGGCGGCGCTATTCGCCTCAAATGCATCTTCGGCCAAATGAAAATATTCAAAAATTAGCATGACATGAACATTCATACGGATGAATCCCGCGAGTAATCTAGAGCGAATTACGCGATGCCCCGCGTTTGGTGTTTACGTAGCATTAGTGCTCTTCCGCCATACAATATACTTCTCATTTTTTATCCGCGGAAAAATCGCCACGTTTATTTTTGTGCCACCATACTTACTTGTACAACTAATTATGTAACAATCTTTAAAAAGAGAAAACATGGAAGTGTTTGGTGGCTTCTAAATTCATCCCTGTTTGGATCCTAAGGAATGAATGGGGCTAGACTAAATGGTAACACATTCACGACGCACTGTACAAAGAATAAGTGCACCTATTGATAAAGATAGGTATGTATTAATTTGTCTGAGTTGAGGTAAGAACAAAATAAAATATTGAAAAACAGTGGTGTTTTCCTTTAATAAAGGATGCACAGTATGTGATTTTTCAAGCTACACTATTTTGAGTACCATATAAGAGATAACAAGATGGCTTTTTAATATAAAATGGTTTGTGTTAAACTAAAGTTCATATCATTTACTCACCCTCATGCTATCACAGATGTATGAGAGAATTTTCATATTTAAGTGAACTATTTCTATAATGAGCTTCTTGCAATGCATTCTGGGATGGCACTCTCCACAAAAAAAGCATACATGCGGTGCCTTAAATTGTCCAGAATACATAAGGGGGCATTGATCTTGATCTTTAAAGGCAGCCTAATTATGCAACCTTCATGTCAAAAGCAAACCTATGATACCTTAAATTCCCAGTAGGGAGCTCTTATGCCTTGCAATAGCCTGTGTGTGTTTAAGTGCTGAGGAAATTAAGTAAGGTAAAATGAAACCGAGATAAAAAAAATGACGCTAATATGAAATGCTAAACAAACAGCATGCGCGTTTATAATCGTGATAGTCCATTAGATGAGCTCTTTCAAAAGACCCCTTTTTAAATTAAAGAGACATTTCTTTAGAGAAAAAGGAAAATGGGTAAAACAACCAGTAGCAGCTATCGGTTTTAAGCAAGCTACAGAAAGATATTATTGACAAGACGGCAAAGTGGGCAGCGCGCCGCAGATGGTGCACCAATGGAAAATCAATGCGTTGTAAATTTGTGAGCAGTTGTAGCAAATCTTAACCAATCAGAATCTTTTATTCTGCCCCACAATCGTACTCGCTCTATATCAAAACCACTGAGTCAGAACACACGCACACACCAACACTAATATGACATCACACCCCTGCTGGGTTTGTAGGGCAAACATGCCCCTCCAGATGGAAAACAGAGTCATCCCTACACAAACGCTGTTCATCGACCGCACAAGCACGCTAGCAAACAAACAAACAATCAGGGGCTTTCAATATCTCTAAACGAAACAGAAACAGAAAGGAACTCTGCTGGGAATAGAGAGAAAATGTCATCTTGGCTCTGTGTTTTCTCATTGGCAGAGCTCTTGTTACAGGTCTTCCGAGCGCCGTTGCACAGAGGAACGTGTTAAAAGGGAGACGTCCTCTGGTTTCTCCGTCTGTTCTTCCTCTGTGTGGTAAAACTAAAAGTGAATGGGAAATGAAAGGGGCTTCCCTCGATGAGAAGACGGCTAACTAAAACATGCGCAAACACGCACACACAAAATGTATCGCAAACAGGCGAGATGTGTAAAGCAGATTGGTGGCATTAACCTTGGTCATCTGACAACTCTTCCAGATCACCATTTAATGGGTAAAGAGGGGTCATCGCCATGATCCTGACATTTGACCTTTTAAAGGTCACAGACAGTGACATTTCTCTGCCATGCCGCTGGGACTCATAAACTAGTTTATATTCAGAACCGCCTCAAATAAAAATATGACAAGCACATGTTTTTTATGTATTCGGGTCTGTTAATGATTCTTGCATTTCTGAATTATTCCACTGATGCAAATGATGCAGATGCTTATGAGAGAGACTGAGATCCCAAAAATACAGAGAAAGAAATAGACAGCATCCTCATAATGTTTTCAAGACAACCATACAATGCAACCGATTTGATGTGACTCATTTGATGCCATTATTGTAATGAAACAATCAAAGTAACTCACAAATGAGTCACAGAGAAACATCAAAAATTGTTGATTCACTCGCAGAATCACTCACTCAGTGACTCACTCACTGAATCATTCACTGAATCACTCACTCACATAACAGCAGATGCTGGCCCCGCCTTGACGCAATGATTGAGAGGGCAGGGGCGTGGTCAACTCCAAATGCATTGTCAAATTCACACAGATTTTTGCTATATCATCATAATTTGCAAATGACATCATACAAACCAATTTTGTTGTATTTTTCCACATTTAAGGGAAAGATTTTCATTACCCCAACGTGTCCATAACTGGATTTGGGTTCTTTTACATGGAAATATTTATAATTAAAAAATCTAAAAAGCTTCAGTGCATGTTATCCTATAAACATTTACAGTTGAGAAACATGTGGTATTTGGTGATCATTGGTAAATGTAGAGACAATAATAATGAATATTAATGTGTCCAAGAACAATTTTCTCATCCTCCACAACAATTTTCAATCATTGTTTAAGCCCTCAGGGAACTAACATTTTCAAAAAAAAAAATTGTTGGAAGGGACATAATAGACTGTGACACTCAAAATGGCTACCAGGTAAACAGTTCTTATTTTTTCTCTCCAGATAAAAGTTTAAATTTAGTTTGTCATAGTACCTAGACAACTTTTTAGTTCTCATTACCAAAACATGAGTTTGTAAATGCATATATTTAATGTAATATCATGTTGCGGTAATGATAATTTTTGATAATGATAATCTAAAAAATGTAAATAATTCTATAGGAAATATTTCTTAAATCCTCTAAAAATAATGATTATAGGAAGTTCACACCTTAATCTTATATGTGCAAAAAAGCCCTTGGCTTCAGAAATTTCTGATGCTGGACACCTTCTAAATCTGGATTTTGTGAGAATCACCCTTTTGCTTTACTATGCAAAACACATCTAATCAGTATCAGATCATTTTCATTTTGCAACTTATAAAGCTTTTAATATATTTAAATTACATATCAAAACTAGTGTAGGAAATGACAAACCTAAACTAAATTATTGGATTTTGCACCAAACATTGCACATATTGGCATGGACTGTAAATTTAAATACAGAAATGCATTGCCATTTTACATGCTGCATTGCCATATTGCATATTACCAATATGTTTTATACTGTACACACCTCAGCATGAGAGCATGATTGCAGAGACTCTTTATTGAACGCAAACATAAACCGCAGGCACACGCTCTTCCACAAATAAATGAAAGACATTAAATTACAGACATCTCACAGTGAATGGAGTTATGCACAAACATTCACATTTCAATGAATATCCTCCACGCAGATGCACACAAAACACGCACACACAAATACCCTATATGGAATCCAAACATTCACATATTGAAGCACATGAATAATGAAAACTCTCTTTATCTGCCTATGAGTGGCAGGTTAGAGCTTGTCCAAGTAAGTGCAAGCCTTTGAATGTTACCCCGCGTGGCAGCGCGAGGGGAAGAGGCTGTCGCTGGTGTCTGTGCACTATACTTAGTTGCCATGGAAACCATAAACACCCCGCAAAGAAAATACCACACTGAATAATAAACGTCCAATTGCACGTGTTTGCTCCCTAACAACTAACCACGGGATAAGAAGTATTTTCCTGTCAGAGGCATAAACTAATTTCGAGAGAGAGAGAGAGAGAGAGAGAGAGAGAGAGAGAGAGAGAGAGAGAGAGAGAGAGAGAGAGAGAGAGAGAGAGAGAGAGAGAGAGAGAGAGAGAGAGAGAGAGAGAGAGAGAGAGAGAGAGAGAGAGAGAGAGAGACTGGACCTTATTTTAAATTATCACACGGCTCGTTGGAATGCTCGATTCTGATTGGCCAGTTGCACCATTTGCAGGTTTGTTATTCCCAGATAACAACTGCTCAAAACAAATGACACAATAACCTGGATGCTGCAAATCATTTCGGGTACAGTTTACACAAAAATTAAATATATACATGTATTTTAATACCATATATGACATTATATACACAAAAAGATTGAACCAAATAGTGTGTTCGTATCGTTTGCACGTCATGTCTTATATTAAAACCGAAAATTAAAGTGTTTTTTCCTCGTGGAAGGGGTGCATTCATTAAAAATGAGCAAATAAAATATTTCAAATCAATATATAATGTTCCTTACCTTACTTAAGAGGTAAATAGCCAGCGGGATGATGTACAGACAGCCGGTTGTTATTGTGAAATAAGCCCCTTCAGTGTGATATAAGACCCTCCGCTCCTGATCACACTTATTTCTGCGATAACAACTGGCTTCCTATCTGTTATCCCTTACACAGCATATGTTACTTGCGACATAAAACAACCAACCACAGTGTGTGCTTTGGCATGGTCAGATGGCTTCTTTATTGCGAATGCGCTGGTCTTGGCCTTAATAACTTAAAATTGGCACCACACTTGTCAATAATCAAACAATAATCTTTGTCAAGATGTTAATAAGGGCATTGCTAAAAAGGTCTTTAGAGAAATGTACATAGTCGTACTAAACGATTCTGGCCCACGCCTAAGACGGCAACGTCCTCTTTCCACTATCACATCACAATGTCACATCCCATCAGCCTCCCAGCCCAAAAGACAGAGTAAATAAGACTTTAATATGAACGTTCCCTACTCTCCCTCGTCCCTCCCTCCCCTCTTCCCCGAATATATATCGCTCTCATTCTCATTTGTCCCGTAACCACCGAATCAATCATTAAGCTGACCAGGCCGCCCGTCAGAGAGGCACGTAACACTAAACAAGTCTAATACGTGCTGATTGGTGACTTATTTGGATTAGTATGAAAGAGAAGAAAGCACACACAGAGGAAAGTGCTACTGGCTGTCAGCTTCCATTAACAGTGAAACAAATCTCTATTCATCTGCCCTTTCCCTACTTTAGTTTTTATAGGGATCGCACAACCCCAAAAGAAGAGAAAATGTTTTATTGTTTACTTTTATCATTATGTACAAAGTGCATTTATATTGATATTCAAAATGATAAATTCTAAATAGAATATCAATTGGGAACTTTAGAAATATGCCATACACTGCATGTATAGGGGGCAGGGATCACTAATTAACTCAATTTCATGTCTTTTTAGCATTCCTTAAATAGCCTACCATAGTAAAAACTAATGGAACACAGCCTTTAACTATATTATATAGGCATAACCAATGTTATTAACAATTTGAAAATAAAAAGAAATAATTTATGTAGTTAATGTTTAATTCCTTAAAGGGGACATTTCATGAAAATCAGACTTTTTTCATGTTTAAGTGCTATAATTGGGTCCCAGTGCTTCTATCTACCTAGAAAATGTGAAAAAAAAAAACAATCCAGTAACTTAGTTTTGGTAATCCATTCTCTGCAAGCATGTGAAAAAATAGATTATTGGAATTTGGCTCCCCTTCTGATGTCAGAAGGGGATCTTATTATAATAATACCGCCCCTTAATCTGCAACTATCCAATCACGGCACTGCCATTTAGTGCAGAGATCAGCTCATTTGAATTTTAAAGGACACACCCAAAAACAGCATATTTTTGCTCACAACTACAAAGTTTATTAACATGCTATAATAAATTATCTGTGGGGAATTTTCAGCTCAAACTTCACATATGTACTGTGGGGACATCAAAGATTTATTTGACATCTTAAAAAAGTCACTTTCAAATATTGGCAAGTACGCCTAAATAAGAAAACGCTGCTTTTAAAACAGTCAATTATCTTTTTTCCAGACAAATCTCACCTGTATACATTCTGGAGAGGCCAAGCAACTGCCCTCCCTTTTGTCTGTCAGTGATGTGACAGTAGTCTGCCTTCATAATCCCTTTATTAAAGTCGTTGCACCAGGCGGCTACTGCAACGTCGTTGTGCAGTCATTTCTGTCATACAAGACTAAGGTCGCACTCATATTATACCCAACCAAACCATGCCCGAGCGCGATTGTCCCAATCTCGCTTCTCCCCCAGAAGCACGCACTTACACTGTACCTTGACCGGGCACGCTTTCGTCACCAGGATGCGATTGTTTTAAAGAAAACACGGAGGAAAGCACTCTCTTAACACTGAAGCACATCGTAATGTTAAGTCTGTTTGGGGTGTGATAACACATAGCCCTCTCACATGCCTATCATTGCTTAGGTGGTCTGTCGTGCATAGCAGCTCAGACATTCACATAACCCGGCTGCGCACATCAGAAGGTTTTTATGACGCCAGATGAAGGTGAGTGGTTGCTAGGGCTTGGTATTGTCAAGGGCCTCACAATACATCACGATACATGGGTCATGATACGATGTATCCCGATATGATGCAATACATTGCATGTTGCGATACATTGCAATACTTTTTCTTTCTTTTTTTAACCAAAAATAGAGCTGAATTTTTAAAAACTTTTTTTAAGCCGAAGTGCTACCACATGTCGGCTTTGAAAGCTGCAGGTGTTTATAAATTTTCTGCCATTTTCTCACTCCCACTAACTTCTGAGACAATGGCCGAATGGCCTTCTATGACAGATAATTGGACAGCGACAACTACAGCGGCGGAGGAGGTTGTTTGACGCACACAGAGGGATTTGATGGGTTTTTAAATATATTGATAGTAGAGAGAGAAATATAGATACACTATCGTGTGAAAAAATGTATCCTGTAACAATGATGCTATATCAATATTTTTGCACAGCCATAGTGGTCGCACAATTGACATCTCCTTTTGTACCGCACTCTGGCGCAGTTTGCGATCACACTGTGCAATCCGTATACAAAATGTATTCAGGCCTTTAAAAAACAACCTAACATTATAATGCATAAAAGAAAAAGAAAATCATACAACTTTATAAAATAATGACAGATTTTCTGGTGAACTCTCTGTAAACTATTTAAAAAAAATAATAGGCTTAGCAGAATTTTCCTTTCTTTTTTGTTAAAGATTTTTTGTTTTGCCCTCTGTCTGTGACCTGATGAGAACACATTTAAAAAACTTTTTCTTCCTAATATTTAATTGATTGAAGTGAATCTTGACATTGGCTGCTGTTAAATTAGCTGATAATCTTCAACCTTGAACATTTGCGTGGACGTAAGAGCATTAGACGGCTCGGCAAGTGGGCAGGTTAGCATGTGCCATATGCATTAGAGAGGCTGAATCAACCTTGCAAATTAATTTGGGGAGGCGTAATAGAAGCCGGTGCAGGCGCAGGCCTGATTTCACAGAGTTATCATTACGTTAACTCAACACTGAGACAATGTTCACTCCCCTATGGCCCTAATACAGCTGGAGACGGCTCAAGGTCACCCACTGCACACTTTAATGGGAGATGACAGGTGAAAAGAGCTACAGCACACCACGTAGATTTAACTTTCATTTGTGTGTTATTGTGTGTGTGATGGAGGTAAAGAGAGAGAGAGAGAGACTCCTCCTGAATACTCACAACTCTGACCTTCACTTTTAATAGGGGACAACTGTGTGAAGAGGAGAGATGTAATTAAAAACAAATGTGAAAGTAAAAATAACTTTTAACCGCTGCAGAGTCATTCCTTGTGTTTATGACAATTTAATAGCTTGTTTGTGATATTAGCAGTGCATTTATTTAGAAACACACAAGTTGATTGTTTAACTGTGCATTCAAAGACTGCCGAGAGTATGTTAATGATCTGTTGGTACATACGGCAGGCCCTCGAAAAACATAAGAGGTCAGAGACCTATTTATTTATTTATTACCGAATCAATGCAACACATGCTGCAAGGCATTGTAATGCAAGCACACGTTTTCCTCAAACTTTGACAGGTTCAATATTTGTATTCATTTAATGTTCGTACATTGCATTTTAGGAAAAGGAATTGGTGACTATAGTGCAGTATATGAAACTATAGTGGCAAGTTATCACTTTTGGAAGTTCTTATATGATTTGCTTGCTATTACATGAATGCTTGTATTCCCTAGAGATGGTTTTGTGTGTTTGTTTCAGACGCCTACAGTAGTTCAAAACGGCTTTAAATTTATATATTGTATGTGAATTCTAGCCCCCACACTGAAGAGCAAAAAACAAATAAAACAATAAAACCACACTGGCATTTTTCACAAGGGTGTTTTTAAATACAAGATCAGGGCAATTTGTCCATTGCAATTTATTAATAACAATTTCTATTGGACCAAACAACAGTTTGGTGTTTCAGCATGTTATCTTTAAAATGCTGGCTTATAAATACATTTTTACATACATATCTGTTATGAAGAGGTGTTATCCTTAAAATTAATGTTAATAAACTAAAAGGCTCCGGCCACGAAAGGTCACTGTGTGTTCAATAAACTGATTTAGATACTGTACTTAAGACAATCAGGTGATAAAGATGGTTATCGCCTTTTGTTTTAGTTCTTGTTAGTATTAAAGTTACAGGGAACAAGTATCATCCTTAGAAGAAAATTGCAAATGACACTTAACTACTATCTCTATTCATTTATTCTTATTACCCACCGTTCCCTTTTTTCTCATTGACGTGCTGAGCATAATGTATGTGGGTTGTTACAAATAGGAATGCATATGGAATGAGTATGCAAGTACGCGTGGCCACGCAGGTGTATAAGTATAAATGTGTTTGTTTCAGGGTTCCCACACCCTGGCTAACTTCAAATTCAAGGACCTTTCAAGGACTTTCCAGGTCCAATACCCTCAAATTCAAGGACTAAATGTGGGGACACATTTCAAGTAAGAGCAAGGTTACATTGTTACAGTTCCCTTTTGAGGAAACTCGCACTTGGTCACTGCGGTGACCCTTTGGGGACGCCTCCAGTGGTAAGTGCGTCTGAATGTTTATATCAAATTCAACCAATTGTGAGGCTTAACGACAAAGACAGGGTGACGTGGGAGCCAGGAAGTATATCGCTATCTGAAATATTGCCAAAAACAGCGTTACAGGGACGCAGGAAGTATGGCAGGGAAACACAGCGTCTCGTTCCCTTCTCAGGGAACAACAGTTACATTCGTAACCCGAGATATTTTCATGTGTCAAACACAACTATGCAAAAAAGCATTTTGGTATGAACCAACATTCGCATACAGAAGATAGAAGCATTTAAAGTGAACAGTTTAGCACGTGTGCTTAAAAAGTCTAATTTTTTATGATATTATCATACACTACACAGGGAATAATATGGATTTCTTTCCAGAAAACTTCTTGCATAAAACAGATTCAACATTTTAATGATCTGTATTTATGTATGTATATTTGCAAAAACATCCCAGGGCCTTGAACCCCCCCCAGATTCACAAACTTTTTTTGGATTAAAAGGACCCGTGGGAACCCTGTTGTATGGGTATATATATATATATATATATATATATATATATATATATATATATATATATATATATATATATATATATATATATATATATATATATATATGTGACCCGTCACGGAAAGCAGTGACACAAGTCGGCAGCACAAGTTTCGAGATAATGAGAAACAAAGTTTTTTTCAACATTTGTGATTTTGGTTTTATTGCAGAATCTGTTAGTTGAGATCATGAGGAAGCCTCTCCATGTTTGAGATTTTGTATATTTAAAAGCGTACATTTTGCAGTTGAAATCGGCTTGTTTTTCTGGAGATTCTAGCGTGAAGCGGGGGCGCCATTGTCTGTGTGTATTTACATACTGGATCAGCAGTTTGTGTTTTCGCCCCGGCCCCAAAGGGAACAGCGTGACTATTACATAAGGACAGTTCACCCAAAAATGAAAATAATGTAATTAATGACTTACCCTTATGTCGTTCTAAACTCGGAAGACCTCTGTTCATCTTCGGAACACAGTTTAATATGTTTTAACATTAGATTTAGTCCGAAAGCTTTTGTCCCAACCATTGAAAATCGGAAAAACGGTATCCATGTCCAGAAAGTTAATAAAAATATCATCAAAGTAGTCCATGTGACATCAGTGGGTCAGCTTTAATGTTTTGAAGCATTGAAAATACATTTTGGTCCAAAAATAGCAAGACTTTATTCAGCATTGTCTTCTCTTCCGGCTCGAGCGTGAAGTCACGTGACTGTAGTGACACGGCTGACCTATCCCTCAGACATTTTTGCTAAGTTGTTTTTTTTCAAACTTACAGCGTGCGTCTCCTCAGATTGTAAACGAACTCGGGCGCACAAAAAGAAAAAGAATCTGGATGGAACAGATCGTGTCGTACGTCAGCCGCGTCACTGGCTTGCTCGACTTTATGCGGCGCTGCAGTCGGATGACGTCAAAGTACCGCGAGAGCTCTTCAAGAAATCTTACGGAGTAGTTTAATTTCGACTCACTCTCACGGTACTTTGATGTCATCTGTCTGTCAGTTCTTGCAGCGCAGCATGAAGTCAAATACATATAAGTTACACAAAGATCGTTGAATTTGTTAATTGGCTACATGTTTTGTGTATCAATAATTTCCATGAAGTCATTGGCTGATGGAGGAACGAACGAGCGATTGGTTACATCCCTAAAGGACATCACGTTTTCAACAGCGTTTGGATTATCTATTATACTACCTCCCTATTTTAAATACAAACTTTGAAGGCAGGTTCATGTGTTTAACGGAACGTAAATTACCGGAGTGTAATCTCATATACTCTTACATGTTACAATGTAAATAGTCATCAGATTGTATATTCTATTTTATTACCAGCCGTTCATGAGAAATCTGTAAATCTATATTTCACGGATTATAGCTTTTGTGGACAAAAATGGTCATTGGATGATTCACACATCTGAAACAGACTGGAATCGACTTGTGATCAACACAAAGGTAAAAAGTCCTGTTTATTTTTGCATGTTGTCATCCCGACATCTTTCACAAAATACTACATATGATGCTAGAACATCTGTATCTCAAAACGGCTTTACAGGGGGTATGGATTAGCTAAATGAGATGTAAATGAGCCCTATTGTCTCCCCCAGCTGGAAAAGAGAGTCCCTTTCGTCTAGATTTTCTCGGTTTGAGTTTTTCTGAGTTCCTATATTCAAATGGCCACAACTTCTCCAAATCTTATCAGATTTCCATGTGTTACACATCGTTGGAAAGCTTAGAAACTGCACTTTCTGCAGAATCTGTGAATATGTCAAAATGGCCCAGATCCGACTTGTGTCCCTACTTTCTGTGACTGGTCACACATATAAAATTTGTATACATTAACAAAGTAATTTTATATATTTTTATTTATTTATTTATTTTATTATTATTTTCCTCTTATGATTATATATCCATGTATTTATGTCTTATAGGGCTGTCAAAATGGCTGAACAAGTACATTCGAAATTCGTCCTTAAAAAATAATAAAATTCGAATTATATTCGAATTATAAAGACCTACTTTATCTTGGAGAAAATACTCCTAAAAGCCCACAAGAGGGCGCAGCACAAAGCCCCAATAATATAATCATGCACAGCATATTTTTTGTTAAAACTAATGTTATAAACACTACTAATGAAATCAAAATTAACCAGTACAGTTGTGCACCTGTAAATGTACAAAACGAATGCCATACATAGACAATGCATATTAATATAGGGCATTTAATATAAGTGGATAAATTAACGTGTTTCTAATAAAGAATGAAAACGAATTAATCTTTATTTAAGCCAAAATAAGTGGGAAAGATCATTAGTCATTTCAATTTTGTCAAGCTTAAACGCTATTCACAACAGCTTATATTATATTTTGTGTGTTCCTTGGTTGAAAATATGTAGAAATATATGCGAGTAATAAAGTAGGCCTACAGAACAGAAATGTTTAACTTACGCGCAGAGCGAAGCCGTTAATAAAGCAGACTCTCCGTAATTAACATAGAGGACGTGCTGAAACAGTCGAGTTGGCAGATGATCATCATGTTTATATTTCACGCAGATAATGTTGATGAAAAACTTGCATATCAAATGTCCAGGTGAAAGTCAAGTTTCCAGTCAGTTAAAATAAAGCCACCACGGCGTTACATTGCAACTCTCTCATATGCGGTGTGGACTATGTAGATGCACATATGGTTTTAATGTTGCTATACAAGCAGCTGTATTATGGCACTTTCGTGTTGATCAGTTATTTTAAACTTTAAAACTGCATTTAGAAGCAGACGACAATAATTCATCTCAGTTAGTTTCACTTTGCGGTTGAATTCCAGTTGATGCTCCAAAAACCAAAGCAGCATCACACAACCCTTTTAATATGTATTCTGTCCGACTCGTAATCCCCACTGTCTTTTCTTGCTATTTTTCAAATGAATAACGCTGGCTTGCTCCGCATAGTTGGCTGAGCCGCTAACGCTCTGTATAACAATCCGCGTCAGTTATGCATTATCACGTTACGTGAGCTTCCTGACACAGGTAAAATTCGAATGCAAAGTTTTACATTCGAATATGCATATTTTTTTTACATTCGACGAATATTCGAAATTCGAATTAAAATTTGACAGCCCTAATGTCTTATACTCATTTAGTTTTTTTTTTTTTTTTGAGTACGGTCGGTATGACTTGAGGTTTTGGTTCTGACACTTATAATTGAACATATTGTGCTTATTATTAGTTTCCCTGTTTATGAAAAGCTAAATAAAAATAAAAATAAATAAATAAAATGATCTGATTTAGTTTCCTAGGACAACAACAGCTTAAATGTTCAATAGCTAAGACTTGTGACTGTTTAAAACCGTTTTCCACCACTTTATATACATCATTTGGAAAAACAGGGTCTAACATTTACAGTAAGTACTGTTTTTTAATGCAATTTGCAAAATTCAAATCTTCTCAGCCCCTTTAAATCACTGGTCTTTCCATAGAGTAAGTGGTTTTAACATTCATCTCTGACCCCTGGTCACTAAAAGGTTTGGCGAAGATTTAAAAGGGCTATGCAGCTGTTTAATAAACGCTGCCCTCGCAAACAGTTGCATCCTCCTTAAGCCCATTTGTCTGACAACCACACAGCTGTGCATTAAAGTATAAGCGTGCATGACATTAAAGATCCCCCCACTGCACCGCAGATGTGCATTTTCTTTATTTTATATTCAGACACGACAAAGGAAATCAGTGACATTTTTGTGACAAGCTCAATGCTAAGAGGAGGTGGCAGCGGTCAATAATAGCAGAACTGACACCATTAAGATGTCGTTTGGGCTGTTTCCTGTGACATATCAAGAGAGAGTAAGCGAGAGATTGTGTGAGAGAGAAAAAGAGAGAAGGGGAGGCATTTCGGCTTCAAATGACATCTCTTTTCATTATTCTTTTAAGCTGTCAATTTAGTTAACTTCTGGATGGGTGACAGTAAACAACATGCCATCCATCGAACCTTCCTCCACAAGAGCCATGAATTATTTATGGACAGATAGATTGAGTATTTGGCTCTGTTATGTGATGATCATATAAAATCACAAGGCCAAAGGCGCAGCACAATTATTTGTTTCACATCCAAACAACTTTGAAAACAAAGACTATCGTGAATAACAGTACTGTAACAAAGAGTAAAGCTTAAGATACTCTTACATTACATTTTTCAAATGCAAAGCCCTGTTTGTAAGTTTATGAGTGCTTTAGCCTTAAAACGCATTAAGACTACATTAAAAACGGCTTTTGAAAAAGCTGCATTAATTATCAGAACAACAAATGGCAATCTGTGGTTAATAGGATACACACTATTGACTGCATTTTGTTTCCACATCCTTGAGTAACTTTATGTTTAGGTGCAGCACCACTGAACAATTTCACTTTTCAATTATTTGCTTATTTTGTTCATATTAACCTACGCTTATAAAGCTTATGAACTGAATTAAGTAAATATCAAAATGGTAAAATGCATTCTGCACGGCTGCTCTCCGATCGACTCTCCTGCATTAGCGTTTCTTTTGCTCGCCGTTTCGACTTTACTTTGGCAGTGTAGTACATTAATAACTTATTAAATCATATAATCAAGTTATAGCGTGTTATGTGTATTGGTTTGTATATGCGGCTGTCCGTTTTGATGGATTTACCCTGCAAATCAACTTAATCACGGCATTGGAAAACATAATGAGTGTGGCATGCTTTTCGACAGACTAACAATCTTATTAGGGAGCCAATGTTCTCAAAAAGCAAGCCATAAATTCATTAAGTCATAATTTAGAGCATAAAATGAGATTGAAATCCGTGATGCAAAACAACTAAGAAAAGACGACTAAAGAGAGAAGTGTGGAACACACTGATGTGTTCTTATGTTTTATCTTGTTAATCTTTTGAGACTTTTTGTGCCAAGAAACAAACAAACAAACAGCATTAATGAAAACCAGCTACTTTTATGTGAGCACAGTGACTCACAGGTACAGAAACAAAAATAAATTGGGCATCTGCTTTGTAAACTTTACACTACACTGCAATAAATGACTTTTTATTTTTATATTTAAAAATTAGTATATTAATAAATTTTTAGTGACCTAAAAATAATAATACAAATAATAAAATATCACATTTAAGTGAATTTGTGCATAAAACAAGCAAAAATGTGTGTCAATGGGGTAAGCACATTTTTCTTGAATTTTTCCGAAACTTGTACGAACCATGGCGAAGTGGCATTCGGCACATAAATACTCAGTCAGACGTCCAACTGCTTTTTTTAACACTTTGCTTAGCATGAGAAATCCACCTCTTAAACAGTGATATTAAGTCTGAATGCATGAAATAGCTTTAACTGCCCCCAACCCTTTAAAGTGAACTTATACTTTTAATGACTAGTGATAGGCTCAATGGTAAAGGGAATTCTGGCATTTCCACACTTGCAGATGTCCATCAGTTTTCCGCTTTGACTGCGGATTGACATTCAGGTAGGGTAGCAACATGACAACATGCCTAGCAAGCCGCGAAGAGAGTCAGTTACCGTTTGAAAAGGTTGACATGATAGGTGCGCGTGTGAGAGCCGCATCACTGCTTCCCTTCTGCAGGAGTGCGTCTCATTTCAATTTTAAAAAAAGCCTCTTTCCAGGAATCTGTAAATACCTTTACAAGCGCATCATAAATAGAGCTCAGATCAGAGGAGTCAGAGGAGCCGAGAGTCTGTGTGTGTGTTTCTCCTCTTCAGTGATTTAATGAGCATAGTATGTCACCCGCAGATCAATACCACACCATTAAATTCAGCAGCGAAATGTAAATGACCTTGTTTAATATTATAACGACGGTTTTGATTGTCAAAGCGAAAGAGAAAGGAAAGTGGAAAATAAAGCTTGGCCTTTTAAAAAAAACATGAGTCGGTCAGCGGGGTTATGTAAATTCGGGTTCTTCGACCACAGAGAAAAATTCATAATTCATAAAGATTAAAGTTGAATACTATATTAGGCCCTTCGATTGGCGGCCAACATTAAAAGCCTCGACTGCTTATATTTCATCTGTTATGAGGAAGGACTGAAAAATGTCTTAGGCAAACCGAATCAATACCGATATACATTTAGGCTTCACAGACCTATAAAAAAAAGGTACTGGTTACCATTTATCAAGCACATAAACTGATACACCAGAACATTACACCACCCTGGCTGATCACAACAAAATACATTAAAACAAGTTAAATGGTTAAAACATCCGTTAAAATAAGAGAGAAAAAAAGGGGTGGTTTCCCGGACAGGAATTAGCTTAAGCCAGGACTAGGGCTTAGTTTAATTAGAAAATATAACTAGTTTTAACAAACATGCCTTATACTATAAACATTACTTGTGCATTTTACAGGGTTCCCACACCTTAGTTAACTTTAAATTTAAGTACATTTCAAGGACTTTCCAGGTCCAATACCCTCAAATTCAAGGACTAAATGTGGGTACACATTTCAAATGAGAGCAAGGTTACATATTGTGTTACTTTTAAAGATACATTGTTACAGTTCCCTTTCGAGGGAACTCGCGCTGCGTCACTGTGGTGACACTTTGGGGACGCCTCCAGGGGTAAGTGTGTCTGAATGCGTATATCAAATTCAACCAATGGTGAGGCTTAACAACAAAGACAGGGTGATCTGGTAGCCAAGAACGCATGGGACGCATGAAGTATGGCAAGGGAGACGCAGCGTCTTGTTCCCTTCTTAGGGAACAACAGTTACAGACGTAACCCAAGACATTTTCAGGTGTCAAACACAACTATGCAAAAAAGCATTTTGGTATGAATCAACATTCGCATACCAAAGTTATAAGCATTTAAAGCGAACAGTTTAGCACGCGTGCTTTAAAAGGCTAGAATTTTTATGATATTATCCTACACTACACAGGGAATATAGATTTTTTCCAGAAAACCTCTTGCATAAAATAGATTCAAGAACTTTCAATTACCTGTCTATGCATGTATATTTTCAAAAACTTCCCAGGGCCTTTAATTATTTCCCCCAGATTCACAAACTTTCAAGGATTTCAAGGACCCATTGGGAACCCTGATTTTAAGGCAAAACAAAGGGCACTTATGTATTTAAAGTAGGGCTGTTAAAAGATTAATCACGATTAATCGCATACAAAATAAATGTTTTTTTTTGTTTCATTTATGTGTGTGTACTGTGTGTATTTATGTTATATATAAAAATACACACACGTTAATGTTTGTATTTAAGAAACATGTACATGTATATTTATATATATTTTGGTATACTTTAAAGCAACACTATGTAGTTTCCATGTAAAAATGACTTACAGCTCCCCCATGTGGTTGAAAAGGGCAACAGTGCCTGGTATCAGACACTCTTCTGCAGGCAGGGGGAGGGGCGGGGCTGTGTTTCCTACCCTCCACCGCCACTTTCAGAGTGTGCTTGTAGCAGCTAGGAGGCTGCTCAGGTTGCAGCAACAGTACAATTTGTCCAGTTAACTTCTTCCACCCTGAAGCTATTTTGGGGATTTTCGCCTGGATTTGGCCTACCCAATTTCAAAAGCTTCCCATACCCACATGCAGAGGTTTACATACAAAAGTTTGGTATCATTTTACAGGAAACCCTTTGAAATTACATAAAACACTGTTGAAAGTGCTAAACATGGTTGTATGTGATGTCAGGCCTCTAATAAACACAAAAATAAATAGGCGCTTTTTATGTTTTTTTTCTTAAGTTTTTATTTGAAAGTATATAACTCTGGTCCTGGGTATCTCAGGTCCCTGCAGACAGTTTTGTTTGATTCCAGCAATTATCAGCTTACAGAGGAAAAATGAATTTTTTCTCTATCATAATATATGCAAAAGTTATTTTACTCCAACTGATGGGAGGAATAATACGCTTATGGTGTACAATTTCTGCCAAAAAACATTTGAAGTGCTACCATAACCACATACAGTGGAATAAATGCAATTTCTTTATATCATTTTAAAGAAAACCCTTTGAAGTTACATAAAAAGCTGCTGTTTGTGACAAATATTGTTATTTATGTTGTTTTTCATATGATGAAACACCAAATTTTATTTTTTATGTTGTAAACACTGTCTTTGATAGTGTATAACTCTGGTTCTGGATGCTCTAGCAGACTGCAGACAGTTCTGGTTGTTAGCAGCAGCAAACAGTAAACACCCAAAAAAAGAATGAACTCTTTATCATGTCGCATTCAAAAGATATTCTTATTTTACTGAAGGGTGCGGAAATACATTTTTCATAAAAATATTAATTTTTTGTTTTGCACATATAAAAAAAAGCTAGGGATTAATTATGCAAACAACCAAAGAAAATGCTGTGAATGGACTCATTGTTTAGAGTAGGACCTAAAAAAAAGATATAATGTATAATTTGTGGCTATATGTGCTATCTGAGGCAGTCCACACTCAAGTTTCACATATGTTTACAAAAGACCATTTTTTACCTTATTATTCATTCTATGATTGTTGGATATATGTTGATATTAGAACAAAAATAATGCTGTAGCCTTATTCCTGAGAGTGAGAGCTTTCATTTGATATAAGATTTGCCCATGTTTGTCATTTTTGAAAAATATGAAATATGTGAATATTATATGATATCAAAAAATATTGGGGGGGTGATAGTGTAAATTAAGTGTAAATAACTTTCTTACAGTAAAAGATATGTCAAAGTGATGCATATCTGCAGAAAGTAGAGACTCTAAGCTTTCAAACAGTATCTCATATGTGTTACTGGGGTCCATGACGGAGCATTAAAGATTAAAAGAATCTTTTATATTAAGTCAAAATACGAAATTTTGGACCCGGGACAGGGTCCTCAGGGTTGAAGAAGTTGTTCTATCACTGAAATAATTTTAGAGACATTATTTAAAGGTAAAAAAAACTACATAGTGTTGCTTTAAATTATAAATATAAATAAAAATATACCTAAATAAAATGTTTCTTAAATTTATACATGTATGTGTGTATTTATATATACATAATATATACACACAGTACACACACACACATACATTATGCAAACACAACCTTTTATTTTGTATGTGATTAATCGCAATTAATCTGTTGACAGCCCTAATTTAAAGATATGTCAGTGCAGGTTTTTTTCAGTTTGGACTAGTCTAATATCACAAGTCTATCTCCCATAAATGTTTGTACAATCCTTAAATAAGCGTGAAGTGCTTCATCATAATTTTGTGTCATTTTGATCCAGAAACTCATGCTGGATTTTACGCACTTAAATTAAAAGGTTAAATATTTTTTTTTGGCAACAAGTTGGAGTGTAAAAATAATTACATAACATCTAATATCATTAGAAAGCTGATGTTTGAGTCAAAATGCGTTTATTTGCCTGAGTGTAAAAAAGATAAACCAGCATGGTGGAAACAATAAATTGAAATTTATAAAGGGCTCTGATAAAAACATATTATCTCACACAATTTTCAAGTAAGTGTATCCTATTTCAAGGATATTTTGCTTATATTGAAAAACAAATGCGTCTCAAAATCCAATTATGAGATTATGAGCATCAAGGTTTGATTTCACATTGATTTGAGATGACCTTACTCAGTCAATATCCAAGATATCACGGTTATATTTTCACAGAACGTTCTTTACATTACTTATGATGGTTTTATGTAAAAAACACTAAAATCACAAAAAATGACTTTAGCTGGGTTTTCACAGACAGGGTCGCAAATTAACATTGCATCTTGGAAGAAGGAAGAGAAAATAAAGAGATGGTTTGGATCATGTGAGGTCATGGAGATGAAAAGAAAGGACAGGATGATCTCGCGCGTGTGAAGACAGGTCATAGTTCAGACGCAGTGGTGATCAGACTCGCAAAACACACAGAAGAGGAATATAAATGTGCCATGAGATGAGATGGAGCAAAAAACACTGCGGCAATTCAGCGAGACAACAGAGTCAACAGACTGAGGTGAAGATACAAACTTGTGCTTTTGTCTCTTTGTTTGTGTGCGTGGTGAAGCTGGAATGCAATTAATGGAAAGACAAAAGTCGTCTCCATTGTCAAAGGAGAAACACAGCTTGGCTTGGAGAAGTGAGGTCTCTTGGGTGAAGTGACTTTTGACACATGTGCTCACATATCTTCCCTCAGGCTCAGAGTTTCAATTCAGTGGGGACAGAAATGACCTCTTTTTCGCTCTCTCTGTTCCAAACTGAGAAGTTATTGAACGACAAAACACTTAATCATATCTGATTCACATGTGCACTGTAATGCCACAGAAGCTGTTAAGTCAGACAACAAAAACATTATATCGTCAGCCACTATCTTATGAAAATATGCGCAGGTCAGAGAACAGCACAAAGTTTGACAGACATTTTTACATCTGTCATCAGGACTTAAATGAAATGTTGTGTCTTAAGAGAAGGGAATGTGAGGTGGGGGATAGCAGGGTATAGTTGATAAATGAAGCAGAGAGAAATACTGGGGTAAACCCTGTTTAAGTCAATGAAAGACGTCCTGCTGCACACAACAGAACCCCCAGTCAGGCCATACAGCAGCGGGAGTTCAATACAATACAAGTCCCTAATTATCTCTGCAGTTCCCCTGACATATGCTACACAGACACAGAGAGACAAGTTACAGACAATCAAGAACTACAAACAGACTTATAAATTGTTGTTGGTAAGACTTTACAGTTCAATTTACAATATAATTACATTTGTCAACACCCTGCAAGCTAACGTATATTTCACAGAAAGCTTTATTGCTAGACGTAAACAACTCTGGCCCAATGGACTCCCTGTTTTATTTTTTAACACAAATGTTAGAACAAAATACAACATTTAGAAATGAATCAATGTTAATCTTAGTTTATGTGAATAAAAAAACTGAAGTGTTGAAGTGCAGTTCTGAAAAACAAATCTGTAGTTTTTATGCTAAAAAACTGTGGTTGCTAGAAAACCATCATAAAAAACATGTAAGCAACTTTTCCGGTAAAAACTGTAAAAAAAAAAAAACGTTGGGATTTTCTTTTTCATTATAGCTAAGTTTGAAATAATTATTTTTATGCTGATCTGTATTTTTACTTACAGGAACCATACTTTTAAAATTATTTCACTGTAAAAGCACAGGTATAATCAAGCCGAATATTATAGATATTTTTCACCATAAAATATATAGTAACTAATAAATTTTACTTTATCTCACCCTAAAAATAAATATATTTAGTTAAACCTATTACATTTCTCACCGTAAATGTCAATGTTTTTTAGAGTTAGACAATAAACGTGTTTTTACCATAGCATTTGAACTCTTTTTGTTAAAATACAAACTTTTTTACACTGTACATCTAGAAAAATGGTCATTATGCTATATACAGTATATGCTCATAACTGTTATTATTTTTTATGAGAATTTATTTTGAAAATTATTTTGTATCATCTTAAAAGCTAATAAAAAGCAGAACTCAATGCTCAATGTAACAAATTTACCATATTTACATCTAGTCTGGACATATCTCAAGTACTTAAAGGGAGATATCATGAAATCAGCCTTTTTTTGTTTAAGTGCTACAATTGGGTCCCCAGTGCTTCTATCAAACTAGAAAATGTGAAAAAGATCAACCCGGTAACTTAAGGGGATCGCACACCAGCCGCGCAGCTCAGCATCGCGCAGCGTCGCGTCTAGGACAACTCGGAGGTATTGTAAACCCGAAGTGCACATTAAATAGCGCGAGCTTCGTCAGATAGCATCTACTTCAAAATGCAAAATATACGTTAGCAGCCAATGTTAATCGTTAATGATTTGGGACAAATATGATTTTATTTAAAGTCGCAATGAAATTGAAATGAAAAACTATATATATTTTTTTAATATTGTGGTATTATTAACAAATGACTTATCTGTGAGCTTCATTATTTTAAAAAAAATTAGTGTGTTCTCATAATCTTTAATCAAAAATGCAAATCTCCTCCCCTCCTCAAAACGATATCTCTTCACTTCCGGTCAAAAGTATGGCAGGTGGGCGGGGTCCGGTAGAAGATCGCAGCGATTAGCAATTAGCAACACGACCCAACTTTAAACGATCCAATCAGATATCGATGGACAAATTCAAATCCAGCCCTGCCTTATTTCATCACAAAAGCCGTTTCATTCGGATATACGTCTCCACGGGGAAAATAAGGCAACCGCTACTTCCGTTTCATGGCGACTTTAATGTTTAACTATGTGAGTGGCGCTGTGTGGCGCGAAAGGGATTTGAGCAACTTCCTGAGTCACAGCTGGGCAGCGCTGACAGGCGCCACCTGGCGGCGCCGGTGTGCGTATACTCATAGAAAAGAATGTGTTTGATTTTTTTAGAACGGTGCGGCCGGTATGCGATCCCCTTTAGTTTCAGTAAACCATTTTCTGCAAGCATGTAAAAAAATATGTAATTGAAATTGGGCTACCCTTGCGATTAGGGCTGTGACAATTAATTGTGAAAATGGCGTTTTCTCAATGAATGAATTTGAATGAATTACGGTGAAATGCCGCCACATCCAAAAGCCAGAGGGCACCCTCGTGTAGAAACATCATTTGTGCCACAGAAGAAGTAGCATTACAAACGCTATTCCAGGAAATGCCTAAAGGAATATTTTTATCGCTGTTCTTCAGATTGTTTCAGGTATTTTCATGATTATAAAAATATTTTTAATAATTGTGTTTGACTTTTTTTTGAGTGTTGCTTTTTTAAATTCACATTAACAAAACGACTCAAACTCATAGTGATTTTAGATTGATAAGGACTTCCTACTGATCACAGAGCCGTAGCACATGCACAAGCTGTGCATGAAACACAGAATCGGAGCCTTGCAATTCAGAATCGATTTCAGGCAGGTCTTTTTAATGGGGAACGCGACGTATTGTCACAGCCCTACTTGTGATGTCAGAAGGGGATAATACCGCCCCTTTAATCCACACTATCCAACCACGACCCTGCCATTTAGTGCAGAGATCAAGTCAATTGCATTTTAAAGGACACACCCAAAAACTGCACATTTTTGCTCACAACTACAAAGTAGCAATTTTAATGTTTAATTTTTATGTACTCTGGGAACACCAAAGATTTATTTGACATCTTAAGAAAGTCTTGTGAAATGTCCCCTTTAACAAACATACATGAACTTTAAGCTACTTGTAGAGAAAATACACCATGTATGCATTATGCTTGCCAATGAGCATTTTCATTATTATTAATCAAACTTGTTTTAAACTCCAACCCCTAGTAATAAACTTTGGTGTGTATCCCATTCCATTTGTGCAATAAATCTTTGTAGCTTTTTAATAGGAGTTGTGTTGTTTCATTTTTAAGCACTAAAACACAGACGTTTAGGAATTAAAACATCGCTGATACTAGGAACCAACTGTAGCAATACCTTAGAAACCACCCTGAACACAACTTGTCAATCACCCCATCAAATATGAATCCTAACCAGCCATGACAACAAGGTATGCAAGCCCTTCCCTGAAATCTCATTGGTCCATAATTCTGCTCTGCAAAACTAAACTCACCTAAAGGATTATTAGGAACACCTGTTCAATTTCTCATTAATGCAATTATCTCATCAACCAATCACATGGCAGTTGCTTCAATTCATAATAGGGACCATTTAAAATGTCCGCCAAAAAAAAATCAATTCATACTCCACACTCCAAACAGATGGGGGCAGTATACCTCCAGAAAGTGAGTTGGTCTATTTTAATTTAGAAGCTGCTAATTTAGCAGCATATATCAAGTTTGATTTACATAAGCAACTAAGTTAGTTATCATTAGTCACAAAACAAAATCGGTCTCATTAAAATTGCAATGTTATCCTATCAATATGGGCCAACATTTCTAAAGAATGCTTTCGGCACCTTGTTGAATCAATGCCACGTAGAATTAAGGCAGTTCTGAAGGCGAAAGGGGGTCCAACACAGTATTAGTATGGTGTTCCTAATAATCCTTTAGGTGAATGTACATTACACATCAAATATCTTTTGATTGGTTGTTACAGCAACATTTTCATTTACAGTGTGAACAAACAAACAGCTTGTCAAACGTAATACAATGTAATATAATATAGCAGAGCAGCGGATTTGTTTATGTATGAATGATACTTTAATATATCACCTATTGCCTGAAGAAACAAGACTGAGATTCACAAATTCGTACATAAAGTATTCTCATTAGTTAATAATCACCACACAATCTTTCTTCCAGTCTGATTTAATGACAGAAGTCACCCTCTTGTCCAATCAGCATGAAGAAAGAGTGATTAATCCCCCACCATATGGTGAAGCAGTGAGATCATATGCCTTATATTACTGTACATACACAGACATGTAACCATGCACAGATTGAAAACATTACAAAAATGTATCTACTGTACCATACATCCTGTTCAGAAATTGAATGCATATAAACCACAGTGTCTATTCATTAAATGATATACATGGAAGCAAAGAAAATTTATCTTTTCTATTATAAAACTAATTCCTGAGTTGCTGGGTGCCCTGTTTCATCAACATAAAACATCCGCTTTATAAAAATTGAGGTTATAACAGAGGTTGAAAGTGAAGTAGAGTGCTCAGTAACACAATATTTCTTCCTCACTGTTAATCTAAGCTTTTGGATCGTTCAGAGGAAGTATTAGTATCACTAAGACAGAAGGGACATATAGACTTGCATGAAGCTCTGGAATGATGAAACAAGCAGGAAGCTTAACAGAAAGAGAATACAGTTCCCAGATCAATAATTATCAGGGCCATGAGAAACACAGCCGAAGTAAAAGAAAGCAATCCCAAGAAAACGTCTACATGCACGCACAAAATGGTGACCAGCTGTGCCATAACAGTTAAGAAATCCCAACGCCTCTTTAACTATCCCCGTCTGCATCATATTGAGGATCTGTTTATTGATGAGGTCCAGTTGAGTTGAGTTGTACTGGGAAAGAGATACAGCCAGATCAACCCCAATCGATACAGAGCAGGTCAACATCTCAAAGTGACTCTTAGTCATAATGCCATACAAGCCACAGAGGAGCAAGGGGGAGGGGAGGAAGAGTAAAAAAAGAAAACGACAGAAGGAAGACAAGATTAGAGATCAGAAAGACCACCTGGACCACAGTTGAAGAACAGGCATTGATAAGAGGAATGACTGATACCAAGACACTTTTTGTTTTTGCCTTTTATAGTTCAATATATATATGAAAGACATAAGATGGGTTGTACAAGTAAGTATGCCTTTAGGAAGATACGTTTCCAAATACAAACCTTACTCACAGGGACAGTAAGTAGGATTTACCCCCATCTAGTGGTGAAATTGTATTTTGCATTCAAACGAATAGTGCTCTCTAGCGCCTCGCTTTTTCAAATGCATGTTGCAACTACGGTAGCCGTTATGTAATCACTAATCTCCGTGTCCGTTTAAGCTAGTTCATGTGTTCTGAATGAAAACGCGTTGGTAGGCTAGCGCTTTTTGTCCCTCTCTATGACATTATAGTTTATCAGTATGGTGGAACAACATGGAAGCCTCCTTGGACTTACCCGTTTAATGTAAGTCAAGAGAAGAAATTCTAAGCTTACAAAGAAAAGTCAGATCATTGGCAGAGGTCATTTGACACCAACGAGGACATATTTATGAATAAAGACATTGATTTTGAATAATAAAACACTTAAAATCAAATCATACATGCTGTCTCTTAAAAAGGGTTATCTTCTTTTTGTGATGTTTGGTGGGGGTTGGCAAACCGCAGCCTCTCAGTGCCACCTATAGAGCAGGAGGGTAAAGCGCACTTCCTGTATATGTTTTAGGGATGTGCATCTCTATAACTCGACATAACATCTCAGTGCATAGGTACAATACATTAAAGATACATATGAAGCAGCTACCGATGTGATAAAATGTGATTCACCCTATTACGATGCAGTGCAGATCGATTTCGATTCGGTATGATGCATTGAAAAAATATGATGCTATGCAATTTAATATGGTACAGATATATAAATATATAAACATACAAATCTATCAAATAAAGGAACAGATCCTCTGCTTTTAAACAAATAATAAACAAACAAAAAAAAAAAAATGGGAAAAAAACGTTTCATCCTAGCCATATATTTTTCTCTGCATATCAAAAGCTGAAGTAATTGCATTTTTGTGAAGGACTCTTGTCAAAGATTCAAAATGATTATCAAAACATACACAGAGTTTAAAATTAGTAAATATTTTTTTGGTCCGTTTTTTGTAAATTAGGTAAGTGCGCCAACTAGTGGATAATACGGTATTACAGATCAACATAAAACCGTTATTAGGAACACTTTTTTATGCAAATGTTTTCTCTTAATTGACGAGATAACTCGGGGAAAGAGTTCATTAAAAGGCACCAGAATACAAGAAAATGGCATCTGAGTAAATGCTCTGGACCAACCCACATTTTTTTCAATGCCCATGGATTTGTAATTACTTGGTGGAGGAAAGCTCTATCTCTGCCATGTTATGCCCTATGTGACTTTCATGACACGCCTCGAATTTTGTAGTGTTGTGATGAGTCAGCAGAAAGTACAGTAGCAACAGTTTAGAAAGGAGAAAGCAATCTCAAAATATTGGTTACGTTCTAAATAATAAACGTATAGCGTATCTACTAATAATAAAACAAATAAATCTGTTTTTACAGATGCAAAAAATGTTAGAAACAATGCATCACCATTCAAATGCTAATTTGTATCCGATGCAGTTTTTAAACCGATGCATCGCACCGTTAACTTTTTATGCCGATCCAACGAGTGAATCGGGGAATCTACCCAACCCTATTACACTGAAAAAAATATTCATTAAATTTAAACAATTTTTTAAGGTAAGTGGTTGCAATCAATTTATTTAAGCTACATTTAAACTAAAGTTTTATATTTTATTTTACTTTACTAGTCTTTTTTGTTTAAATGTAGCTTAAATAAATTGATTGCAACCACTTACCTTAAAAAATTGATTAAATTCAATGAATAATTTTTTTCAGTGTATGTATATCTAATACTCTCAAAGTGGCGGATCCGTTGAATTCACAGAGCACTGGGGTTTCTGCAAAATATCATCTTTATTGTCCCATACTGAAGAAAAAATTTCACCCACATATCAAATGACCCGAGGGTGCATAAATAAATTCAAAATTTCATATTTGGGCGAAATATCCCTTTAAAACTTGCAATGGCTTTTTATAATGACCAAAGATTTATGCTTTGTTTCACTGACCTCTTTCCCACAGCAATACCTGCAAATTACCAAAAAGATGGTCAGCACGACTTTTCTCATAAATATGCAAATGTGTTGTTCATCCAAGCACAGTTTATAACCGGTAAGAAACCATTTACACATCACTACCAAAAAAAAAGGTAAAACTATGGGTATGACTTTGTATATGAACGTACGTGGCACACATTTTGTCTGACATTTTCATTTTCCTTGCAGACACCATCTTATTAAAGTGAGACATGTACCAGAATTAGCCAACTTCAAATGGAAACTACTTAACTGTTTTGTTGACTTCCATAAATAGCATGGATTAAACGCGTCATCTCTGACACAGCTTTATGATTGGCCCAAAGAAGACAACTTATGTCAACATGTTTTGTTCATGCTCTTATTCTCTGTTAAAGCTGGTAATTTACGTTTAAAAAACTTCTCATAATGGAAAATTTCTGAAAAAAATTACCTCTTACCTGCAATTTACTGGTTTAAGTCTGTATGTGTGAAAAGGTCTTATGAGACAGAGCATATAAATGTCCCTCTTAAAAGTTTTAACTCTCTTGACTGTTCGACAACACACGGCTGAGGAAGAACCAACGTCGGCATGTTTTATTGCTGAGACCCTCAGAGCATTTCACTCATCTTTCTTTCACAAAAAAGGTTTTGGCTCTTGTGTGGTAAACATACAGGTGCCACCGAAGGGCCCATGAGAGCCGCACACTACTCATCTTTTAGCCAATCCCTGCTCTCTGTGCATACACTATGCGTTTTTACCTCAAATCTCTTTTTGGTTCCACAATAAAGTTGTGCTTTTCCACCGCTGATCGAAATAGAAATAAAAACACCCTAACTAAACAAATCAGGACTGAAATTGCTCGCATTATGTCGCTTCATATAGGTCTGTTTAGCATTTTAGGGCAGGGCTGTTAGCGAGCATTGTGTTTGAAGCCCTCTGCTCTTTGGTTTTAGATGCTGTGTGATAATGTAAGCCAATAACCCATTCCGCCCTCCCCATCTCATTCCTTCTTATTGTTCTGCCGTCCTCTCCCCCATCATAGAGGCAAAGTGCCTCCCGCTAACACAGAGCTCCGTATTTAAATTACACTAGCAGTTTAAGAGCACACTGGGGAAATCGACAAGAAGCGCAATGAGTGGGTGCGGGGATGAGAGAGATACTATATTAAAGCGAGAGAGTGAAAGGAAAAATGGAAATAAAGAGCGAGAGATCTGTGATAGTTTGACAGTACCCGTCTCTTCTGTTCAATCAGGGGCAGTGATGTGGAACTGTAGGAGGAACGAATATCGCCTCACAAACAAAGATGAAAAACTACTTTCTTCTTCAATGATATTCCATAATTCTGAGCCTGGGGGTGTGCAAAAACCATCAAATCATTACCGCAGGCCTACGCGAGTTAAACAGCTATATAAATAAAGCAATAGAGGTTAAATAGGAAAAAGATGGTTGGACAATTTGGAACGTCGTACTGGGCCTTGTGATGAGTGGATGCCCACTAAGGTCATCTCGGCAATAGCTTATCCATTGGGCCTGGTGGAAAGAGAGCCCATCTATAAATGACTTGTCATCGGTTCTTTGAAATTAAGTGACGCCTACAAAACTTCTCTCGCACATGCTTAATCATTTGGAGTCACTTTGATCCTAAAACTAATTTTTTCAATTCTTAAAAAAGAAATATCGCCACATTCTCATAAGGTTATTTTAATGTTGCTGAGATATGATCCTTTAGTAACCTTCTTTTTTAATGTGTTTCTTGGACAAAGTGAGTTGTGGGTCAAGTTCAAAGTTTCATGAAACATTTTTTCCCCTTAAAAAAGTATGAATAAATGTGTTCACCAAAATGAAATTACTCACCGTAATCTAAGGTAAAATGTAACTTCTCTGCAATATAATATACCAGTGGTGTATAAAGACCTTACACAATGAACAGTATTGTTTTTATTACCTTAAAATGAGACGTTTTTTTATTTGAATACACTGCGGGTCCCCTTACATGGAAGTTGCCATTTTCGCACCACCATGTTTCCACAGTAGCCCTAAACGGACAAACTGTACTACAGAGCGCATTTGTCACTACATTGTCTTAAACGATGACGTGTTTGTCCTGTGGCGGCTACCGTAGCTTCTCTATGCGTTTCGAAAGGGAGGGCTGAGCTGTGGATTGAGCTGTTGGTTGCAACTCACAATTTCAATACTACAGTAGATGCCGCAAAGAATCTACACAGTGGACCTTTAAGGGCCATTCATACATTAACGATAATGTTAACTATGACGATAACTATATTAAAGTCTACACAATCTGCTTGTGTATTCGCAAATCAGTTATCTTTAAAGGCATTAACTGATATTGTAGGTTTTCTTTAATAAAAACTTTTGGAAGTGTTTAGATGTCATTCAACACTCAACCAAAACAGCGCTGTAAGAGGTCATGGAAGCTTTACTGCTAGCTAAGGCAAATCCTTGGTTCTGATTTTACTAGACCGGTAGCCTTTGACACAGTCAATCATCAGATCCTACTTGCCACCCTATCATTGCTAGGGATCATGGGTACTCCCCTCTATTGGTTCAAATCTGATCTCTCCGAGAGATCCTTCAGGGTGTTGTAGAAGGGTGCGCGGTCCACAGCTCACCAGATGGTTACTGGGGTCCCTCAGGGATCAGTGCTTGGTCCATTCTTTTTTCAATCGGCACACCATTCTTAATATACATGCACATGGATTCTCCTACCACTTCTATGCTGATGAAACAAAGATCTTTTTTTCACCCAGATGATCCAACCATCAGGAAGATACAGCCATATTTCACAGAGCATGCTGCACAACTTCTGATTCAGGCCCTTGAAATCTTCAGGCTTGACTACTGCAATGCTTTTCTTGGTGGCCTTGCTGTGCGGTCTATTTAACCACTCCAATTAGTTCAGAACGCAAGCAGCTTCATTCATCTTCCAGAAGCCCAAAAGGGCTCATGTAACGCCGCTCTTCATCTCTCTCAACTGGCTACTGATTGAAGCATGTATCAGGTACAAGTCACTACTACCCACTTACCAAACTTTCCTTGGGACCGCATCGGCATACTTTTACACCTTGATACATTTCTACACCCCATCCAGAACCTTACGTTCAACAAATGAGCAGTGCACTGCAAAAATTATTTTCAAGAAAAAAATGTCTCAGTATTTTTGTCTTGTTTTCAGTAAAAATTATTCTTAAATTAAGATGCTTTTTCTTGATGAGCAAAACGACCCAAGACAATATCAAATTTAAGTGATTTTGTGCATAAAACAAGCAAAAAAATCTTGAACATTTTTCTTAAACACTAAATTCAAGAAACATTCAAGAAAAATTTGCCTACCCCATTGACAGATTTTTTGCTTGTTTTATGCACAAAATCACTTACATTTTATATTTTTAGTCCAAAAACTAGATTTATTTTCTTGGGTCATTTTGCTCATCAAGAAAAAGCATCTTAATTTAAGAATTTTTAGATATTTTTACTGCAAACAAGACAAAAATACTAAGATTTTTTTCTTGAAAGTCATTTTTTGCAGTGTGTCTTGTGTTACCTTCATAAAGGGGCACTAAATCATCTTCCCGCTCATTTTCCTAAACTTCTCCCTGCTGGTGAAATGACCTTCCTATTGCAATTCGGTCGGTCACATCTCTTGCAACATTAAAAAAACAATTAAAAACCCATCTCTTCCAAATATACTATAATTGACCTCTTCTCCGTTTTTAGTAAAAAACAAAAACAAAACAACATATTTCTTTCTAAACAGGTATTGTTTCAGAATAGTGAAAACTTGTTATAAGCACCTTTTGTACTATTGCCTCCCTATGACATATCACTTTTATTGTTTCCAAATCTTTGTAAGCACTTTGGATAAAAGCATCTGCTAAATGCCTAAATGTAAATGTAAATAAGGTGTTCCTGTTGAATTGACAACAGCTAAAATCACCAGGGGTCTCATTTATAAAACTGTGAGTAGGATCCTTACTAAAAGTCTACGTACGCACAAAAGCCAAAAACGGTATACGCCAAAAAATATTAAGACTTATAAAACAAAGCAATGTTCCCTTTAAAAACAGATCACCTGCAAGTGTTCGTACATGAATTATCCTCAGATCCCACCCTGGAAGAACATTTGTCCCATCAAATGTGTTTTTTTTTTATAGATCGCAACCTTTGCCCCATTTTCAGCCCCAGTGTACGCACGCTTTATAAATGAGGCCCCAGATGTCCTCAGCACGCTGCAATTCACATATCTCTAAATAGTAAAATTTAGTTTGTGTATTCTATCTATTGGTGTAGTAAAATAAATTACGTAGTCAATTTCACGGCAACTGCAAGAGTGCTTGTACTAGTGTTTGGTGACATGCCCCATTGTGAGATCGTCCTATATCATCAGCCTGTGAGATTGCCGATACACAATAGTATTGGGGAAGGGGCAGTAGTTTACTCATTTATTTATTTGTTCATTGTTTACTAATTTATGACAAGTCATTTGAGTGGTGTAAAAAAAGAAGCTGATTTACTCTAAGGGCAACACAGTCACGACCGCAACCTTCTTAAAACTGATGCCATTAATCTGAACGCATCATTAAAGCCCAGGCGCTCTGAAATTTCCTGCATGCCAGGGAGCGGGAACAACACACTCGCTGGTTTTAAACCCGTGCGTGCCTAACACCCTCTCTACTGCAAGGAGATGTCACAAGCTCATGTATTACAAGTTCAGTGCTAGAAGGAGTCCATGCTGTGCGGGATCAGGTCCCAGCAAGAGTCCAAGTCCAGGTGCTTGCGAGAAGGAATCCGCGCACTTTAAATCTCTCTGGCGCAAAGTGAAGCCCACAAACCCTCTCATGCGGAAAAGAACACAATGTGTGAAACTATGATAATAAAAATAATAACTAGCGCCAGCTATCATCAAGAAAACCCGCTATCGGCCATATGTCTGACTACTGTCGATACACGATACTTCGTCTATCGGCACAACCCTACTGGATACCTACTGTAGGTTGATTTTATGTTACACTTTTATTATCTCATCTCCTTTAATACTAAATATTAATTCCAAGGTTAAAACCATTTGTTTTCCAGTTATACATTTTCTTAAAACTAGGTTTGTGCATTTTTTCTTGATTTTGGAGATTCGCTTCTCGATATGTTGCCTGCCAGTTTAAACATGCCTATTAAAGAGTATTAAAGATGTCAAAATTATATTTTTACAGAATGTTCTTTACATTATGTAGGTTGATTTCATATAGAAATCAGTAAATCACAAAAAAAATGTAGCTGGGTGTTATTAACACCCTAACATGACAGAATCACAGTAACTTCGATTTGACCTACAGTATGCTGTATGCAAAAAAGACAATCCCAGAATGCACTGCTGCACAGGAAAGTGACTGCATTCTGATTTGCATGCAAATTGCAGACATGGGACATTTGTTTCATTTGAGAGCAGGTGCACCTTCTAACACACATGTTCATGTACTTGCACGCACACGTAGAGGAGAAGCATGACATGAAAAACACAATTAAGACAGCTGTTATGGGGAAAAACCTTTCCTTGAGGAGTAACCGCATGCTGCCATAAAGGCTGCAGATAGATGTTACAGTATCCATCAAGCCCCTGAAAAATCCTTTGAAGCATTCAATACTATGTGAATCTATTATGTAAATAAAGCAAAAATTCCACATCTTTCATGCTATGGAAAATTGCATGCCCACGTATAGATGTTCTTTAAATTCCAACCGAAAGATGAATCATGCCGTAAAAATGTTCTTTGAGCAAAGCATAACAGATACCTATGGAAAGTGGAGTTTAATTACGCATATTATGTGAAATGTAAATTTCAAAGCGGTACAAAACACACTGTGACCCACATGTGGCGCAATAGCTGTGATATACATATGTAATAGGAGAAAGTACGAGAACGTACAGTATGTGGAGGGTGAGCTCTTGAATGACTTGTTAGTGTACTTTCTAAGACTCCTGGGGCTTTTAGCGTACTGCTCTTAGCTAACTATAGCGCAGGAAAAGACATACATCAATAAGCTACCATTAACACATACATACAAACCCCTACTCAAGAGTTCAGGTCGGCATGTACTGTATATCGGCAGGCAGGCAAAACAGCACGCTCTTTCCTTTCATCTTTTGCGTGGTAATTATGGAGAGATAATCTTAGTGCCGGACCCCTTAGCAAGGGCCAATCTGTCCTGTATAGGAAGCCAGGGCCGAAATGTCAAGAATGAGTTTCCGCTATGAAAACAACAACCTTGTACAATGGGGTAATTTCGATGCGGTCAACTTGACAAGCTTTTTTATCCAAAAAGTCATTCTACACTATGTGCTTACAGACCACCAAGGTTTATACTTGATTTTGATTTTCTTTTCTCACAGTCAGAGTGCATTGGCAAAAATAGCATATTTTCCCTGCAATATTTCTGAGGGAAAATTAATGAAATGGCACAAGAAGGAAATGACAGGATGTTGAATGGGTCGGCTTGTTTGCAAACTCTAACCATTTTTCTTCTAAGAAAGTCTATCTATTCTGATTCACCTCTCACATTCAGCCTTTCAGTCCATTATCTGCATCCAAAGATGCAGGAAACTAAATCTCACACTTCTTTCAGCATCCAATTTATCTTTTTAAACCTTAAACATTGAACCATCAGCCCTTCCAGCTGCCTGCAGGATCCCATAATCAAGAGGTAAGACCAAGGCACTTAGGATGGAAAACAAAGACACAAAACAAGCATGGTTTAGGATGTTACAAAAAATAGGGTGTTATCGTAAGTTTTCTGAATTCATTAAAAAGATCTTGGTGAATTTAAATTATGAAATTAAGTTTAAATAAATCTAAACTGGCTGTACTCAGGTGGAACATGAACCATCAGCAGTTTTTATATTAATTTCTCACTTGTTGAAAGCGAGAGGCAAAATGGTTTACAGTCATATCTAGGCTTTGCCAAATTGGTTTTTAATAAAAGTTTTCATGCCAAGTCTGAAAACTGGGATCCTCAGGCATTGCTTTAGTAAACGACTTTTCAAGTTAATATGAAATCAAAATTAAAATGATTTGCTTTCTTTATACAAATTTGTGCTTCACATTATTCCATAGAAAAGTCTATTTTTATAACCTTTAATACAGGGTAATAACTTAATCCATCTACAGGTGTTTCACCCCCTCCAAGCACTCACGTTTTCTTGTTTTGTGTCTTTGTTGGGGTGGTGATAGCACAGTGGATAAGACACTCACCTTTGGTGTGAGAGACCCGGGTTCGAATCCACTGTGACACACCATTGTGTCCCTGAGCAAGACACTTCACCCCTAGTTGCTCCAGAGGCGTGTGACCTCTGATATATATAACAATTGTAATACATTGGATAAAAGCGTCAGCTAAATGAATAAGTAAGTAAGTTTTTAACTCCTTCACCTTCAATGGTCATTTGAAAATCTCTTAAGGAAAGTCATGCCACTAGACGGCCATGTTTGCAAAGCCTCCATCCATTTATTTTTAGTCATGCAAGACTAAAGTCCTATCCACTTGAATATAACGAAAGTTATCTTGAAAATCACATGCAAAAAAAAAATTCACAAATGAATGACATATTTCCGACCAGCAATTAAACCTGACATCAACTGTACCATATAACTTTTGTTTTTTTTAAAGGGATAGTTCACCAAAAAAAGAAATTTCTGTCATCATTTACTTATTCACATGTTGTTACAAACCTGTATACATTTTCTCTTATGATGAACCCAAAGATATTTTGATTAATGTTTATAAACGAACTGATCAAAAGCTCCATTGACATCCATACACTGTAAAAAATACTTTGCTGCCTTTAAATTTTTTGTTAAATCAACTAAGATTTACAAGTCATGTCAAAAGAGATGAGTGGTCACAACTTATAAAATATAGTTGAGAAAAGTCAACTTCATTTTATAAGTTATAATAACTCACCTGTAGTTATAACAACTCATCTTTTGTCAAGATAAATAATAGAAAGTTGAAATGACTTGTAAATCCGAGTTGATTCAACAAATTTTTTTAAGGCAGCAAAGTATTTTTTACAGTGTAGTAGGAAAAAAGAATACTATGGAAGTCAGTGGAGCTTCTGATTGGTTTGGTTACAAATATTCCTCAAAATATCTTCATGTGTTCATCAGAAATGAGAGTTAGTAAATGATGACAGAATTTTCATTTTTGGGTGAACTTTCCCTTTAAAGGTAGGGTTTTACATTTTGAAAAATGCTAACGGTAGCCGCCTAGCAACAAAATCCCGATCCCACCCTCCAGTCAAATCACCATCCAAAGTCGCGCCTCTTTCCAAACACATGAACACGCACAGATCAGACGGTCACATCTCATGTCTCATTAACCAGTGAGAAAACTTTGCAGTACAAAGTGAATAACATTTCCAAAATAACCAACATAAACAACGTGTTTACATCAGAATTAGTTAAAGCACACTTTCGGTTGTGTAGAGGTAGTAACTATATCGATACGCTAATCCGTAAACGAACACAAATTTCATAAGCAACACAATGTTTCATCAAAGTAGAATATCTGAATCCATCTCAATACAAACATATCGCGTACCTACCTTAACAAAATAAACCCTTTACGACCCTTTCAGACCCTTTGCCCCCTGCAGCTGTTTGCATCTCATGGTAAAGCAGTAAAGTTACCGATGTTAATTTGGGTTTTTGTTCTTTGCTGATCCAGGCAGTTTTTGCGGTTGTTGTTATAAAAGATGTCTTTCGTTTTGTGGCTCCTGTGCAGGTTGTCAATTCAGCAGAAAAGTTTGCCATTCTCGCTGTTTACAGACAGGAGATGAGCGCCAGTGAACGCGCCGATGACGTATGGTATCTGCGTGGACTCGCTGCACGGTGGGCATTCAAATTACGCTTACGTATGAGGGACAAAAAAGGCAACGTCCGTTCAGACCGAAATCTATGATTGGTTGAACATTTTTTGGTCCTACACCTTTTACAGATGACATAAATTTCTACAAATACATTTAAACAACCAGTGATTGCACAGGATGTGAAGAGACTTTTAACCAGCATAACTAAAAATGTTTCAGGATCAAATGTGTTACTCTACCTTTAAGCTCAAATCACGCTAAAACACATTTTTCAATCGTGTATGCGATTGATAATTCTTTAAACTGTAAAGCTGGACTTATATCACTGCCATTTTGAACATTGCATTGCGCTGCAAAAATGACTTTCCTACTTAGTATTTTTGTCTTGTTTTTAGGTCAAAAATCTTAAAATTCTTAAATTAAGATGTATTTTCTTGATGAGCAAAATGACCTAAGAAAATAAGTCTAGTTTATAGACAAAAAATAAACAATTCAAGAAAATTTAAACTTAAAACAAGCACAAATATCTGCCAATGGGGTGAGAAAAAAAATTTTCTCACCCCATTGGCAGATAATTTTGCTTGTTTTAAGCACAAATTCACTTTAATTGTATAGTTTTTTTCTTAAGCTATACCCGTACCATAGACTGTAAAAAAGATGGACGACGCCTGTTCGCTCCCTTCCATTGGTGAAAAGTAGGGATGCAACGATTCAATCACGATTCAAATCGCGGTCCTCGTTAAAAATGCCTGTCTGAAATCAATTCTGAGTCGCAAGGCTGCGATTCTTTGTTTTATGCACAGCTTGTGCCTGTATTACGGCATTTGGTCAGTAGGAAGTCCTTATCAATCTGAAATCATTATGAGTCGGAGTCGTTTATAACGTGCATTTAAAAAAACCAACACTCGTTAAATAAAAATCATTCAAAATATTCTTTATTATCATGAAAATACCTTAAACAATTTGAAGAACAGCGTATAAATATTCCTGAAATATGTAGACATTTCCTGGAATAGCGTTTGTAATGCTACTTCTTGTGTGGCACAAAGGGAGTTTCTGCATGAGAGCGCCCCCTGGCGTTCGGATGTGCTGGGATTCACTCATTCATTCAAATTCATTCATTGTGAAAACGCGCATTTGCACGATTAATCGTTACACCACTAGTAAAAAGTGAAGCCCCCAGTGTCCCGATACGGCGCTGACATCTTGGGTCTTGAGTCTGCGCAGTAGCGATTTCGGGACCAGTCATGCGCAGTAGTGAGCAGGAAGTAAAGCCGCAAAATCAAAACCCTGCCCTTGCTCTCGCAGAATGCGCATATCACACTGATCTCGTCTTTGCATTGACTTTGTATGAAATCTACTTGCGCAAATCGTTAAAATCGCATCTGGTGTAAACCGTCAGTTATTTTCTTGGGTCATTTTGTTCATCAAGACAATACATCTTGATTTAAGAATTTTTAGATATTTCTACTGAAAACAAAACAAAAATACAAAGTAAGAAAGTCATTTTTTACAGTGCACTGCAAAAAATAATTTTCAAGAAAAAAAAAGTACTTTTGTCTTGTTATCAGTAAAAATATCTAAAAATTCTTAAATTAAGATGTTTTTTTCTTGATGAGCAAAACGCAAGAAAATAAGTTTAGTTTTAAAAATTCTTGAACATTTTTCTTAAACACTAATTTCAAGAAAAAAAAATCAAGAAAAATTTGCTTACCTTATTGGCAGATTTTCAGCTTGTGTTATTCCTTATTTTTTATATCCCATGATTATATATGGTCATTGTTTTATTCCTTATTTCATATATCCCATGATTATATATGGTCAATGTTTTATTCCTTATTTCATATATCCCATGATTATATATGGTCATATTCCCACTAAACTGGTGCGTTCTGGTATGACCTGCCCACTTTTCACAATGTTTTACTTGGATATAAATGAGGTGCAAACACTGTTTTATGTTGTTTTCACACCTTTCTAACGTGTGAAGGTGCTACCATTACTTCCAATAATGCACATAAAATGTGCACACCTGGAATAAAGGAGTAACCTATGTCTGAGGAAGAACAAGACGTTGTATATTGTAAAACATAAACATGGCCATGTGTATCCATACTGTACCTACATACGCCCACAGACATTTCACACAGACATGGTGTTTAATAATAAAATTTGTAATAATACATATTGCATTTGAATCTCACAGATGGAGGTCCCTTTGGAACAGCCATGGAGAGTTCAGGCACCTGCTTTAGGGCAAGATTATTTCAGTACCTCCCACTTACAGTAAGTGTTTCTGTGTGTAAAGTATACAGTACTGCATGTATGCTTTCCAGGGCAAGGCCACGCGAGGGTGTGTGTATGTCACTGTACAAGTGTTTTACAGTACACTGCCACATATGGCTATATTTATGCATACATGTGCATGTGTGACGGTAACAGATGAATTGTGCATGACTGATTGAGTGTGTATCAGTGAGTGTGTATTGTATGAAAGACACTGTGTGTGTACTGTACATGAATAGAAGTGATAATTTATGTCTGTAATGACACATGGAGGGATTGGGTGATCGGTTCAGACACAAATGGTAATAGACCCAGCGTGGTGGAAGAATGATGACCATGTGTATGGGGGGAGAAAATGGGGCTTTAGGGAAATACAAAAAAACATTTAAACTTTGATACTTACACCAACGTGCCCGTCAACACTGCATACTGTATACTGACGCGGACTTTGACACAAAAGTATAAATGAAAACCTACAGCGTACGTAGAGGGTCTGGCATAGGTCCGACACAGAAGTATAAATTATGCTAAAGATAATCCACATTTCAGTGTTTCAGAGTTTTAGTTGTTGTTAGTTTAAAAGTCAATGAATTTACCGCTAAACAATATCCTGCTTAATACGTCTGACACACTTCTTTAATCTTGTTGATTGATGTGAGCTGTGGGGATACCAAAAACCCCAATGTGTAACAAAATCTTACACTTTAACTGTAGCAGGTCTACAGATTTACATTGAATAAACAGCATTTCCCATAAGAGCACAAATTTACACTTCAATAACAACAATTAACACTGAGCAAACTGCCTCACATACAGACACACGCATAACATTCAGGAAAAAAGCCCTCAGCACAAGATGACATATGGCGTGAGCAATTTCCCTCTCAATTTCAGGTCCAACTCCAACTGATGTTTTCATGTGCCAGAAAATAGCCCCCCCCCAAAGTCATCTGCTCTGTGAACATTAAGCACCATCGTGGCTTGCGGACCCAAATGCGAGCATACAAATGATTTGTGGCACCATCGTCCCGCACGGGCGCCGGAGAAACGGAAGCGGGGATGGAGAGGAGGAGGGGCGGAGATGGAGAAGATGTGGAGGGGGAGATAATGTCACTTTCACCTTGTATTCCTCCGCCAGCCTGTAATGCTCATTTTTCCCCATTTTCACAACAAATTCGTTTCAGCGGCGACGGCCTACCCGCTCCCCCCGAACTAGCAAGCAAATGAGAGCGAAATGAGAGGGAGAGGGCAGACGAGGGGGGTTGTTGGGGCGGGAGAGTGGGCCGAATATGCACGGTGACCTTTTTCTGATCCAATCTCACTGATGAATCCTAATGAAGGATTTAATAAAATCACACTTTACAATCTGTCTCTGCATCAAAGCGTGGAATCACATTCATATCAGACCAACTGCGTACACAAGCCCAACGAAAAAACATATCAGATTTAAATCTGTATGTGTGCTGGGCTTCAAGATGTTGTCAGTGGGTGGATGAGGGGGGCATGGGGCTCTGAAATTGGCCAGACTGAACAGAGAACGCCTGGGCCATTTGTTCCAGATGCGCTCTAAAATCACATCTCATCACTTTCATTTAGTGCTTAATGAGTCCGCCGTCTACACCATACACCCACAGATATAGAAACAGACCAAAGTTTGGAGAAAATGCTACTTAAGATGGTACCAGTGGCGAGACTACTCATTTTTTTTAAATAGTTTGGAAATGAAACTTACATAAAGACAAAAATTAACAGAGCAATAAACCCAACAACACCAGCCGAGTCATTTATCTCTGATAGCATGTGTATGTTGCCAAGATGTCTGCTTTAAGGTTGTTATTGTTAAATACACTGTCAGAAAATGGTCCCTAGCTGTCCCTGGAGCAGTACACTTTATAAAGTACCTCAGATGTGCACACTGGTACAAAAGAGAACTGCCTAACGATTAGGCTATTTGTGTGTTTTTAAAGGGCACCTTTTTCATTGCTAACAATCAACGTTATTTTCTGTATTTGGTATAATGCAATGTGTTCGCGTGTGGTTAAAAAACACATTATTTTGCACATACCGTACATTTTTGTAGCTCCAGATTTCCCTCTCTTCCTGAAACGCATGGATTTTGTACAAAACTCATCAATTTGAAAAGTGATGTGTCCCTGATTGGCCGGCCTGAACGTTGTGATTGGCCTGAATACCTCTGACGTCAGCCGGAAATGTGACGCTCTTTACCATGTTTGAAAGATTCGCTCATAATGCAATGCTAACGGGAGTTAACTTACAGGCTGTGAGTCCAAAGTGGGATGAATTATGATAATGTCTGTCTTGTCTACATCACCAATCTCAGGAAGTAAACTGTTGCCTAAAATCCGTGTGTTTGTTGAAGTCCAAGAAAAGAGATTTACATTGGAGATGATAACTCGCGTCATCGTTTACTTTAGGATTTGTACCTTTTGCAAAGCGTTAACGTACTAATACACACTTACACTCCAAAGGAAATTTTAAAGCAACACTAAAGCGTTATTGCTCTTTGCTCCCCCTACAGGTTAGAAGCGTAATTGTTCATTAGCACTGTCGTAAATACTGCAGCATAGCTGGCTCTGATTGGATTGTAGGTCTGCCGTAAAGCACATTTTTGTAGTTTTCACTCAAACTACAGGACCGCTACCCGACGGTTGAAAACTTCTTTAGTGCGGTTTTGGCCAATAGAGGGCTGCAAAGCAAATGTGAAAGTGCCATTCACCCTGTTTTGAGTGGATGAACCACTGAAACTTTTTTGGAAACGTTATTTTAGGGTGAAAAAATCTCTTTGGTGTTGCTTTAAGACGTAAATCGGACAATAGGTGCTATTTAAGGGTACTGACCCAGTGACAGTTTTTTGACCCAGTGACCACACAGTGTATTTATTTAGTTTTAGGACCTTTGCAAAAGCACCAGGGTGTCTGATAATACCCTTAGTGCTTAAAGATAAATAAAGACTTATGTTTTTAAATGAAGCTAACTATCATAAAAACCAATTAACCCAATCTTTAATCTTCATCTGAACTCAATCTTAATCTTTAATTCTGGCCTTAAAGGATTTATGAGCTTTGCAGGGATATAGAGAATACAAAAGGCTGTTTTTTATAATGTTCCTTCAATAACCGCTGGAGAAAAATCCTTTATTTTACTTTTGTGGGCACCCCTAAAGGTTTTTGTCAAGATTAAATGACCCTTCTGTGTCTTCTCACAAGAAAATAATTTGTGCACTAAAAAGGTGATTTCTGTGTTGTGTAAACAGCCAGTGAATTTCCTCATTTAATATTTAATAACCTAACAGTTTTTCACTGTATTTATCCAGTTTGAAGAACATTTACATTCTTACACTCTCAGAAAAAAGGTATAAGAAGGCACAGTTAATAAAATCTCCAGTTGCACAGGATTGAATTAAGTTTTCTTAAAATTATTTCTCTTTAAAATATTGTTGGATCTACGTAATTTAATTATGTACACCAGTTCATGTTATTTCATTTTTAAAATGTAAATTTAATTTAATCATGTGTAACCGATGCCCAGAAGTTTTTCTTTCATTGTTCAAAAGTTTTCACTGGGGTGAAAATTTTTCAAAAAGTACACTTTTGTATCTAAAAGGTGCACCTCAAAGGTACATATCTGTTCCAAAGTAGTACATATTTAATATGTACTACTTTGGGACAGATATGTACCTTTGAGGTGCACCTTTTAGATACAAATATTATTAGGATCTTTTTAAAAGCTAGGGGTGAACAGGGCATAAACTAACGCTGGGTTAATTGTAGCAAGGCTACTTTACATATTTTTCTTTTACGGTCAGAAGTTGAATTTGTGAAAAGTTTTGTGTTTGGTTAAGTACATATGTTTTGGTAAAGATATTAAACAAAGAGAGTTTTGGAGGCATAAAAGTAAATTTCTTCATCTTATGTACTTTTTTCGATTTCTAAGTGGGGTGTAAGTCACCAGATCCAACCCTATATTATTTTAATCACTGTCTTGTTACCTAAAACATAACACCGTTTTGAAACATGTCAGCAACTCTTAGTAACTGATAGTTGGGATTGAAACATTTTTACACAGCGGGGTAAGTTGTCACACAGTGTTACAATTAAGCCTCAGGTATACAATGATAATGAAATGAAAACAATGTAAAAACTATTAATCAAAATGATATCTGTTAATACAACATATGGGGAAATAGCTCACAATCATGATTGTGCAGCCCTTTAAAAAAATCTATTTATGTGCATTGATCCTTAATACAAGAATGGTCAGATGAAGGATCATGGATGGATGAATGTATGGATATCTATCCATTAAAGGCAGATATATAAACAATATCCACCTTTAGTATATAGACAGATTTTTATTAAATTATTTGTGTTTAAACTACATTTTCTCTCAGGTGTTACAACAAACCCTCTGGTTGTTACAATGAACCCCACCTATGGGGTAAATTGTAACATTTGCACTCCTGTCACTTTTGGTGTAATTGTACGATAAAGGTAGGTCCCACAAACAAACTTTAAGTGTTTATATGCAGCCAAGATGTGTGTGCCAATTGTGTAAAATAATGATTAACTTAATTTTTTTTAAGCTGATAGAGCCAAAGCCAAAAAGCGTTACTTTGTGCCACGTTCTCCCCTACCGTCCCAGTGACAGCTTCTGTACCTTAATTTCTGAGAGTATAGATACACTTACCATCACACATTAACAATTAACAGAACAGAAACAAACAACAAAATTTCACTTACTGTGATGAACCAAGAAAGATGTTTTCATTGCTATGCTGACATCTGGTGGCCAAACGTGATCACACCTCTCAAGTTGATAGCGTGCCAATTGGATTTAACATGATGATCTGACCTAATATAAAACAAAAAGATAAGAACTGAAAAACTGGCACTGTAATTATACCGAACACATAAAGGATTATGAGTGTGAGGTCAGAAAAAGGGTGTGGAGATCCGAACATAAAATGTCATGGAATCTAGAAAGTAATCTTTATTTGATCAGTATCCAATGACAGTACTCATTGATTTTATATGCAGATTAGATTTTAAATGACTACTACTCGCACAGGAGAGAGGCTGGATAGGGAACGAGACAGCAAAAAAGAGAGAGACAGAAAGAAAGACAAAAAAGGAGGGAGATTGTAATCTACATTGTAATGAATCTACATAGATGCTACAAGGATCCGTGAATCATTATTTAAATACGCACCTTAATAAGACAGAAAAGAGCGCATGCACAACTGTGTGTCTACTGTATGTACCTGAACTGAACATGAATGTGTGGTGTAAATGATACAGGGTATTTTCAGTCTGTTAGCACACAAATGTAATTGTGTGTGTGTGTAAAGAGAGAGATTGAAGTAGAGTTTATAGCACATGAAATGATTACTGCACCACAAATTACAACCCCTTTACACATGACAATATCATAAAACCAGTGCACAGTCTCCAGCGCATGTTACACAAACAAACAGCCAACCATATATAAAAAAGCAAAGTTTCCATCTTCACATTCCATTCATTTTAATGTAATTTTCGATTTAAACTGCAATTTAATGAAACAACAAATATTTAATCTGGTTTATCTCTGTGTGTACATATAAATAGTAAATACGATATTAAATGATTATTATAATCATCTACCACAAAATGTAAATGCTACTCTAATATGTCTTTTAAAATTACTTTTTTACCAATGATATTTGTTCACACATAGGTACAGAAGTCATTCGAGTGTTTGTACATAAAATTGACCAATAATTTGTGTCTTTATACCTTTTTAATGCGTATGTCCCAATATTCTCCTTGTAGTGAGTTTTTAAAAACGGCAATCTTTATTGACTTTTTTGAGTTTCTATGGCAACACATCAAGCTTATCATGTTTATGTGACGCTTCCTCCTTACAGTCAGCAGCAGTGTCTTTCTCATTCAACACATTATGAGTTATTTGAACAAATTATATCAAACATAATAACCAATTTCATTTATTAAGTATTGTTTTCTTCTTATGCAAAATATTATTATATTGCTTCACAAGCATTAGAGGGAGACACGGCAAGGTAATTTAGAAAATTATAAGCTTTTTCATTTAAAACATAACAAAAGTACTCGCAAACATATTAGAACGAATATAAACATTAACTAATAAGAAGTTTATGTGGTATCTACTGTAAGCACATTTTTTAAATAATATATAGCTAAATAAATGAGCATATTTTTATTAGCATAATTTTAGTTGTTTTTTAACAACTACTGTATTTCATTTCATTTCATTTTCATTTATTTATTTATTTCAAGCAAATAGTATAACAATGGAAGAATACTCAATAATAATAATAATAACTAGCACTTATGCTTGAAATGGAGTGGGGAGAAGTAAAACTTATTGAACCCCACCCCAGTCTATTAAAGAATTTATACCAACCGTACAAAATGCTTCCGTCTTCAATTATATCAATGGAAAAAAGAAAGAGAAAAAAACACATAAAATAAATAATGGTAATAATAATACCTTGTTAAGAAACATCATTCTAGTTGTATATGTGCACAACCATACATACGGACATACTATACATATTCATAATATTCAAATATTACCGCAAGTAAAATTTATTTATCAAACACCAACAATGGTAGACAGAATACACACATAACAATGACGGACAGCTACCAACAATGGTAGACGGAATACCACAAGGGTACATAACAGGGACGAACAGCTACCAAAAAGAGTAGAAGGAATACCACAAGATACACATGTTAAATAACAACACTCCAGTCATTGATACAATCAAACCTCGTTATCATTGTAATGGGACCAGACCTTTTGTTTATAAAGACGTTTGAAATGGTGAATGCTTTGACATTGCTTTAGTTCATTGACATTGTGCTTTGACATTGCTTTAGTATTTATTGTTTACTGTCAGTTTCTATGAAAGGTTTTACTGGGTTTCGGGATACAGATCGGGGTGCATGTGCGCCACATCCACATTTAGCTCTGTGCGTAGGTTATAGTCAAAACAAATGTTTTGTAGAGATTTAATGTGTTTGTACCAGCTATGGCAACCCCTAACTGGCAGAAATTATGCCGGTCATTCTGGATTTCATAATAGACATTAAAAAGCCATTTAAAATAGCACACTCATGTCACTCGCAATACGACTACCATTAGCTTTAGTGGCTCACCGGAAGTCTTACACAAAAGTGCTCAAAGATGGCGGTGCCCACATTTACTTCAAAAATAAGGTGGCCAAGCAATCCACAAGCCTTTAAAGGTACAGAGTATCACATTCATCATGAAGGCCTTATCTCCATGATAAACATGTATTGAAAATGTAATAATAATAATAATAATTAATAATAATCTCCATACTTTTTTCCACAGCACTGATACTTTGTATTCCTACTAAAATCGAGCACTTAAGAGCAAATAACAGTGACCCAATAGAGGTCCTTTCCCACAGACATTATCTAATTTTTGACAGAGCCGTTTAGCGGCTTTTGCATCTGAGCTCCTCATATAAACAGCTCAAAAATGAGATAATGATATTGACGTTCATGAAATAATTTTGCTTTAAACCGCTTAATCTCTGCATCAGGTCATTCAGAAATACTGGTTTGTTGGCAGAATCAGTGGCGTGTTTACCATTTTGGGGACCCAAAGCAAAGTCCAAGGACCTATGACCGAACATTGCACAACAGTAATACTGAGTTTATAGAATAGAGTTAAGGCTGGTTCAGACGGTACGAATTTAAAATCGTCGGCCGATTTTCCAACCCTGAGAGACCCCACACACGGCGATAAAACATTGCGGGTCTAACAGTTTTGGTCGTACTTTTAGTGGTGCGCCACCACATGGCAAAATCAACACATCACACACGAACCAATTTGACTCCCGAGCAGTCCCAGGTCAGACGGGAAATCTCGCAAAATCTCTCGAGATCAAACGTGATTTCAGAGTAAACAATCATGGCGGACGAAGAGGATGCAGTGGCGATAGTTTGCAGTTTGTTTTTAACCGACAAAAAACGTTCTCAAAAGAAAAGGCGATGGTCAAAGAAGCGGAGACAAGACAACGGGAGCATGGACTATACTTGCTACATCATGATATGGATGTGAGTTGTTGTGACCCGTGATTTTGTTTACATGACACCGGTACATCCTCGCTTCCTCGTCACCTCGCTTTCTGATTGGCTACACGTCACAGTCCACAGGCTGCATGCTCGTTTGTCCTCGGGAGACACCACACACGAGAAGAAATCGGGCCAAAACAATCCAACATGTTGGATATCCCCGATTTGAGATCGGAGCGGTCCCGAGGTGCTTCCGAGTAGACGAGAGCAGTCTAAACCAAGGCCGTAGCCAGGATTTTTTAAAAAAACCTCTACATTTTTTTTATTATTTATATTTTTTCCATATTACAGAATAATAATAAACACGTCCAAACTACGACATAGCACAAATGTAACTGTGTCTGTGAAAATTTTTTTGTTGACTAAAAGCATCCAAAATAAATCAATGGTTACATTTCATCATCTGAAGTGTAAGTCACCCTTTGCCTAAAAACTGCAAAACTGTGTAATTTTTTTTCCAGAAGCTTCTAAAATTTTCAATTTAGGATGAATTTTTAAGAGTATAGAAGGAGTTTATATATAATATGGGCTTTTATTGGCTGATTTTTCTTCAATATTCAGTGTAAGTCATCTATTTCAAAAAATATATTTTTGGTTTTCTAATAATTATTAACAAAATTAGTCAGTTTGGCACAGGTATATTTTTGGTCTACAAAACTAATTTCAAGCATTTAACCATGCACCTTCAGATTAAATGATTTTTAAGATCATAGTTAACATTTTAGTCAAGTGACCTTAAACTTTTGAACAGTAGTGTAGGTTTGAATCTAATTGGTAGCTGTATTGCATATCATATTGTAGGCTATTTGCTGCATAACCATAACTCTCCCCTTCCCTCCTTAAATTTGTCTGCTCATCTTTTGCTGGCTTTCCAAATGATAATTTAGTTTGTTGCAGCCTTTTCATTTTCATTTGCTTTATTAGATCAGAATTACAGATGTGGAAAGACTCTTTACTCAGCATAAGTTGCACGTTACATAAACATTCTTGCCTTTCTTGCATACTATTCTGGTATAAAAGCAGTGCTTATCATACTTTGTGTTTGCGGCCGCTACCTTTGAGCTTGTTGTACTTGCCATCGCTCATCGCTCTGTCGGGCAGACTGCACGTGAGGACCGGGCTGCCTGTGAGTGTCTAGCAGCTGCACCCACTGCTCGTTGAGTGGAGAGAATGATACATCCTCTCGCGTCAATCTCCAACCACGCCAGAAAAGATAGCTAGATTTGTCCTTTTTCGCTTTTTTAAGTCGCTAAAGGGGTTTAAAAATGGCTAAAACTAGGGACAAAGTCACCATCAAGTTGGCAACACGGCACTGCTGTGTGCATGTTTATACAGTGTACGAACTTGAACTAAGCCTGCTTCTGGTTGGCTAACAATGGAAATTCAGCCAGTCATCATTGGGTATGTGGTTGTCCCACCCCCTCTAACATACACAGGCCAATCATCATCAGTTGAAGAGAAAAACATTGCCTGTCTGATAGTCTACTCGCTTCAGTGAAATTAACGCGCAACATTTTAATGTCAGTAACAGTAACAACGGAAATTTATTTGATTATTCGTTACTGAAAAAATAACACAGTTATTAACGACGTTTATTTATAACGCCCTTATTTCCATCACTTCACGTGATGATCCGTAGATGCAAGCATAATTCTTTTGTCTGCTATTTTCACATCAAAATGAAACAAAACTTCAAGAAAAACTACCGAGGACATGACCTCGGTGTCCTCAATGGTAGCTACGGCCATGGTCTAAACACACCACACACGGCAAGAATATCTGATCAGTTTATTTTACGATTATCGGAGCATCCTTAAGATTGTCGGAAGGGGTGAATCGGGGCTAAAATCGGCCTAATTATCCTGCCGTGTGAACCAGCCATTAGACATAACCGGATTTATTTGACTTTAAACTGCTAAACATAACATACAATTGTTACAGTTTGGTATAATTCTTAGTTACATAATACAAAATACAAATAGTGCCCAATTGTTTTATTCAAAATGATACAGAATCATTCTCTATAAAAAATAAAAGGTCTTAGTTTTACCTTAAGCCAGTGGTCCCCAAATTTTTTCCACCTGGCCCCTCTTTTGTACAAAAATAAATTTCAAGCCCCTCTCAGATATATCCTTTGCTTCCAGTTTCATAATAGGATGTATTTAAAACAACGTAATTAATACAGTACTGCAACTTTAGCGTGTGATCCTACAAAAAAAATAAACAAGAAAAAAGGGGAAGCATAAGATTACGATTCAGACTGATCAAACAAACTGAACTAACAAATACCAGCAAACATTGTTGTGAGTTGGTTATTTCTTGGATTTATAATGGGAATCACATAACTCTCATTTTCATACTGCAGAAACAAACTTACTGTGAGATACAACAAGCAAATAGACTAGACATACACTAAAGATGAGATTTTGATGACATTGATGAGATACAGAATATGATTTATGTATTTTCTGCATGATTTAAACCGTTGTGTGGTGTTTTTATAGCCTTTCATGTTTCTACCTGTATGTCATAATAAGTGTGGAACAAAAGATTATGCGTCATGGATCAAACCAAACCAACAGTCACGGGTGTAAAGCCCAAAGTCTCAAAAGCCAACTAGACAATCGAGTAAATGTTGTGGAGTTGCGAGAGAATAGAGAGAGTCGAGTGAGCGCTTATCCCAGCACTTGCATGTGTGACTGCATTTGTACTCTTTGAGTAGAGGTGCGCTTTCGTGTGGAGTCTTTATTCGCCCTTGAACTAGCTTATGTGCCCTTGCAAGGATGCTTTTCCGTGCACGAATATTATTCTGTCTGCATACTCACACATCTCTCACTCGTGCGTTCTTTATGTGAGTGACTTAGATTTGGGTCTGAATAAATGCAACATTCTTTCCAAGCTATGGCTCACCATCCCCTTTTTAATACTGTAACTCCACCCCCCCCCACCCGCAATTGGGAAACCAACCACTGCCTTGAAGAGACATATCATGAAAATCTGACTTTTTTCATGTTTAAGTGCTATAATTGGGTCCCCAGTGCTTCTTTCAACCTAGAAAACATGATAAAGATCAACCCAGTAACTTAGCTTTGGTAAACTATTCTCTGCAAGTATGTGAAAAAAAGGTAATTGAAATTTGTTTCCCCTTGTGATGTCAGAAGGGGTTAATAACGCCTCCTAATCTACACTATCGAACCATGGCACTGACATTTAGTGCAGATATCAGCTCATTTGCATGTTAAAGGACACACCCAAAACGGCACATTTTTGCTCACACCTACAAAGTGGCAATTTTAGCATGCTATAATAAATTATTTATATGGTATTTTGAGCTAAAACTTTACATACATACTCTCGGGACACCAATGATTTATATTACATTTTTAAAAAGTCTTGTGAAATGTCCCCTTTGTGCAAGAGTCTTCTTTTTTGTATCTGGGCCACAATCATTAAAAAAGAAATCATAATATAAGTTAACCGCTTTTGGCCAGTAGTACGATATGGTTTGTCATGTTAACACTCGTTGCAATTCCATAATTTAATCAATTTTATTTATTTGTTTAATATACAGAAGGACAAATAATCTCAGAGGTCCTGGGCCCACTAGGGGGCCTCAACACATTTCCAACGGGGCCTCAAGATGACTTGAAATTATAAAAAATAATCCATAACAAGCATAACAAACTAAAAATGAAGATATTTCTTAGTATTTGACAATTTTTGTAACAAATACTGTATACATCTGTCTGGTAATGCAAGCTCTAGTATTTATTTTGGTGGATGTGAAGCGACTTCAAATATTGTTATTGACATTTGGGCCTTGAAATGAAAAAAGGTTGTGAACCTCTGATCCAATTGTCCTTATTGGAGTAAATCTTTACTAAAATTGTCTTTACTTTTTTTTAAAGAAACGTCCAATCATATTTCACCCCTAAATCAAAAGAATAAACATGTAGCCTATTTGTAGTTTCCTGTGCATTGCATTATTGATACATTTTTTGCTTATTTTAAAAACGAATAATAATAATAATGAAAAATAAACATATATAATATTTTTTATTATTTTAGAAAATATAATTTCTTTTTCATCTGGGATGTAATATAATTAATTATGTAACCCAGCCTGTAAAATCCTTAAGTTAAAGTCATTTTTTTGGTGTAATTTACTGTTTTCTACATAAATTAAAGAACATTCTGTGAAAATATAATCTTGATATCTGTAATATCATGTCACAGATTGAAACCAGTAAGTGAATTCAAACTTTGACGCTCATAATCTCATCATTAGATTATGAAATTTAAGCCTGGATTTCACAGACAGGGTCACATCACATACAGTACTGTATGAGGACTAGTATTACCTTTTTCTGACACTTCAGTGTCTTCCATTGCACTGATTTTCTCTTTGGATTGACCGCATGATCTTTGACTGTGACTGGCTTCAGCATGCATCACTGGTCACTCTACAGAAAGACAACAGACATAAGATCAGTCAGTTTTTAGACACTTGAAGAGAAAGCACTCCTGGTGTTTGTGTGTATCAGGGGAGTTTGTAGAGAAAAGGGCATCTCGGTGGCTTACCTGGATCAAAGCCCACTCAAGGCTTCTCATCCTAACATTGCTTTTGTGCCTTCGAGCAAATAAATTGACCTTCTTGTGTACAGGAAGGTTCCCATGGTGGCCTTTTGTTCTGTTGTGTTTTCTCTTTCACTTGCATGTCAGTACAGTTTATAATTGAAATTACTTGCTATGAATGAGAAATGTGCTGGTATGTATGGTATACAAGAATGTTTTCTTTACATGATGCATCAACAGAGACCTTCACTTTAGTTACAATATTTATCCACCCTGAACATATTGCTCATCTACTTCAAACAGGGGTGTTTTATAAAGCTATAATCTCTTCAAAGTCCAAATGCATCAGGCGATTTTTGTTTTTAATTTTATGAATGATGATTTATATTTATAAATCTATTAATAAACACATTTTCATTTATAAAATATATTTAAAGTTCAACAAGTATATGTACACTGTAAAAAAACACTGCACTTAAGTTTTTTAAGTATAACTTGGATTTACAAGTCATTTCAACTTTGATTTTTTTCATCTTGACTAGTGATGAGTAGGGTTGCAAAATTCCGTGAATTTTTAAATCTGGAAATTTTCCAACGGAATTAACGGAATATATGTGAATTATTGTGAATATGGGAATTAATTTGAATAAACTGGGAATTTGAAAAAATTGCAGAGTTGCCAATAACAAGGAACTTAAAAAAAGTCTCATTTTTTTCTTCCTTTTTTAAACGTCATTTTAAAATGTTTTATTACCTTGCATGCATGTCTGCATGACCAAACAAAATGTTTATTTATGTTTGTATATGATATACACTCACCTAAAGGATTATTAGAAACACCATACTAATACTGTGTTTGACCCGCTTTCGCCTTCAGAACTGCCTTAATTCTATGTGGCATTGATTTAACAAGGTGCAGAAAGCATTCATTACAAATGTTGGCCCATTATGATAGGATAGCATCTTGCAGTTGATGGAGATTTGTGGAATGTACATCCAGGGCACGAAGCTCCCGTTCCACCACATCCCAAAGATGCTCTATTGGGCTGAGATCTGGTGACTGTGGGGGCCATTTTAGCACAGTGAACTCATTGTCATGTTCAAGAAACCGATTTGAAATGATTTGAGGTTTGTGACACGGTGCATTATCCTGCTGGAAGTAGCCATCCAGAGGATGGGTACATGGTGGTCATAAAGGGATGGACATGGTCAGAAACAATGCTCAGGTAGGCCGTGACATTTAAACAATGCCCAATTGGCACTAAGGGGCCTAAAGTGTGCCAAGAAACCATCCCCCACACCATTACATCACCACCAGCCTGCACAGTGGTAACAAGGCATAATGGATCCATGTTCTCATTCTGTTTACGCCAAATTCTGACTTTACCATCTGAATGTCTCAACAGAAATCGAGACCAGGCAACATTTTTCCAGTCTTCAACCGTCCAATTTTGGTGAGCTCTTGCAAATTGTAGCATCTTTTTCCTATTTGTAGTGGAGATGAGTGGTACCCAGTGGGGTCTTCTGCTGTTGTAGCCCATCCGCCTCAAGGTTGTGCGTGTTGTGGCTTCACAAATGCTTTGCTGCATACTTTGATTGCAACAAGTGGTTATATCAGTCAGAGTTGCTCTTCTATCAGCTTGAATCAGTCGGCCCATTCTCCTCTGACCTCTCGCATCAGCAAGGCATTTTCACCCACAGGACTGCCGTATACTGGATGTTTTTCCCTTTTCACACCATTCTTTGGAAACCCTAGAAATGGTTGTGCGTGAAAATCCCAGTAACTGAGCAGATTGTGAAATACTCAGACCAGCCCGTCTGGCACCAACAACCATGCCACGCTCAAAATTGCTTAAATCACCTTTGTTTCCCATTCTGACATTCAGTTTGGAGTTCAGGAGATTGTCTTGACCAGGACCACACCCCTAAATGCATTGAAGCAACTGCCATGTGATTGGTTGATTAGATAATTTCATTAATGAGAAATTGAACAGGTGTTCCTAATAATCCTTTAGGTGAGTGTAGTTTCATAAAATTTATGATTTTTTTTTACATTTAATTTACAAATAATTCCCGTATTTAACAAGACTATTGTCATGTTAAAAAGGGTTTTCCAAAATTCCCCAGATTGAAGGGATAGTTTACCCAAAAATAAAAATTCTGTCATCATTTACTCACCCCTATGTTGTTATAAACCCATGTAAATGTCTTTGTTCTGATGAACACAAAGGAAGATATTTTGAGAAATGGTTTGTATCCAAACTGATCGTGGACCCCATTGACTTCCATAGTAGGAAAAAATAATACTATGGAAGTAAATGGGGTCCACGAATGGTTTAGTTACAAACATTTCTCAAAATATCTTCCTTTGTGTTCATCAGAACAAAGAAATTTATATGGGTTTATAACAACATAAGAGTGACTAAATGATAACAGAATTGTCTTTTTTGGGTGAACTATCCCTTTAAGTTCCCATGAAAAGTTTCCAGAAATTTACCAAAAACTTTCCGCACCTTTGCAACCCTACACTGTAAAATATTTGCAGCATTTGTCGTCAAATCAACACATATTTTACTTTAACTTAAAAAATTAATTTAAACAATTTTAACTTGCCAAATGCCAAAACTTAAAATAGTAGGTAAAATTGATTTACAAAAAAGTTGTTTTAAATTCGCACACTGCATGTTTTTTTACAGTGTAGTGATGAGTTCCTGTAAATTAATTACCATATTAAATTAAGCAACTCATCACGAGTGAAGATAAAAAAATCTAAGCTTAAATTACTTGTAAATCCAAGTTGATTATACTTTAAAATTTAAGTGCAATGATTTTTACAGTGGAGTTGCATACTGAATTTTTTTTGCTGTTACTGCGGTAAAGGGTAAACACAAAGGCACGGTTAGGAAGAAAAGCACATTCAATAATGTTAACTCAACAAAACTACACAGATTACTTGTTTCTTAGAAAGTAGGGAAAACATTCCCAGAAGAGTGAAATAAAGTAAAACCAAACCTACCTCGATGCGTACTTCCTTCACAAATGTCTGAAGAATGATTCATTGAGCACATTGAGCTTTACTTTCAACAACTATTTATACACTGTGAATAACTTCTCATAAACTAAAGTCATGAACTACAGTGACAGATATGAAAAATACGTGTGGCTGCTTTGTTGATACAGAAGCACACAGTACAGGAAGAACTGAATAAAAGTGTCACAATGGCCTCCTTTTAGATGGAAGGACAGTATAAAAAAGCCATACAAATGAAAATATAGCTGGAGGCTGAGACTGTAAAGCGTACTTCCCCTAAAAATGTATAAGATCCCTATCTGCAAGCAAGCAGGTTCTGAATAGTTGAGTTGAATGTGTAAAGCATGGGTAGTAAACTTTGCTTAATACACTGTTACAATTGCACTAGAAACCCTACAGTATATCTTAAATATATAGCTGCTAAGATAAATAACCAGCATGCGACCAACTCAAGTGCTTTGTCTCAAAAACAACTTTGAAAGTTTGTAACTTCAGAAAGTTCAAAGTGAGCTCTGGTGCAACGGCTCGTGCCTCGGGCAACACTGACACACAGAGGCTCAATTCAACACTGACGGATCTTACAGTAGCAAATCTTGTGACTTTCTTTAAACAGCATCTTTTCTATTATTAAAGTTTGTAGATAAAACAGGAGAAATTTAAAAAAGCCAAAACTATAAAGAGCAATTGTTGGAAAAACACATGGCCAGAAGCAGTTAAAACATCTGTTGAGTCAGGACCAAGAACTTTTTAACTTTTCATGTCTAACTTACTTTTAGTCTGAGCATTAAATAGTTTGAAAGCCATTTCTAGTAATTTCTAAAAGTGACTTTTGCTGAGACAAAAGCGTAATAAAGTAAGTAACAAGAGTAAAAACTCTCACCTTTACGTGCGGCATGGCATCTGTTGTCTGTTAAAAACTATGGATCAGGGGCAAAGAGAAAGTCTTGCTGTGATTTCCCTATGCAAACACACAGATGGAGTTCACCTGAAATTCAAATCAAATTCATACAACAACCGATGTTTATTTATGTCGGTCCCAATACTATTTGCATGTATTTGCATATTTGTGGCACATGCATACTGATAAATAATTATATTTTGCGCTTTCTCTTGAGCAACATATACAGTGGGTGTATTCTACATTTATGCTAGATGTGCAATAGAAAAGTTTGAACTGTTTTACAAGCGGAGATGAAAAAAACATAACAATGTCTAAAAACGCACATTTAATCATGTTTTTGCAATCCTGGATTACTGTACCATCTACTGGACGCAGGAGGTAATACAGTGCAACAGGAATTATAACACGTCTTCAACAAAAGCCGGAACTACTTATAAAACGTTCCGTGTGTGTCATTTTGGGGGCAAACTGTGTCGTTTGTCTTTAAATAGTAACTGGTTTGTTCAAATTTATTTGAAAACACCTAATATTTTTCTTATCTTTTTCAGAGGTCCATAAATAACACGTGAAAAACCAAGTTACCAGGAACAGAGCATGCCAGCACACGCACGCGTCTATAGATATGAAGAGTCTTTATCCGAAAATCCCCTGCAGGTGACACTGTTGCTCAACATAATCTCTGCAGGGCTTAATATGCAAAACAGTGGATCTCAAACTGTTTGACTTCAAGACTCACTCCCTTTGTGCATGACAACATTTGAATCCCCCGGCCCCTGGTTGAGAAACACAGGTGTAGCTTTACCAGCTCAAATAAGCAACACCAGTTTGTTTTTGCCATGCAATATTACAATAAGCTTGGCCATACTGTACGCCATTGCAAAATTTAACATATTCAACTATGCTACAAAGCTTTCAAATTAGTTGTTTGTTTTAAAAAGTTAAAGTAGCCTGGCATTTGCTTTGGTTGCTCATTTATAATTCAGTTTTCAAGTTTATTTCTATAGCGCTTTCAGAATTTTGCATTGTTGCAAAGCAGCTGTAGCCTACAAAAACATGGTCAGACAAACAGACAAAAATATAGACATGGTAGCCTAATAATACTGCAGAATAATAAAATGATATAATGAAAAAAACAGGAAAACTAAATACACTGTGTTACAGAATACATGTGTTCATGAATACACATCGCATTATTGCAAATCTTTTGAAAGATATCCTACTCACCTGTATGAAAAATTATGTAGGATTTTATGGTAAAAAAAATATTTTTTCAAAATATACAAAGAATTTTGTGCTGAAATTTTGAATAGAGCTGTCAAAAGATTAATCACGATTAATCGTATACAAAAGAAATGTTTTTGTATAACATCTGTATATACACATATACACATGAATATTTTTTTTCTTACATTTATACATGTATGTATGTATTTATTTATACATAATAATTATACACAATAAACACACAAATATATTATGCAAAACACAAACTTTTATTTTGTATGCGATAAATATTTTGATAGCCCTAATTCTGAAATATGTTTACCAAATTTTTTTTTCATCACTATATTTTTTGGCTATTTTTTGTAAATATATTTAAGCATTTATATTAATATAACATTGGAAGAAAAACAGGTATTTTATGTTTGCTCAACTGCAAAAACAAACTTATATTTTTTTTATTTTATACATACTTATACATTTGATACTTTATACATTTTATAAAACTTTTATATTTTGGGCAGGAAAATATATTTTTGCCATATGGGCTGTACAATGTATTTGCAATATAATTTGACATTTGAAATATATTTTAATATATGAAGGTTAAAACTAAATGTCACAAGGTGACGATCTTTTTTCCTTTGGGGCGGAACCAAAAATTATGGAAGTTTGGTTCCGCCCGGAAGTGTTTCCCGCGAGCGGGAAAAATCAGCGAATTCGATGCACCTGTGCCTAGTTAGGAACAGCGTTTGGCGATTGGAGGATACACCAAGCAAGGCAGTACTTAAGGCCAAGTTTATTCACAGTTGTGGAGCTTTTTGGTGTGCGTTGAAACGCTGTGTTGGTGCACTGTTGGTGCACTGTTGGTGCACTGTTGGTGCACTGTTGGTGCACTGTTGGTGCACTGTTGGTGCACTGTTGGTGCACTGTTGGTGCACTGTTGGTGCACTGTTGGTGCACTGTTGGTGCACTGTTGGTGCACTGTTGGTGCACTGTTGGTGCACTGTTGGTGCACTGTTGGTGGCTGTCTAAACTCTCTCTCGCTCTCAGGTTGTGGTAATACTTGCGAAGACATCCAGAACCTTAAAGGTTGAGGAGAATACGGAGCAATTGGTGAATTGAGACTGGGCCGCATTATTCATCGCCAGGTCTGACCGAAGTGAAGTAAAGGAAGACGGGAGTCCTTTTTGTGCACTGAGCGTGGTGGGTGAGTCTTTGTGCTGTGAAAACCTTAAAGTTGACGTGGTGTTGTATATTGCTGTGGGTTGCTGTGGACTACTGTATGTCCTGTCTGACAGACCCCTGCCTTCACGCACTTCGTTCAGGGAAGACCAAGAGGCTGCTGGCCTCAGCTTACTCAATCTTGTATATGTTGTGAGCGTGTTTCAGATCTCAGAAAGTAGCACGGTGCTCCGGGACGATCTTTTCCCCGCCTAGACATTTGGTGGGTGGTGCGAGCAACAACGAAGAGCTGGAGAAATAGCAGCATTGTGAGTACGATTTGTGGCTATTACTATTCAATACTGTAAACTGTGTGAGTCTTATTGTTGCAGAGAGCGAGGTGAAGTGATTCTCATCGTCCCGTGGCCTCTACAAAGGGGCGCCCCTGTCCAGAGTTCGAACGCCGACGGCAGCAAGGAAAGGGAAGCGCTCGGCCCGGTGAGACGTTGAGTTATCCCACCCCCCTGCCACCGCACAGCCGTCGAGAGGGTTTGCCCCCGACGCCACGTAGGGACGACTTACTCCAGCAGACGTTTCGCCCAAGTTGATACCTGTGGAGAAAGAACAGAGAAAGTGAATCACCTGAGGAGAGATCGAAGAAACCTGTACTTACGGTACGCTGTGTCCAGCAGAGAGGTGAGAGCCATTCAAAGCCAAATAACTGTGCTTTTGTGTCCAAGTGATACCTGTGGGGAAAAGAACAGAGAGAGTGAATAACCTGAGGAGAGATCGAAGAAACCTGTACTTGCGGTACGCTGTGTCCAGCCGAGAGGTGAGAGCCACTCGAAGCCTAATAACTGTGCTTTTGTATTCAAGTTGATACCTGTAGAGAAAAGCACATAGAGAGTGAATAACCTGAGGAGAGATCGAAGAAACCTGTACTTACGGTACGCTGTGTCCAGCCGAGAGGTGAGAGCCATTCAAAGCCAAGTCACTGTGCTTTTGTGTCCAAGTTGATACCTGAGGAGAAAGGAACCGAGAGAGTGAATAACCTGAAGATCGAGCAACAAAACCTGTACTTACGGTACGCGGTGTCTAGCCAGGAGGTGAGAACCATCCACATCCGATTAACTGTGTCTCTTCGCCAGTTGTTACCTGCGGAGGAGAGAGAAGAAATAGTGAGTGACTCGACGAAAGTTGTGAAAGCAGGAGGAAGAGCCCGCACCAGGGAGACCCAGGTACGCAGCCCGAATAAGAATCCACAACACTCCTTTGCTTTTGATTCTGCCTCCAGGAGGACAAAGGAGCGCGCCACGGATACCCTAGACCAGGTTGGAGCCTGAGTCTCACGCCCCCCTGGTCCACAGTGTCCCGGACCTTTCCTTCGCTCCCCTGCTCCCTGTCCGTGGCCCACCTGGAGGGCAGAGACGGATATTAGTTTTAATCCCCCCCTCCCCATTTCCCAAGAACATTTTAAATATTTAATAAATCAATAAAGATTATTTTTATACTTACCTGTCCTTGTTGTTGTCTGGTCATTGGGTTGGCTTTGGGGACCTCCTCGAGGTGGAAGTGGAGAAGGGGCGTGGTTTTAGCCATTAGTGGCCACCCCCTGGGTGTGACATAAACATATTTTCAAATTCAAAAATATATTTAATTAAGCTTTACCTTCTACAAAATGTATTTAGCATATATTTAAAACATATTTTTGGCCAGATAATTTTATATTTTTTGCCTTATGGGCAAATACAACAGAATATGTTCTATTCTTTATTAAGTATGTGTGTTAAAGTGAACATAAGATGTAAATTAGAGTAATACAAATATATGTTGTTCATGTTAAGCTCAATATTATGCTCTGTAAAGAAACCCTTGACAAGTAAGAAAAAGTCAAGGCAGCCATCTTGCTTTTCAGGAAATTGCAAGCTATTTCTCTTTAGTAACTAACCACTTTATTCTCAATGACAAATGCATTCATCAAAAGGACAATCAAGTTGGGAACTATATGATGCTTACAGGAAATGTGTGTGATAATATGTGTGATAAATGATCTTTTCATTTGTGTTAGAGATAGTTGTTTAATGAATATTTGTTATGATTGGATTTTATGTCCCCAATCCCCTCTCAACCTCCCTACTGAGGATGCATTAGTAGACTATTAAATAGTGTGCTTAAAACTGTTCTCTGTGCTCAGTAAGCCTTAATGAATGTCAGGGACTTTGCACAGGTTGTATTTATTCCCTTTGCTTAACCATTCCACTTATTAGGTTTTAATGAGACTACAACATCAGAGCCAAAGAAGCGAGAAACCTTTCAAGCACAGGCTTAATCACAGCTCTCTATTATAATTTACAGTGACTATCATATCCAGTTTAATCTGCAAACAATAACGATTATTATACCTTTGCAGAAAATATTAGGAATCTTTTAGAATAAATCTGATTATGTATGTTAAACGAGACTATCAGGTGTCTGCATTGCTTTATTGCATATGGTTAATGCATTAGCTAACATGAACAAACAATGAGCAAAACTTCCACATCATTCAATAATTCAGTTCTTGGTAATTTCAGCATTTACTATATAAAAATTGTAATGCTTTACATTACTGTAGTTAATGTACAGTACCAAAATAAACTTACATTAATAATGCTGAAAAACTATATTGCTTATTGTTAGTTCATGTTAATATTAGTAAAGTTTACTTATGTTAACAGATACAACCTTATTACAAAGTGCTACCTTTTTTTTTATACATTTGCTATATTTACATCTGTTACACATGCTGTAATCGCTACTATTGTATCTATTTGATAACAAGCTTCATTTTGAAGCAAATGTAATAGGCTATTCGACTAAACAGTTAGAATAGTTGAGTTATGTGGCTCAGGTAAAAGGTAAAGGATGCTATTGCTGAGCTAATTACATATTGATCTTGTCTGGCAGCGTAGGTGTGATTGTGACCTTTGAAGTTTGGGCTTGTACATGTGCGCTTGTCAAGTATGTAGAGGGAGTGTATTTCCTAATGTGTGCTGACAAGGAGAGTGCGAGATCCGGTTTAACAACTTGGCTTCCCGCTGCCATGTCTTAGAGAAATTCTTTAAAAACGTTCACTGGATGGACAGCTAAGGTGTTACTAAAGCTTAAGATCTGTCAATGATGGAAAGCTTTTAGAACCAAGATACACTGTCAGAAAAAAATGGTCCTTAGCTGTCACTAGGGCAGTCCCCGGTAAAAGGTCCTAATATCTACCATTTTGGTACAGATGTGTATACATCTGGTATCATTATATGCCTTTGAGGTGCAATCTTTGGTACTCTACCAATATGTACCTCTGAAGTACTATTATAAACTCTATGGTTACAAAGACATACTTTTTGAGTACCACCCATAGGGACCATTTTTTCTGACAGTGTATAAAAACCATTCATGCTCTTAAAGTATACTGTAACATTAATGTGAAAAACAACACATTTTCACAAGTTGGGCATGATGAATAACAATTTTGTTTTATCTCGTTCTCTTATCCCCGACCGGATGCATTTCTGGCCTTTACAAAATATTCTTGCTTGTGTTCAAAGGGGCTCAACCGAAGAGGAACAGAATCCAAGGGTCTACAGATGGAAGCTATAAATGGATTTCAGTCATGTGACCTTTTACGTCATGCCGCCATCTTGAGTACCAGTAGGCTATTGACAAGCATTGGCTACCTTGCTACGATTTACGGATTTCTTATCTTTTACTGTCTATGATTCTTACGGATACAGTAAAGGGCTACGAAAGACAACATGTCGCACCTCGACTGTCATGAAAATAAACGCTACTTTAAAAAAATATATCTTGGTTAGGGTGTGATGCCTACTCGATCCGTAATGCGTTCTTCCAGCCGCTGTCCGCTGCTACCGAACTACCACTATTTTACAACATAAGAAGGCTCAACACAACATGAAACTTTGCTCGAAGTATCACCTGGATCTCTACACATGAACGCGAGCATTGAGAACATTGTTTGTGTACACAGAGTTTACTAAAAAGAAAGGTTTTGTACAACTGACTTTGGCTGTTATGGTGTCCGCTTGTCATCTCTGCCAGACGTAAATAATCGATTTCCAAATGCGAATGAATGAATCTCATATGAGGCTTCATTTTCAACTAGAAGGTCAATATTTTTTTTTCACTTGCGACAAAACAACAAATTATCCGTTCATTTTTATGGAACTATGCTTTAGGAGCTATCCATCTTTACTCTCCTCCCTCCTTACGTCGCATTCGGAGATCGATACATCTTGACTGGGAAGAAGGCGGCGAGCGGACGCCAAATCATCCAAAGTCAGTTGTTCAAAACCTTCTTTTTAGTTAACTCTGTGTTCACAAACAATGTTCTCAATGCTCGAGTTCACGTGTAGAGACACAGGCGATACTTCAAGCAAAATATCATGTTGTGTTGAGCCTTCTTAGTGTTTTAAAAATAGCGATTTTGGTGCTCACAACATATTGAAGGCATAGCTTCTAGTTCTTTCGCGACCACTTCAGGTCCTCAAAATGGTGGAAGACAAGTGAGCGACGTCAGCTGATATTCATGTATACTATGGACATTTTCATTTTTAACTGAAATATGTAATTAAAGATGCATTGAAATATGATTTGCACGTTGCATTGGTCTGCTTGAATTCATGGGCATCTGAAGCAAAAAGAAAATGTGGGTGGGTCCAAAACATTTACTGCAGTAGATGTCATTTTTTTGTGTTCTGGTGCCTTTAAATTAAACAATTGCTTTTTTAACTTAAAAGCTTTGTTTGTCGCAGGAGTGCAGTTGATGAAATAGTGAAAACATGAAATGGAGTTGAAATTGTATGGACTCTAAATGAGCCAAGTGCAATGGATTTGAGAAAGTAATCAAGGCTGTAGCTTAAACGTGGAATGGAGTTAAATTTTTACGGGCATTCCTCTAGTGCAGTGTTTCACATATTTTTAAATAACGAACCACACATGTTGGGCTACATACATGTTGTGACGAACTTTGCATTGAGCGCCCTCGAAAAAAGAAGTCACTGGCCGCCACTGCAAATGATCAAATCTAATTTGAAGCTTGTCCCATATAAACACGCACATCAATACCATCACATTATTAAGTGTTTTACCCTATTATAGGTTTTATCAAACAGAATGATTTTATGTAGGTGTCCACTTTTGATGGTTTAATCTACCATGGTGGTTGGGTCTAAAAAGCAAATATTGTACACTTTCCCCAAACATCACTTTTGGTCACTACTAAACTATAATGCATGAAGAAACAGTGAGAGAAGTGACACAGAGGCCAAATACATTTCTCTATGTGTGTATCCCATGATGCTTAAAAGAAAAGGCTATTTATATTTTAACCTTTATATAAGTAGAAGCAACTTTACAGAATGTGTCAAAATAATCACAATAGGATTTGCTTGAACAAAAAATGCAGCCCTTTATTATTATCAAAGTTATCATCAGGAAAAATAAATCCTGAATTCAGCTGCTCAGCTTCCATCATGTTGTGAATAAGATTTGTCAACACATTTAGGAAGAGTAAGAGGAGAACACATTTAGAGTGAAGGTGAATAATAAGAGATTTTGGTATACAAAAAACCCTGCCTTTATTTTTGTCAGCTTTTGCCATATTTCAAAGATAATCGTGTGCTACCCCTGTGACACCTGTCAGAGCGGTTAGGAGTGATAACCCCCAATCAAAAACTGAAACCACCCCCATAGGAAAGATTACAAATCGTTGAATTTAAGCCATAGATGGGCCAAGAGCAACACAGCAGCCATGGCAACGTAATATATCTGAGGTTGGGATTTGCTAATATGTTTTTACATGCGAGCGGGCTGGCAAGAGGAAATGAGGATGGAGTGATGATTGTTTCGTGCTGCACTGGTGAACAAATGCATGTGAGAAAGAGTGCAACAGTGGCGGACGCAGTCCTATTTCCTAGGAACGTTTGTGAATAAATTAATGGAAAGTAAAATGAAAATAAACTGTATAAATTATGTTAGATGATGATGTACTCATCACTGTTGAATTCAATGTTTGATATGGGTCAAAAGGTAAGCTAATAGTTGCCCTAATGTATTATATTGGAGTCTGGCAGTGTTTGTGATGCACAAGAAAAGCAGAAAATACAGTGGCTTGGTGCTTTTGAGGTAATTTTAATAAAATAAAATTAAATTAATAAAAGCCAAAGTAATTTCATCCTGAGAATATAAAAGGCACAGTTTAGTTCACCTTGACTATAATCAGTATTAAGTGTTACCTGAGCATTCAGTCATGAGTATGTATTCATACTGACTCTCATAATATAATTCATTCAAATTGCACCAAACAGCTTTTTCCTTATCAAACACTTTGAGCACATTTTTTTACATCAATGTACTTTCAATTGAAAAGAAAATGTCCTATTCGTCTATGCACCAGGGCTAGATTTTTGGGGTTGGGGTTGAGAAATAGGCTCTGCAACTCTGGGTCCTGAGATGAGTCAAGCCTACTAAATGGCTGGGGAATGGGGGCTTTAGGGCTCACCATGCTATGTACTAGCACCTCTAATAAGTTGGTACCTATCTGGTTAAATCTTTTCTCTTAGGAATTAAATTACTTTTTGGTTTTGTTAGTCACAAACCACCATCTACGAGGGAATAGTGACACTTGCTCGGGTCACTGTAGCTGTCCTCTTGTGCACGTCAATAGATCAAATTACCTGTAATGAAGCACAAAAACAGCAACAGGTTACAACACAAAGGACAGCGATTATAACACTGCGAAACAAAGACAATTTTTTTTGAAAACTAAAAGAGGTAACCATAGATAAATTTCAGATAGGCCTACATATCCTTAAAGTATCACCATTGTTTAAGGCTTTGTTGCTTCTGTAAGGGAGGGTGATACATTTTGTCATAGTGCGACATATGCATATGCAAACCAACATTTGCCTAGCTTACTTTTTGTAATTTATGCATATTAAACTGCAATGGGATAAAATGTTTACCTCATTAAATTTGCGCACTTTAGCATCAGATATTTAATCTTATTTTTAAGGTCAAGGTCACGTCTGTATAGAAATTATAGCAGTAATGCATCTCTCTTTCTCTCCATCCACCAAGCACTCTTGCCTGTGTGTGAAACTTTATTTGTACATTATTTCATGCCACAAAATGGAAGTAAAATATGTTTAGTCAACAGCTGTTTATTAGGTGTAAAGATGTGTTTGTAAAGCCTTTATTTGTCATGCCCACCTGAAGGGGAACAAAAACATGCCTTTGGAATAAAAACACACTATGAACTGACCTTTAATGTCATTATGCAATGGATAAATAGAGGCACTGTCAGGTTCAGTGTTAAAATTGATGTTTTTGAAAGCAAATTATTTGTAAAAGACCACAGGTTCCCTTTATATTTAAAAGAATGTTGCAAAGAGTGTTTTCCAGTGGTCTGGTCTGACAGTAGTATGCTGATTTGCAGTAGTATGTTAACTTGACAGTAGTACAACATGTTAGTTTGACAAAAATTTGTTCATTTGATGTTGTTTGATGCTAATTGGTAGTAGTATGTTAGATTGTCAACAGTAGATTCATTTAACCTGTTAGCCAGCACTTCTATTTTTGAGCATTTTCTGAAAAACGACAACTCCAAACTAAAACCTCTGCAGCTCTTAAACCCTATGGTCTATATTCATAATTCTGGTCTTGTTTGAAACTAGACACTTGACATATTGTTGCCTAATAGTCATAACAACTCAGAGTAGTAAAGAAACAGAGTAAAACAAGGTAAAATATACATTAAATGACTTCCGTTTTTCTTTAAATAACATTCACTTAGCAAAAAAGGTATGAAATGGTCATCTGAGACACCTGGGGACACCATATAGGTAAACTGAATGTCTGACCATGCTGTGATTCAAATTTGAGAATGATACTCCAAAAAATGTTGTTTCTGTGAGCTTTTATTTCAAAAAAGTCCAGGCGTCCTTTCAGAAAAAGTGCACTTGGAAACTCCAAATATACACATGATAACAAAATGACATGATTATCAAAAGAAAATGAGTCAGGACTACATATTACATGATGTATATCAATTCAGAACTTCTCTGCCCACCAAAGCACATAGAAAAAACTATTTCAGAAAAAAACATTTGCACATTATAACAAAATACTTGCTATTTTGAATGTGGTCGCTCATGAATGCACTCCAGATTCCAGTCCTCCTCTGGATGTCAGCTGAAGACCTGTTACATCACAACACAACACAACACAACACAACACAGACACACACAAAGCAAGAGAGGATCTTAGTTTGAGTCAAAAGTTAGAGACATACAACTATTTGTATGAGAAACTATGATGTAATATACATGAACATAATACATACACACATACACACATTACATGAATATATTTATAATTACAAATGTCTTATGTTTGCCAAATAACCTATATTTCTCAGCTGGTAATACTCATATTTTCCACCACATATCTTATTTTCTAGTTTTTAGATTGTATATTCTGTGCATTTGATTCATATAGCTATAAAAATGATCCATTTATATAACATGTCATAGAAAATGAAACCATGTAAAACTCGTATTTTAGTCATCTCCACTGTTACTTTATAATCAAAACAGCTAACAAGAAACAAGAAATGTAACGTAAAATAAATAATGAACAAAAGAATCCACTTACTTTATCCAAGCGAGCGTAGCTGAGCTCATAGTCCGGTCCATCTCTCGTCGACGACGCGGTTTGTTTATATCCAATCTTGTATTTTTGCTCCGCGATCATGCTCTTTATCAACTTCTCCAAAACACTCTCAACACAAACAAGTCCTCTGCAGTCGACAATCCACAATGGAGATGTTATATCTAACCTTTGAGAGGTTTCTCAGCGGCTCCGGAGAGCCTAGCCGGCTGCTATGCTACCCAAACAAACAAACGCGCACCGAGGGGGCGTGGGCATTTCTCTGCATGCGCTTCTGTAGATTTGCGCAGAAGTACACTTTAATGACGTAATTTGAATCCTTGTAATCGTTTCATGATTGGTTACTACCCCTGCCCATCAAAACTTTGCTGGCTAAGCATTGGCTGGCTTTGTTTTGGCGTAATCCAGTCAAAAGCCTATGGTTAGCTGAAGGACATCTCTTTGGGCAAATCGGTGTTCGCGTCACATTTTGAGTTGTCAAACCTTATCTGATTGAACAAAACAGAAAAATAGGGCGGGATCTTTATCGGAAGAGTCTAACGAAGCAGGAAGAGATGGATTTTCACTGATAAAACTCGATATTTGATAGAAAATAAACATGATCGATCATACTTAGCGGACGCGCGGATGTAATTAAAGGAGGGTATTGCTGGATTTCTCACTATTTTTCATTGTTTTGGATTAAAACGTGGGATGCTTTTTGAAGAGTGGACCCTTACATTGCAATGCACGTTGAAGTTTTTGGGAATTGTCAGAAATTATCAGAACCATATGGCAAGACATGTGAGTACCCACAAATTTTTTTATATGCATTCCGTCTGCATTTTATTTAATCTTATCCACACCAGTGTATTGATTGCAAAAATAAGCTCAGAACATGAATTTTGAGTGTTTAAACTTTCAAATAATGTAAAGTTTATGATTGTTGATTGAATATTTGATGTTAAACAAAGTACAAAAACACGTAAAAACGCCCCCTAGGGACCGCCGCCGGGCCGGTGCGTGTTAAGAAGTTTTTAACAGTAAGTTTGAAAATATGGTTTGACAGCAGGATGCTCATTTGTAAAGTTGACAATATTTATTTAAATAGTCACATTCCTCCTGATCCCATTTTTTTAATCCTAGTTAGTGTGTAATGTTGCTATAATAGCATAAATAATACCTGTAAAATGCTAAAGCTCAAAGTTCACTGCCAGGCGATATATTTTCTTTAACAGAATTCGCCTTTAAGCTTACAGCGAACGGCCGTTTGTACTACAGCCCTCTGCTTCCTGCTTTAATGACGTCAGTAGAACAGTTTTTTGACTAAACCCCGCCCACAGGAATACATCAGTCAGCAGCTAATTGCAAGCTAAGCTGCTTTCGTATCACAACACACTAAACAAGTTACACAATCAGAACTTGATACAACTCATAGAACAAGGAAGACATCAGCCTGTTTTGAGGACAGTGAAAACAGAGCTATACAGATAAGTTGTGTGATATAAGATAATTGTGTGAAAAATACTGAATTTTTTTTACATTTGAAACATGAACACGTTATATTGCGCACTGTAAACACAATCAAAGCTCCAAAAACACAGAAAAAAACGGGAGCTTTAACAGTATGCTGGTTTGACAATATTAATATGAAAGTAGTATGTTGGTTTGATGATAGCACGTTAGATTGTCTATAATATACTTATAACAGTAGGCTACGCATTTGAAAGTAGTATGTGAATTTAATAGTATGCTGGTTTGACAGCAGTATGTTAATTTGCAAGTAGTATGTGTGTTTTGATTGTAAAATGTAAAATTGTATAATTCTATAATATGTTTAAAACAGTATTCTAATTTGACTGTGGTAATTAAGGCTGGCAATATGTTTATTTGACAGTATGCTGATACAACAGTAGTATGTGATTTTACCAGTATGCAGGTTTGACAGTGGTATGCTAATTTGACAATGTTACTTTGTAGTATGCTCTTCGGACAGTAGTATGCTCTTCTGACAGTAGTATGTAGGCTTGAAAATAATATGCTCTTCTGACATTAGTATGCCCTGTGGACAGTAGTATGTAGGCTTGAAAATAGTATACAGTTTTGACATTAGTACTGTATGCTCTTATGAAAGTAGTATGTAGGCTTGACAAAGTAGTATGTAGGCTTGACAATAGTATGATCTTATGAAAGAAGTATGTATGTTGGGATTCTTTTTGTGTGTTTTTTATATTATTATTTTCTTTTCAAGTTTTGGTTTATTTGGCTTATTTCCTGTGTTCCTTGTTTATTATATTTTGTACTGTGTTTTGATTAGGGTCTTGTCTTTGATTGTGGTTTTGATTTGCATTATATCTTGTTTTGTTTCTTATCCTGTCTTTGTATTTGATTTATATTGTCCCTGTGGTTTAAGTATTATTTCTAGGGTTTATGTTTGTATTTGAGTCTTGCCTGTTTCTCCTCGTGTTGATTTATTGTCTCCGCCTAGTCCTTTGTTACCCTGGTTACTCATTGTCTTCATGCTCCTCCCCTTGTTTGTTGTCATAGTGTTTCATTGTTCTGGTAATTTCATTGGTCAATATTGTGTATATATTCACTTCCTGTTCACCCCTTTGTCACGGTCCATTGTCTTAATGTTACGGTGTGTTGCGCTGAGTTTTCGTGTGGTTTTTTGCTAACCTGTGGAAATAAATATTTTAACTGCACTTTGATCCATCCTCTCTTTTCTTTCGTGTGCTCATCGTGACAATGTAGGCTTGACAAAATAATGCTGTTTTGACAAAAACATGTAGGCTTGAAAATAGTATCATCTTTGACATTAGTATGCTCTTATGAAAGTAGTATGTAGGCTTGAAAATAGTATGCTCTTTTGACATTAGTATGCTCTTATGAAAGTAGTATGTAGGCTTGACAAAATGATGCTCTTTTGACAATAATATGTAGGCTTGAAAATAGTATGATCTTTGACAGGAGTATGCTCTTAAGAAAGTATTATGTAGGCTTGAAATTAGTATGCTCTTTTGACATTAGTATGCTCTTATGAAAGTATGTAGGCTTGACAAAATGATGCTCTTTTGACAATAATATGTAGGCTTGAAAATAGTATGATCTTTGACAGGAGTATGCTCTTAAGAAAGTAGTATGTAGGCTTGAAATTAGTATGCTCTTTTGACATTAGTATGCTCTTATGAAAGTAGTATGTAGGCTTGACAAAATGATGCTCTTTTGACAATAATATGTAGGCTTGAAAATAGTATGATCTTTGACAGGAGTATGCTCTTAAGAAAGTAGTATGTAGGCTTGAAATTAGTATGCTCTTTTGACATTAGTATGCTCTTATGAAAGTAGTATGTAGGCTTGAAAATAGTATGCTCTTCTGACAGGAGTATGTAGGCTTAACAAAAGTAGGCTCTTCTGACAGTATGCTCTTCTGACAGTAGTATGTAGGCTTGAAAAAATTCTGCTCTTCTGACAGAAGTATTCAGGGATGTTGAAAGTCACATGTTTGACTGCCGTTCCAGTGGACTTTCACGGGTAGAAGTTTGGAAAAACACAGGTTACAGGTTACCTGGTATGCGGAATCAGAAGTTAGCCAGTAGCAATGGAATCTTTCAGTTGTTTTCTGTGAAGCTGAGAACAGGGCACAGCTTGAACATCGATCCAAGTCACAAGAGGGTGCCAGAAAAGCTAATTGTTTTGGATGCAAATGTCCGTGGCTGTGTCGGCAGGGTACATGTAGGCATACTAAACTGATGCAGATGTGCTTGCCAAATTAAGTGTATACTGTAACTAAATACATAAAAAAGGTGCTAAATAGCACTAAAAGTGATTCACTGACTGTAAGGCAGGGGTGTTCAATCCTGCTCCTGGAGTTTTGCTCCAACCCTAATCAAACATACCTGCTAACCAACGTCTTATTAGGCAAACAAGAAACTTTCAGACAGGTGTGTTGAGGGAAGTTTCAGCTAAACTCTGTAGGACACCGGCCCTCCAGGACAGAGTTAAGATCCTGCTGGAGAACCACTTTAAGCACTATATAGCACTTATTTAGAACACTATGGTGCTATAGTCATAATAGTATAATGTAATAGTGATGATGTGATTTGGCTATTAAAACTCATTTGAAACATTTAGGCAAAACATCCTCCTAAAGTCCTGTGCGTTTTAAAAACCTGCTGGTAAAATTTCAAGGATGATCTACCGATACTTGTCCTCAGTGCTGCAAAACTTGTTTGCTTCGTGACACGAAAGCTTTTAAAGATGTTCTAGTTCTGTTTTCAAGGACGTCAAATTTAGAACACAACAGATATCTAAAGGTTTCATGGTGGACAGCTGTAATAAATGGCCTGCCTTAGCAAGTCATGCTAATGATTGAATACATTGGACATTTTTCTTTAAAGAAGGAATAAAAGCTCAGCTCTGCTTAATAGACAAATTGACAATAACATAAAGCAGAGGATTAACAACATTTTTTTCAAGACAGATAAAGCATTCGACGGCATGTAAAAATAACTGAAAATAGTACATTTAGATTTCTCAACAAACTATAAATGGTCAAGTATCTCTCAAATCCCTTACATAATTTGCATAGATGTTAGAGAAGGAATGCATAAAAGCACAAGAGAGACTGCTGTAGTATTTATGCCTGTAATATTTCTGTTGGCGCTAAAAATATAAACCAACACTTGTGAAACATTTGGGAAGAACACCTACATTTATTGATAAAGGTTCATGGCCATTGAAAGCTTTAGGATGTGCTTTCTCATTGTTAAAGCATTGTAAGTCTTGAACAGGAGAGTTTTTGGAGTAAAACGAAGCTGGGGGAGAGGACTCAAACTGACAATGTATTCCTCCTTGAATCAGAAGGGCCGGAGGATATAATAAAGCATGGGCATGGTCGTCATGTTGAAAGGTGATTGGGCTTCATTTAAACAATCATCTGACATTTAGAGAGAGAAAAAGTTGCTTCACATGCTGAGCTCAGTGTGAGTTTAAATCTGTTCTCTTCTGCACTCATTCTCTCCCAGTCTCCTGCATTATATTTCTGTCCTTCAACATTGTCAATGAAATGTAAAGTTTACAGCAGTGCAAAGTGAACATGTCCACAGTAAAATTGAACCACAAACTACCTAAAAGTTACCTTTCAAGCAACTGCTGTCTGAAAATATAAAAACATTCACATTCTACTCACCAACATAAAGTCAGGTGATCATAAAAAAGTATATGTGTGACAACCAATTATTTGCAGTCTTTATAATATCACAAATACTATTAATCTAACACAGTTTTATTAATCTAACAAAACTTGTCATTACAAGTTTAAATGCTTCTTTATAAACAATATGGACATTTTTTTATAGGAGTCCTAAAGGTTCATCATATGTGGGTGACATCCTTGAGTAACACCCAATCAACTTTATCACTGTGTAGATACTAATTTTTATGTTGCTCATTGCCTTACCATCACAAACTATTGAATCTACAAAATATGGTATATACCATAGTTAAAAAGGCTACCCTACGTGATAGGCGGGCACTTTACCTCATCCTCCCAACCAACTACAGTACTGTGCAAAAGTCTTAGGCCACCATGCCAGAATTTTTTTGTTGTTTTTGCAGTGTTATAGTGATCATATATAATTGTTTTTCAGTCTCTTTACTAGAATACATCCAGAAAATACAGGAAATGTGTATGTAGTATTAAAAACTGTATAAAAATGTAAACTGATGTGTCAAGTTTTTAGGGTAAACTCCCCTTCCACTTGAGCAATAGCAGAAGACTGCAGGATCTCTTAAACCTAAATATAATTAAATCCTAATTTCTAATTTTAAAGAAATTAATCTTTTTACTTCATTCTGCTCAAAAACCTCAAAATGTGTTTTAAAAGTAGTGCCTTTTTTGTACATATTTCCTGTATTTTTTGTGTGATTCTTAATAAAATAGATTTAAAAAAATAAATAGGGATGGACAATAAAACGTCTAAAACAACAAGTCTGGTGGTGGTGGCCTAACGGCGCATTCAGACGGGGTGTAAGCGTTAACGCTTCCCATTCACTTTTAATGGGTGATGTCATGCGTTGCCGAACTGAATTGTGGATCCGTCTGCGCCGCGTCAGTGCCGTTGCTCGCGGCAGAAGTTGAACATTTCTCAACTTTTCAAGCGGCAACGCGTGCGTCAGCCAATCAGATCGCCTTATGCAAATAACCTAGGCAGAGCCAGCCAATCATGTTTATGGAAGAACGGAGCATGTGTAGCAGCCACTGGGATTGGCTGTTGGCCACGCTTCAGACAAGCCTTCCGTTAAGCGTTAACGCTTACGCCCCGTGTGAATGCGCCGTAAGACTTTTGCACAGTACTGTACATCAGAAATATCTTCCTTTGCAAGTTCTTTAAAGTTGTGTTTCCATGTTGTTTTCGAACCAGAAAGCACCCACTTTTGACAAGCGTTTATGCGTCTGGATTGAACTTTCGGTCTCTGTTTGTTTAATGGTCTGACTGGTGGCTAAACTGAACTCTGGAATATATTCGTCATCGAAAATAACAAATGTTTTGGTTTAAAGACAAGGGAAGACCTCGATCATCGTTTGAAGAGAGGTTTGGCAGCCGATCTGTACAGTAGTTAACATTACATAGTACACATTTTACACAGTAACATTAGCCCAGTGTAGTTTACCCTTTAGCTTTTGGAAATTATTCAGCATTTTTAAGAGTGTACATATTTAACACGTACAATGAAATGAAATAATAATTACCATATACACAATATTTATACCATCCAATGTAGCAACCAAACCCTCAGCTGGAGTTTTACCCATAACAAAACAACATCATCAGAATAAACACAACCGCTTAACAGCACTGCATTATAAGCAAGCTAATTTGATTACAGTGACTGAGCTCTAATTGACTATTTATTCTGTACATTTATATAAACATATGCATTTGATTTGATCTTATTAACTTGCTTCTTACTATACTTGAAAAATTCAGAAATAACTGTAAATTATAGCTTTGGTCTGCATAGATGTTTCAAAACTGATTTCAGTAGATTCTGATGTAGCATGATAAAAAATACATACATACATATAATCTCTAAGTCCAAGTAGTGTGAAATTACATACACTCAAATATTGGGTAGAATGCTTTTCCATTGTAAACTACACTATGTGTTCTATTTTCTATATTGAAAATCAAGTTTATTTATATTCAACATTTCTCTCAGCTTGTTGACAATCTCGGATGTCTATTTTTTGTGAGATCACTGAACTGAATTCTTCATGCTTTCCCATGAGATGTTTGTAACATGTAAATGATGTTTACAGTTTTGACAATAATAAGTTATCTTAAGAGACAGCACAGTACTTGTTAAAGCAGTTTTCATTATGTTTATATACTATAAAGTACCTTACAATGCTGCCTCTATATTAAGCATTTACAGTATTGTAGCATGTGTTATTTAGCCTTCCTGTAGCTTAGCTGATAGAGGAATGTGTTAACACTGCAAAGGGTTGTGGGTTCGATAAAAGACATTTTGGATAAAAGTGTCTGCCAAATGCATTAATGTGAACCTAAACTTGGATGACAAATAATAAAACCCTCCAAACACTTTGATCCTTTTAAAACTGATATTTCACATTTAACAGGCTGATTTTTTCTCCACCATCAGAACCTGACATTTTCAGTGCTATTGAATTATTACATTTAACAGCAGACGTCTCATCTCATAAAGTACAAAGGTCCTCAGAACAGAAAGCCTTTCTACTGCAAAGAGATACTCAAAATTAATAGGAAAATGGTCTGGTTCTGATAAATCATAACCTTTTAGTTCAATACTGGAGTGCCTTTTTTTAAAACAATAGTTGTACATTTCACATCCGAGTCACGTTACACCCGTGTTTTACAGCGGAAATTGATGTCTCACTAAAGGTCATATGCCACAGACTTGTCATTGTGTGTATATTGAAGTAAATTCCTTTTTGTCCTTTAGAAAGGTGAAGACAGATTCATGTTTGCCTATGTGAATTTCATCAGTGATTCTGCTTTAAAAACCCGTTTGTGACTTTTTAAAAGTTATTTTTTAAATATACATAGGTTTTTATATGAATGTAAAACAATTAATTAAGATATGGGGCCCTATTTTAACAATCTAAGCGCATTGTCTAAAGCGCACAGCGCAACGTCTAAATTGGCGTGTCCGAATCCACTTTTGCTAATTTGACGATGGGAAAAATGGTTTGTGTGCCAAGCGCAGGGTCGAAAAGGCTTGATCCAATTTTTTTAATGATTAATGGGAGTATTTTGGGCGTAACGTGCAATAAACCAATGAGAGTCTCAGCTCTCATCACCTTTAAAAGCAAGTTGCGCTGGCGCTATGTCTAATCCCTTTTTAGATGACGGACTTTGTAAACTGAAAAACTAAGCGGAGGAAGAAGACCCCCAGTTTAAGAATAATGTTAAATAATTGTGTTGTTTTTCACTTGTATTGAAATTGTTATTTCTTCATTAAAACATTTAAAACCTGTTTTCTTTTAGTCAGAAAGCAGGCTTTTAATTGCTTCAAATGTACGGCTATCCAATATCATCAAAAATTATTTACAAGTATGTAAGAAAAGGGTTGTACTGTAAAAATACTTTATTTGTTACAAACAGGAGATAAAGAATTTACAAACGGCCCTCCGCAAGGTTCAGCACTTGGACAGCGTCAGTTTTTTTTAAGCAAAGAGTTTTTTTAAGCATTACTTAAAAATGTTTCTCATCTCACCATATCCACAGGTACTGTAAGGACTCTGCCATAGTCTGGTTTGGTAATTATATCTAGTTGTGTATGGCAGGGTCCTGACAGTACAATGTTTTGTGTGGGAGAGCGTGGTTTTGATATTGTCATATCAGACCACGTTTTTCCCATGTCTTGTGACTTTTCCCCGCTCCCTTGTATTCTCTTGTCATTGTGTGTTATTTTTCCCCGCTCCCTTGTATTTTCCAGTCTTTGTCTTTTAGGTCTTGTTTAGTCTAGTGTTCTGTTTTCATGTATGTATATGTGCATGTGGATGTATGTATGTGTATGTATGTGTATTTGTATGTGTGTGTATATATGTGTATGTATGTGTATATATATATATATATATATATATATATATATATATATATATATATATATATATATATATATATGTAGGGATGTATGGATGTTATATGTATATATGTGTATATTGTATGTATGTGTGTATATGTTTTTATATATTTGTATATATTTATATATATAAATATATTTATGGTTTTGTCTTGTGGGTACTGTGGTTGTCTTGTGTTTGTATGTGTTTTACAGGTTCACTTGTGCTTCCCTCACAGGTGTTCCTGTTCAGTTTGATTGCCTCCTCTCGTCTTCCTCACCTGTTGCTTGTTTTCCCGTCATCATGTCTGTGTATTTAAGCCCTGTGTGTTTGTTTGTTCCTTGCAAGTTCGTTTGTCATAGTTTGTTGAGATACTCGCCTGTCACTTTGTCTTTATACTAGTCTGTCACAGTGTATGTTCTTGCCATTTCTAGCTAAGCTAGTTCCTAGTCGTGTTTTGTGTCTGTTTCTTGTTGTGGAATTATCTCTCCTACCCCAGTCTGTGCTCTCTGCTACCCGGGAGTTTTTCTGTGGACTCTGATTACTCGACGGCTCTCAGAGACTGTTTCTCACTCACCAGTTACGGACCACTCTCCTTCTGCCTGCTTAACTGCCTGCCTGTTTTATTGACTGCCTTTTGTGCTTACAGCAGCGCACACTCGCCGCGGCATTGCCGCTGTCCAGTAGGAGGGTCCTTCAGCACTGAAGCTGCACGGCTTCTCCCTTCAGCACCACTAACGCTCTCTCTCTGCCCGCCACAGGATCTCCTCTTCCATCTGCCTCGAGTGCCTGTAGTCAGACTGTCATCTGGCCTTTTGTGGTTGGCCCCCACATATACTCTCTCCCACCGTTCGCTGTCTGGCCGGAGCCCGAACGTGTGTGGCTCTCCTCCCCGGTGCTTGTGTGTGCTCCCCGCCTCAGCCGTCTGCCCTGGTGTGGCTTTATGCCCAGACGCGCAATTGTCTGTTTACCCACATTATTATTTAAATAAAACCTTCTGTTTACTGCATTGGGATCTTCTCTGTTTTCTTGAGTCCTGACAGAACGAACTTGCCATAAATGGATCCCGCAGATACAGAATCTGGCTGTTCAGCGACCGCTCAGCTCTCCACTACTGCCCAGGAGGAGGATTCGGCCTTCACTGCCCACCGTAACCACCATGCCCGTTTACTCTTTGGCATGCGGCAGAGAGGAGCAGAGATCCGGTCCTTCGCCTCCAAGTTCTTGGAGGAGGCTCGTCTTGCCGGTCTTAGCGGGAACGAGCTAAAGGTCATCTTCTATGCCTGTCTCGATGAGCCTCTCAAATCCAGTGAGGTGGAGTTGCTCAAGCCCTTAGACTTCGTTGACATGGTGAGCTACGTCATGAACAGGCCCGAACCCAAGTCCAGACCTCTGTCACCTGTCCCAGAGGGCCGCGTTGTCGGGAGGATGGTCCTGGAGAGCTCAGCACCCACCACATCTAGCTCCATAAGCTCCGCCCCGCCAGCCAGCCTTCGGGGTAGTCGTCTGGCGATAAGGGGAAGGGGCATTCAGACCGGGGCGATCAGGTTGGGGAGGTCGACTTTCATCTCTCCAGCGCCGGTGCCTACGCCCGCACCCGATCTCCTTCCTGCATTACCGGTCTCCGGACGGAGGAAGAAGAGGAAGAAGGACTCCTCCGCTCTTCAACCAGCTGCCACCCCTCAGTTCTCTGAGAAGCCTCCGCTGCAGCCCCTGCCGTCTGCGCAGCCTCCGCTGCAGCCCCTGCCGTCTGCGCAGCCTCCGCTGCAGCCCCTGCCGTCTGCGCAGCCTCCGCTGCAGCCCCTGCCGTCTGCGCAGCCTCCGCTGCAGCCCCTGCCGTCTGCGCAGCCTCCGCTGCAGCCCCTGCCGTCTGCGCAGCCTCCGCTGCAGCCCCTGCCGTCTGCGCAGCCAACCGCAGCAGCCTTTGTCTCTGTCCCGTCTCCGCTGCCGTCCGCAGCGGCCCCTGCCACTGTCCCTGTCTCGTCTCCGCTGCCGTCCGCAGCGGTTCCTGCCACTATTCCTGTCTCGCCTCCGCAGCCGTCCGCTGCGCCCCCTGTCACAGTCTCCATGTCGTCTTCGCTGCCGGATGCAGCGTCCCCTGTCATTGTCACTGTCTCCATGTCGTCTCCGCCGCCAGACGCGGCGCCCCCTGTCATTGTCCCTGCCTCGCCTCTGCAGTCACCCGCTGCACCTCCTGTCATTGTCCCTGCCTCGTCTCCGCTGCCGTCTGCAGCGGCTCCTGTGACTGTTCCTGAGTTGTCTCCGCTGCCGGCCACAGCGCCCCCTGTCATGTTTCCTGTTTCCCCTCAGCCTGTAAACCCTGACCTAGTTGTTCCTGCCTTGCCCCAAGCTGTTTCCTCCCCACGGAACCCTGTTAGGCCTGCCCGGCCTCCACGTACCCAACCCTCAGCTACTCCCCGGGGTCAGAAGGCTCGCCCAGTTCCCAGTCCCATCCCTCCTCCTGTGAACGTTGTTGTTCCCCCGCCCCCCCCTCCCTTGTTTGTTGTTCTTGTTGTCCCACCCGAATCCTCTAGTTGTCCTGTCTTGTCTTCCCTTGTTAGTGTTTGTCATGTTTTCGTGGGTGCTGTCCAGTGTCCAGTCTGTCTTGTCCTGTGTCTCTCCTTGAGGGCCGCCAGGTGGCGTCCCTTGAGGGGAGGGTCCTGTAAGGACTCTGCCATAGTCTGGTTTGGTAATTATATCTAGTTGTGTATGGCAGGGTCCTGACAGTACAATGTTTTGTGTGGGAGAGCGTGGTTTTGATATTGTCATATCAGACCACGTTTTTCCCATGTCTTGTGACTTTTCCCCGCTCCCTTGTATTCTCTTGTCATTGTGTGTTATTTTTCCCCGCTCCCTTGTATTTTCCAGTCTTTGTCTTTTAGGTCTTGTTTAGTCTAGTGTTCTGTTTTCATGTATGTATATGTGCATGTGGATGTATGTATGTGTATGTATGTGTATTTGTATGTGTGTGTATATATGTGTATGTATGTGTATATATATATATATATATATATATATATATATATATATATATATATATATATATATATATATATATATATATATATATATATATATATATATATATATATATATATATATATATAGGGATGTATGGATGTTATATGTATATATGTGTATATTGTATGTATGTGTGTATATGTTTTTATATATTTGTATATATTTATATATATAAATATATTTATGGTTTTGTCTTGTGGGTACTGTGGTTGTCTTGTGTTTGTATGTGTTTTACAGGTTCACTTGTGCTTCCCTCACAGGTGTTCCTGTTCAGTTTGATTGCCTCCTCTCGTCTTCCTCACCTGTTGCTTGTTTTCCCGTCATCATGTCTGTGTATTTAAGCCCTGTGTGTTTGTTTGTTCCTTGCAAGTTCGTTTGTCATAGTTTGTTGAGATACTCGCCTGTCACTTTGTCTTTATACTAGTCTGTCACAGTGTATGTTCTTGCCATTTCTAGCTAAGCTAGTTCCTAGTCGTGTTTTGTGTCTGTTTCTTGTTGTGGAATTATCTCTCCTACCCCAGTCTGTGCTCTCTGCTACCCGGGAGTTTTTCTGTGGACTCTGATTACTCGACGGCTCTCAGAGACTGTTTCTCACTCACCAGTTACGGACCACTCTCCTTCTGCCTGCTTAACTGCCTGCCTGTTTTATTGACTGCCTTTTGTGCTTACAGCAGCGCACACTCGCCGCGGCATTGCCGCTGTCCAGTAGGAGGGTCCTTCAGCACTGAAGCTGCACGGCTTCTCCCTTCAGCACCACTAACGCTCTCTCTCTGCCCGCCACAGGATCTCCTCTTCCATCTGCCTCGAGTGCCTGTAGTCAGACTGTCATCTGGCCTTTTGTGGTTGGCCCCCACATATACTCTCTCCCACCGTTCGCTGTCTGGCTGGAGCCCGAACGTGTGTGGCTCTCCTCCCCGGTGCTTGTGTGTGCTCCCCGCCTCAGCCGTCTGCCCTGGTGTGGCTTTATGCCCAGACGCGCAATTGTCTGTTTACCCACATTATTATTTAAATAAAACCTTCTGTTTACTGCATTGGGATCTTCTCTGTTTTCTTGAGTCCTGACAGGTACAGAGTAATCATATACAAGAAATCCGTGAGTTAGCATAAAAAAAAAACATTTAAAAACAGATGCATTTATTTTAAGCAAAGCATTTATTTACTTACCAGGCTACAGGTGAAGCAGCTCTTTGTGTCTTCTAACGTCTCATAATAGTCCTCATTTATGTCCAAGAGACTCAATAATAATCTTTTACATTCAATCCTTTAATCTTTCATATTTAAAAGCGTTTTTGTGCTGCTGCGCATTCATGTATGTGATAAGCAAACCCGTGTTGTCCCGTTTAGGCGCATATTACTAATGCGCTCTTTAAATAACAAAAAAAACATATTGCGCCATTGACTTTAGACCAGGTTTTTTTTTGGGTCAATGGCGTAGTCTATTTTAGTTGCCTCAAAATAGCAATGCGCCAACAATGGGCCTGAACACACCTCATTTTCAGACCAGAACGCCCATGGGCGCAAAAGGGGGCGCAAATGCATTTGCTATTTAAACAAAGCTGCGCTAAATGTGAAAATTATAGTTGCGCAGGGTGGAAACTAGCAAAATACACTTGCGTCACGCATTGCGCTGCATTGCGCCGGGTGTAAGATAGAGCCCTAAGAGTCAACAATATTAAAAATGTAATGCAAAGTATACAGTGGTGTGAAAAAGTGGTAAGTAAATTATCTGGATTTTTTTTAAGAAAATGGACTTATCCTTAAAAACATAACTTAACTGTGGTTTATCACACGTGAGTTTAATTTCTCTAGTCACACCCGGGCATGATTAATGCCACACCTGTTTGGAATCAAGAAATCACTTAAATAGGAACTGCCTGACAAAGTAAAGCAAACCAAAAGATACTTAAAAGCTAGCTATCATGCTGAGATCCAAAGATATTCAGAAACAAATGAAAAAGAAAGTAACTGAGCTCTATCAGTCTGTAAAAAAGGTTATAAAGCAATTTTTTTAAAGCTTTGGGACTCCAAGCTAACCACAGTGAGAGCCATTATCCACAAATGGCAAAAACATGAAAAAGTGCTAAACCACAATCTTGATATAAGTAAGACGGAAAATGAAAAACTTTGCAGACACAGAACAAGAAACATCAGGAAATTGTAGGCACATTAAGTCTGTAATTTAGCTTTAATCTTTGCTTGTTTTCTTTCGCCTCATCTGTGTCTTGTTACCTGAGACCCAGACCTGTGGATAATGAGGAGATGATAGGAACATTACTGTCACACATCTGACTAGACAGAATGAGCGTGGGAGGCAACCATTCATCTCATCTCCTGAACAACAGTCCAAGCCATCATATGAATGATAATGAAGCCCTGAACACAAAGCTTAGTCTCAAGAAATACAAATGTGCTTTGCTTACATAAACATGGAAGCTTACAAGTTAAATTTACAATTCTTATCAAAGTAACGCAGATAAAGTACCCACATACAATAAGACATACAAAAATCGTGCACCCCGTCTTTAAATATAAATGTCATATCTGAAAGATTATGGGTGTCTTAATCACTCATAATCATATAGATATGAAATTAATATGTAATGACGTTAGGTGACGGTAACTTGGACTTCTATGTGTATGACTGTGTGGGTTGCCAGATCTGCGCAACATAACCAGCCCTATAGTCATTTAAATGTAGCCCAAAAGCAACCCAATGACAATTCACAGCCTACATACCAACAAATGATGAACAAAATCCAGCCCTTTTCAACCCCCTTTTAAAAATGTAACTTAAAAGTAGCTCAATTTTTTACTCTGCCTGAAGGCAGCGGACTTGGCAACACATTTTCGCGCTCTGACATTGATTTCTCCGTCAGTTTTTGTGCTCTCGGTTAAAGTGTTTTGTTAAATGAATTGGGTTACTACTACGTTGCAATGCATACAGATTCAGTTTTTTTGTGCCACCATTATCAATGTAAATAATTACACTAGCAATTAAAGTACATTTTAAAAATTTAAACTTGAGGTACACGTGCCCCAGTAAAAGGGGTCTAGCGACACCCCTGCCTCAAGCCATCTACAATGTATAAGATTATCTTTTTTAGATAAACACAATCGAAGTTATATTAGAAAATGTCCTGGTTTTTCCAAGCTTTATAATTGTAGTAAATGGTGCTTCTGATTTGAAGCCCAAAAGAGTCATCCATCCTTCACATAAGTAATCCACAAAACAATACAATATTAAAAAAACTAGCATCGGTAACGACCGGCGTGTGTTTACCAGAAGCTAGTTATTTTAGTTTAGTAATTAACTAAAGTAATACCCAACCACACCTGGTGACATATTGATGACATATTGACGTCTTGTGAAGCCAATCGATCAGATTTTGCTAGAAATTGAACGCATTTACAACATTATTAGCATTAATGCAGAGCCTGATTGAAAAATCTGATCGATTGGCTTCACAAGACGTCAATATGTCATCAATATGTCACCAGGAGTGGTTGGGAATTACTTTTGTATTGGATGTATCTGCTTTTTGATCTCTCAAAGTGGTGGAAAACGTTGACTTGCATTCTATGAATCACAAGGGTTTCTTTAAAATATCGTCTTTATTGTTCTACTGAAGAAAAAATGTCATGGATGGCCTGAGGGTGAGTAAGTAAACAGCATTTTATTTTTATTTTGGGGTGAACCATTCCTTTAATTTATTCAGCTATCAAACAAACTTGTTTTTCCACAGTTCAAAGCTATTTTGTTCTGTATTTCTTCATCCGAGCGGTAAACATTCCATTTCCGTTTTGCCAATCCACCCTGCCTTGAGAATCCCAGCATCCCCTTAACATCAATCTGAACACAGGTGGGAAAAAAAGAAGCAGAATAACAGGTTGTAATGACGACTCTGATCCCCGGAGACTCTGCACATTTTTATAGGTGTATTTGTCACTTGTCTTATAGTTGGAGACAGAAGAAGCGTTCATGTGTTGTCGTAACAATGGATAGCGGTGGGTGGTGTTGATGTGCGGTGGGAGACTGAATGCATGACCTGAGCACGGGCTGGCAGTGGAGAGCCAGTTGGTGGTGAACTGGAAGTGCAAAGCTTTTGACAAGGTGTGGCTTAAATGATATGCTCTAATGAGCTGTAATGAAAAAGGGCAGACAGATGACGGAGGTGCAGGACCAAAGGAGCAGAGTCCGTCTGGGGCTTAATGTGTCGGTGAGAGATTATGGCACATTAAGGACTATGCAGCAGTGTCATCTCTCATGTTGAAGCACCTCCCCCTCCATACACACACACGCACGCACGCACGCACGCACGCACGCACGCACGCACACACACACACACACACACACACACACACAGTATCTGTATGCTATTTATTTCTTCTTTAGGAGACATAAGACAACAATTGACTGTATTGTGGGCTGAATACACACTACACAATATAGGGATATCATAAGTATGGTTCAATACCGCTCACTTTTGAGGAGTTACTTTTTTAGTACCACCTCGGTTTAGGTTCCAAGCGAGCCATACCAATATTAAAACATAAACTCTGCAGATCACTGATTGGTCATAGAGAATCGTCACTAACAGCGTCATTCCTAATGCAAGGTTAGCTTACCCTCGTTCACCGTCGAGCAAACTGATGTTGTCATCTGTGCTTTGTTGTACAAGTTCCCAAACTCTCCTTAGCATGCCGAGAATCAAGAACACCATTCCATCGACATGCTCCAATGCTCCCACATTGTTCGTTTGTATCACATTTACGATGATAGCAGTAGAGGCGGCAGGACAAGGATTTGACTCGCATCCCTAGACACATATCATAGAGGAGAAGCAATGAAGTGTTACAGTTACAGCTCCACAGTGCATCCTGGGAAATTCAGGTTTAAACTTATATACACTCCAGACAAATATGTGTGTTTACTGGTGGATGTGAACTTCTGTTGGGAAAGGGTAACTACAGAAGTTCAGGGTTCAGGGAAGCTACATACCTAGGTGAAGATGGTGGCTGGTTGATACATGACACCATGCTATTGACAGAATTATTAACAGCCAGATTAACTAAGAGATTGTGCCTTTTTGCATTATGACAAGATAATAAGAAGCGTGTAATGCATTTTGTCATGCTGGTGAACAGTGGTGGCTGATACATTAATTTTATAAGATAATGCATTTGTTGTGCAACAAGTCATTTATTAAAACTTAAATAAATAAAACATGCAGTTTGGTTTCAGATGTAAATATATCAATATGTCATTATCAGGGCCGGCGTCAAGGGGGGGCATTCGCGGGCCGTGCCCCCCCAAACAGGTTGTTGTGCCCCCCCTACAAAGTTTTTTGTTAATTTAATATAAATCAAGAATAATTAAAATAAATTAAACATTTAAATGTTTCATGACTTGTAATGTAATCAAATGAGGAAAATATAGTTGATATATATTTTCTTTAATTAAAGTAGACCAGTTTCTCCGATTGGTTGTATTGCGGCGTCTCATGCTATTTACGTCTTTAGCATATTTGTGACTTGATACTAGCAACGTGTTTTTTCGCGGCACTTTATGGATCGTGTAAAATATGGATATTAGAACATTTAGAACGAACCAGCGCCACCTGCTTCATCTGACTTCATGCAAACACAGACTGGCTCAAACTCAGAGATTAGAGGTCGAGGTGGAATTTACAAATCTACAGGACACTGTTTTAAGGAAGTTTAATGTTCGTACACAGCGTCTTCAGCTATTTTAAAGGTAAGTTAGCGTTGTTTTAAATTATGTAAGCTTAAATGTGAAGTGTGGCTATAGACCGTTAACAGCATTATGCGGCTTTCACATAGGATGCGGTGTGCACTGCGCTTTGAAACCCATTCATTTCGATGGCTTGCGCCGCGCGAGGGCGTTTTTTTGTTGTTCAAAATAGTTTCACTTTTGCGCTGCGCTCTGTGACGATTACCCGCACGGCCAATAGAAACGGGGCATCCAAACAAGCAAAATGGACGAAAGCTTATACTCGGGATTCTCAGAGCTTTATAATACAAATTTATGCTCCTACAGAGACATCGGAAGGAAAGCGGTGTCATGGAAACACGTAGCAATTCAAGTTGGCATGTCAGTCAAGCAGCTTGTTGTAGATATGCTTAAAGTTACGTGAAATGGAGACGAGCAACATCAGTCTCTGTATTCCTCATCGACTATTTAACGCAAATATAAACACTGTAGTAATTTATTGAAAACCCCGCATACTTTGGTCTGGCCATCAGAGCACAAATCGCTTGGCTGCGCGGAACCCAGCAGGGAGCGCAGCGCACACCGCATCCTATATGAAAGCCACATTACGACGTGATTATGGTAAAGCGGCTTTTAGGACGCGTTGTGCGCTGCGCAATGAAACCTGTTCATTTGCGAGGGCGGTTTGTTGTTGCGTCGAGCAAAGCACGAGCGCAGCGGAGCTCAGCTTGCGCTCACGCCGCAGTCGAAGTTCAAAATAGTTTTGCGCATAGTTTGTGGTCTTTTGCACTTTATACGGGAAATGAGCTGACAGTCTGTACCAGTTGTATGAGTGTGTGCTTGCACTGTATTTGTTGTTTTAATGTCTTGTTTTTGCAAGTATTGTTGCTATGGCGTGCCCCCCCGTTGGAAGCTACGTGCCCCCCTGTTAGTTATGGTCTGGCGCCGGCTCTGTTCATTATTCCGATTGAATAGTACTATATGAAAGTTAGTCAAAACTTTTATTTTGGAGGTTTTTGCATGAAAGCAAAAAAGCTTGGTTCAGGTTGTTAGAAATGTAAGTGCCAAACCTCTATAATATTTCGTTTGATGTCTGTGTATGCACAAATGTCTGCACACTGTGCCCCCTTAAAAAATGGTGCATGACGCCCCTGAACACATGTTATATTGCGCATTGTTAACACAATCAAAGCTTCAAAAACACAGAAACAACGGGACCTTTAAATTATTATTTTTTCATTTTAGGTTTGATGCTTTCACACTAACCTGCCCCGTTCATTAAATCTGACCCTATGGGTGTCTTAAATTTGATTCTGCTAGTTACTAGTGGTTAGTGGTATGTCTTATTTCAGTAATAACATCCAGCAGTCCAGCTTGGCCAGCTGGTGCATACCACATTGTTTCTCTGATTGGTCTGAGCATTGCAGCAGCATGGGGTGGAGGTCAAATCAGGTGCCTGCATTGATTGGATGTTAAACAAAATCAAATGATGAACATGTTAAAGAAAAGATGCCTCAGTAGAGAAAAGATTATTAAGATCAATGTTTCTTGTTAAGGGTGCTTTCGGACTAGCACTTTTGGTGCACAACCATGTGTCCACTGGCATCAGTTTTATTTGTTTGAATGATGTAAACCCTGTTTTTGAACTCAAAAACCTTAGTTTATTAGGAAATATAGTTTTAACAATCATGCTTTACTAAAAACATTACTTGTGTGCATTTTGAGGTACAACAACGGGGACTGAGGTTTTTTTAAGATATGTCAGTGCAAGTTGTTTTCAGTTTGGACAGCTCTTACATTTATGTCTAGGACTGGTCTAATCCCTGTCTGGGAAACCGCCCCATAGTATTTGATAAAAATGATATTGCATTTACTTTGCTTTAGCTAATATGCCCAACACAGCCCATTTCCTTATCTCGTCCATTATTGTCTACAACGTTGTCACAATTTTGTCTATCATTTTTTAAGAAAAACACTTCCTAATCATATTAAAATTACACAGGATGCATAAAACTAAATCAATAAAACATCACATAATCATAAAATATCTCCTTAGAGAAATTCAATAGTAAAAGCTTAAATAAGAGTGAATATATATATAATATGCCTTGCTGTTCAGATCTTGTTGAAAAGAGCAGCATTACTTCACCAGAAGTAAAATTCATGTTGGGTAATTTGATATTTTTCACAGGGGAAAACTATACCTTGATACAAATCATGCAGCCCTGACTGCTGCAACTCAAATACCTTCAAAGATAAAATAAATAATGGCCCGTGTGTTAACCATGTTTACTCCTGTTTGCTTTGTGTCTTTAAAAAGCAGATTAAGGGTAAAAGCCACGTTCCTACTTACCCCCTGAAAACCCAAACATGTCATTCTACTCCAACATAACCCCAAATCCTACATCAGAGTCTCTGTTTACTGCAGAGATTAAACCGAGCCACTGGGAAGAGAAAAAAAATGATTACATATTGCTCCCTTTATCTGTTTTTCAAAGAGAGGGATTTTGAGAAAGCAATACAACCGGTGCAAAGAGTAGGAAGTCAAACACTGATCACAGTAACAGTCCTGAGGGAATACTGTATGACAGGTACATGGTAGAGCGGCCTGGAGTAAAATCTGCCATCTGCTGCGGATGGTGCACAGTAATTAGGCGAGTAACAGTGACAAGGCACATTTTTATGCATTTGGCAGATGCTTTTATCCAAAGCATTCAAGCTATACCTGTACATTTGTTAATCAGTAGCTCCCTGGAATCAAAACCATGACCTTTTGCATTGCTAATGCAATACTTTAACAATTGAGTTTCAGTAACACATTAAAAGTTATAATACAGACCGACCTCAAATGGTAAATAAGCCTGAAAGTAACTGCTTTCTGCATTCACATAAATATCGGCAAGAGGTTTAGGTGACAAATGCATTCAATCAACCAAGCTTTCAGTTCCCACAAAGCCTCTTGGTAAATATTTGCGTGTTAATTGGCTCGTAATGCTTTGTTGCTCTCTTAACATATTCCTCTGATGTTTGAATAAGAACCCATTATTGTTATTGACTTGCTCTTCTGGAAAATGCATTTTACTTTTAACAAGTGGATCAGTGCAGAACAGCGACTTCTTATATATAATGTTTTCACATAGAATAAGCTGGTAAGATAAATGGTTAAAATCAAACTTTGATGCTAATTATCTCAGAATTTGATTTTGAGACTTGGTTTTCACAGACAGGGTCACGTGTGTATGCTAATTATTGTAAATTCTGACATTACTCATGACTTTAGATCAAGGACCTTTCTTGTTCTTTTCTGTAGGTCATCTTACATTTACCCACTTTAATTGCATTTCAAATACACTGAAGATTTTTAGGTCTTTTTCCTTATTCAAGTGTTATATGTCAAGCTAAAATCAAACTAATATGCTCTCCGATAGCAGACATGAATTTTGGTCCTTTAAGGACCAATGAGGACACTATGAAGGTTGATTCAAAGTAACTCTGAATAAAGCTAAAGTAATACAATCTAAAGGTTTATCTCAGGCAATTGCATCAATGTAACAATGATGAATACAATTTTGAAAATTTCTGAGAGTTAACAGTTGCTTAGTGATGAACAAGATAACTTACTAAAATTCGGTTGAAGGACGTTTGCGAAATACTGAACACTGAACAACAGATTTCATCGTGAGATTTCATCAATAAAGCCATCCACTTCAACACATTTATTTTATTTTGTTACTTTATTGCAGATGTCAAATACACCAAATTAAAAACACATGCCAACATGGTAAACCCTTACTTCTTTTACATGTAATAACGTGTGCTGTAATAGAGTTTACCTCAATCAAAAACAATCTAAGAACTTAAAACTTAATCACAATAAAAATACATTTATAAACATTTATTTCACCAGAAAAAAAGATAACTTTAATAAATCCTTTTGAAAAGTGCTGACTGGAATAGGTCCTGATGATGGTCCAAAATGCCAGCGGCAGGTATCTTTATCTTAAACAAGTTGCAGGAGCAGGATAAGAAACTCTTTCCTGCACACAAGAAGATGTTCAGAAACCTTGTTTATCGACATAAATCTGTTCGTTTAAAAAAACGTAGCCTTTGTAAACAGTGAATGCGAAAATGAAATGTAAGACTTTTCTTGTTGAAATGATAACTTTCTAATGATGCCACCACAATTATCCAATATTAACCGAATACTCTTGGCACATATTATTATGGTCATCAAATACTTTCACCTTAAATCTGCTTAATCTGGGGTCAGGCCATTTATAAAAACCAGTTAGTTGGCAGAATCCATTAAATGCCATGTTCATTTTTAGCAAAGTCCTCAAAGTAAGTGAAAACAATTGTGAAACTGGTCACATTTAAAATTGGATCTTGAAGTACTTGTAAGTACTTGGACCTGAATACAAACCGTATGTAGCCCTAGTGTGTGTGTTTCAGTTTCTTTGTTTATATATTTTTAATTCTGACTTTCAGCATTTGTAATGTTTCTAGTTGCATCTGTAGTGATTTTGCAACTGTTTGGGGGTTTGCATGCACTCAGAAGGTTTTGCAGTGAAAAGAAATGACATTTCCGAAGACAAGGCATATTAATTACCGACGTATAACCTTTTCATTACAATTAAAGTGAAATTACTGAACCTAAACAAAAGAGCCTGACATAAAAAAATGCTCATATGCTAGAAAACAAGCCATAGGCACTTAGAGGGTTTTGCATCTGAACTCCTCAAATGAAATAATATTTACGTTATATTTCCCTGGCATTCCCACATGTGATAGAATGGTTAAAGACAAAACGCAGGCAACAACATCTACATTTAAAATCTGCCCAAAACAGACTCAATTGCATACTATACTGTCCTCTATCTTTTATCAGACCAGACACGGTGAAGCAGCGAGGCAGGTATGATCACTCCTGACAGGTTGTGTCCACTCTGCCTGGGAGAAAAGGTGAAGATCACAGAAGATGTCGGTGCCCGTCTCTCTCTTACAAAAATGCCAGCCGCCCTCGCAGTTTCTATCTGCATCCACCTCCGCCCGCCGTTAACAATCACACAGACAAGGTTGGTCCTAATGGGGGTCTGAGTGCTCTAAACAAACCCTGGCTAGAGTCCAGTCTGGCTTCCTGTTGAGTGCTCCTAATACACGACACAAAATCTGAGGTGAGGCAGACAACACTTAAATAGACACACACAGGGTCTGGATGGAAGAACACCATTTCAAGTTTCTAGATATTCATTGTAAAAAAATTCCGTAGAAATTGCAGCTGGGTTACCGGTAATTTACCGTAGATTTAAATTTATGTTTTTTTACTGGCAATATTTTGTTCAAAGTTAAATGAACATTAAACATTTACAAGTCTTTGTCTTTACAGAGTAAAACTAAAAAAACAGCATCAAGCAAAACATTCTGGGAAACAAAATCTGAAGCAAAAAACAGAAAAAGGTTGATGATGATTTCTGGTCAACCTGATCTCAGGAATTTCCGTGGCATAGTCACAGAATTTTTTGCTCATTTTTCCGTGGCATTCTCACGGATCTCCTCATATTTCCGTGCCCCTGCCATGGACTTTCTTTTCCGTGGCATTCTCACGGATTGGTTACTCAACTGTTTTGTCCTATTTTCTTACCATTGTCGCTTCGGTTTAGGGTTAGATTTACTTAAAATGACATCCCTACCCAAACCCAACTCTAACCCCAACGCCAGGCGACAATTGATTAAAGTTTAGAAAATATAAAAGAATACATAAAAAAAAATAGTATAAACCAATACTTAAAGTGAAATACTAACGCAAACACCAAATCTAACCCTAAAACGAAGCGACAATGGTTTGAAAATAGGAAAAAACAGTTGAGTAACGAATCCGTGAGAATGCCACGGAAAAGAAAGTCCGTGTCAGGGCCACGGAAATATGAGGAGATCCATGAGAATGCCACGGAAAAATTAGCAAAAAATTTCGTGAGATAATGTTGTTTCAGGTTCCCAGAATGCTTTGCATGAGGCTGTTATTGTATAGTTTTATTCTGTAAAGACAAAGACTTGTTAATATTTAAAATTTATTTAACTTTGAACAAACTCTTGCCAGTAAATAACATAAATGTAAATCTACGGTAAATTACCGGCAACCCAGCTGCAATAACATTGTAATTTCTACGGATTTTTTTTACAGTGTTGTTAATAAGCAAGAACCTATGGCAACGATATAGGAACATTTTTACAGAGAGCGCATTTTAGTCAGACCATATTTAGTGTTGTGTTAAAGTCATTTCTTTGCTCCTCTATTAAAGAAAATTATATAATAACTGAGACAGCCGGTGAATGAGTTATTGCATGAGAGAGAGAGAGAGAGAGAGAGAGAGTTCCGTTGAGGTAGCAGCAACAAAATGAGCTCCTGATTTTTTCATTATTTTTGGCCAGATAATGTATGTTTTTTTGACTCAAACTTAAAGTACATGATTGGCTACTAAATTACGAACAAAAGAGGCAGAAGATTTTTTATGGTAAGACCTCTAATTATATTTTTGGAAGCACCTAAAGTTTATAGTAATTATACAAAGCTCAATGGCAGTTAAAACTGTTAGAGCAGAGGCATCTTTTAAAAATGAAGAGGAGCTGGATATATTATATCCACCAGATATTAAATCTATTAAAGACAAGAAAAGGATAAAAGAGAAGATCTTAAAAGACAATCCAGAGATACTACTGTCTGACTACAATGGATCAGAAGATAAGAGAGTTCGGTGTAATCTGCTCTTCTTCACTGAAAATCCTTCAGCATGGCACACAGTCCTCTGCTCTAATATGGCCTGTAGCAGAAGAGGTGGCATCAGTAAAGGCAGACAACTCACTCTGGAAGGAGACAATGACACAAAGATGATTGTGAACCTTTATCACAACGGCACAGTTATGGTACAAGGACCAGAAGCCAGTCTTGATGAATTCCAGAAGAATTTTAGACACTATAAAACAGAGGTTCATCATCTTAAGAAAGAGAATGAAGGGAAGAGCTCCACAGAAGATGTGTCCTGCAAACCATCAGTTAACATCACTGATCCCAGCTCAACAACACCTCAAACATACAGACACATCAACAGTCCTCCATCTCCTAAAATAAAGGCCTTAAGAGACAACATCGCTGAACTGGAGCAGGACTACTGTCTGTTCAAAGAAGAAATAACCAACAGTCTATGCCAACTACAGCGTCAGATCAACCACCCTGGCATACAACAAATACAGCAGCTCTGCTCTACTGTCAGACAGCTGGAAGAGTCCAACGAGGAGCTGAGACGAGAACTAAAGATTGTTAAAGAGGAGCTGGTCAGGAGAGAACAACATAGCGACACACTGGAGAAACTGCTGGAGGAAACCAGAAACAAGATAAACACCAACACAACACAACATCAGCAGTGTGTCAGTACACAAACATACAACACCTCCACTCCTGACTGCGTCACATCCACAGCTCAACAACAGCAGTGTATCAGCACACAGTCACAGAGCTCCATCACTCCAGCAACACCACAGTCTCCTCAAACATCTCAGAACCTCAGGACGAAAAACAGCAGCGACATCAGACAGCATCCTCCATCAGCTACAATATCACTTAAGAGCACAAACAAAGAACAAAAGAAGAAAGACAACATTGTCATCCTCTGTGACTCCAACGGACATCATCTTAACCACAGACGTCTGTTTCCAGGAAGATCTGTGAAGAAGTTCTGGTGTCCTACTTCTCAATCTGCTTTGAGACTGCTGCGTGAGGGTGTAATAGGAACACCTTCGCACGTCATTCTTCATACGGGAACAAATGACCTTAGTACCAGGAGGATGGATGTCACTACAGCCCTGACCGATGTGGTGAAAACAGCCTGCAGGATTTACCCCAGAGCCAAAGTCATCGTCTCAACCCTTCTACCTCGCAAAGATGTGCCACAAAGGATCATCAATAAAATTAATGAAGATTTAGCTAATGCCTGTGCTTCAATGTCCAATGTCCAGATAGCAAAACACCAGCGTATCACCCATGAGCATCTATATGACCATATCCACATTCATCAAGAGGGAATGAAACTGTTTGCAAAAACACTGAAGGAAACAACACTGACAAACCCTCGAAGAGCTCATTCTGGAGAACACGAGAAGATGATCAGTCAGACGAAGAGCTACGCCACTGTAGTGGCAGGTAGAAATAACACAGACAACAGTGACCTCAGCCAGATCAAGAACATGCTGAAAATTATATGTAATAATCTCTTAACTTAATTACCATACAATGCAATTATGATAGGAAAATAACCATTACTTTGAAATCAATTATTTTTTAATGTGTTTAACATTGTATATTTTGAGGCACTATGTTTTCTTTTGCACTTATTTATGTAATTCACTTAACTTACTTGATCTTCTTTAAAAACATGATTGATTCATAAATTCATACATTATTCTGGTAAAAATACATGTAAATATACTAATGCCATCATTTAAAATAACATGCTATAATATTCAGGGAATGTGCTCCTCTGTATTTGGGGACAAAAGTACTTACCCTGATCTTCTTAATATTGTACATAGTTCAGATATAATTATTTTAATTGAGACTTGGAGTCGTTCAGACCCTAAAAGCCACACTCCTCCAAATTATAGAGAGTTTAGTATACCATCAGTCAAACACAAGGATGTTAAACATGGAAGAGATTCGGGAGGAATCATAATCTGGTTTAAAGAGCATCTTTGGCATTACATTCAGCCTGTGAAAAAAGGAAAAACACACATTTGGATCAAACTACAAAAAGAGCTTTTGTGTTTAAATGAAGATATGTACCTGTGTGCAACATACATCCCTCCACATGAATCACCCTATCATGATGAAGACATCTTTTCAACCCTACAGTCAGAGATCCTCTACTTTCAATCTCTGGGCTCAGTTCTGTTGATGGGAGACCTAAATGCCAGAACTGGGAAGGAACCTGACCATATCACTTCAGCTGGAGATAAATATATTAACACCACAAATATCTATCAGCTGAAATATTTTAGTAAGACACGCCAGAACTATGACAACACAATAAATAGATGTGGAAAACAAATCCTGCAGCTCTGTAAAAGTCTGGGTTTACACATAGTTAATGGCAGAACTAAAGGTGATTCTCTGGGACGACTTACCTACTGTTCTTCGTTAGGCAGCAGCACTGTGGATTACGCCATCACTGATATTGATCAAAATCACATCAACTACTTCACAGTGATGCCACAGCTTCCAATATCAGACCACAGTCATATAGTCATCAGTCTGAACACATCAACAAATCATCTGATATCTTCAAATCAAAAAGCTAAGATGTTCTCCTTACCCACTAAATTCCTATGGAGTAAAGACAGTCCGGCCCAGTATGAATCTGAGCTCCACAGCACTGGTATAAGGAACATGATAGATACTTTTATATTGACCACATTTAAAGAGGAAAAGAAAAGCATCAATTTAGCCACTGAACAGCTAAGCAACATTTTTTCTACAGTCATCGAAAAAACCTTAAAGAAAAGAACATCTTTCAAGAGGAGAAAAAAAGAAAAGATGGAAGCTGAATGGTTTGATAAAGAATGCCAAACATTAAGAAAGGAATTAAGATCCTTATCAAATAAAAAACACAGGGACCCAGAAAACCAACAAACACGAGCGTCATATCAGCAATCCCTTAAAACATACAAGTTGCTGCTCATGCAAAAGAAAGCCGACCATATGATGAAAAAGCTCAACAAGATTGAAGAGGCAGTCGATCAAAACTCTTTCTGGGAATTATGGAACAATTTAAATAAATCCAAAAAAGACACACACATCCCTATCTCAGACCCAAACATTTGGACCGAACATTATGGAAACCTCTATACACAAAACAAACCAACCCTTACTCAGGAAACTATGACCACACAGCTAAATAACCTGGAGCATACAATAAAGGATCAATTAAACCATTTGGACACACCCATATTAATGAATGAACTGACGGACAAGATCAAATCTCTCAAAAATAAAAAATCATGCGGTCTGGATGGGATTTCAAATGAGATGCTGAAACATAGTAGCCCCAAACTGAAAGATGCTATCCTGAAATTATTCAATCTTGTACTGAAGTCTGGACAATTCCCAGAGATGTGGAAAGAAAATCTGATCACCCCAATATTCAAACACGGCGAGAAGTACGACCCAAATAACTACAGGGGCATCACAGTGAGCAGTAACCTTGGAAAACTGTTTTGTTCAATTATAAACGAAAGATTAGTTAATTTTATTCAAGAAAACAAAACTCTAAACAAATGTCAAATTGGATTCATGCCTAAACAGAGAACATCTAATCACATCTACACACTCCACACGCTTATACAGAAATATGTTCATCAAACTAAACAGGGGAAAATATTTGGCTGCTTCATCGATTTTAAAAAAGCCTTTGATTCAGTGTGGCATCAGGGACTTTTCCTAAAATTAATACAAAGTGGAATCGAAGGAAAGACATATGACATCATAAAGGACATATACAACGGGAACAAATGCTGTGTTAAAATAAATGACAAGAGGACAGATTATTTCAATCAGACTAGAGGAGTGCGTCAAGGCTGTAGTCTCAGCCCAACTCTATTTAATATCTTTATTAATGAACTGGCCTCAACGATTGAAGAATCTTCTTGCCCTGGTCTGACTCTCAATGGGAGAGAAATCAAATGCCTCCTGTACGCTGATGATCTTCTGTTACTGTCACAGAATGAAGAAGGATTACACCAAAGCCTCTCTATTTTAGAGAAGTACAGTAAAGACTGGGCATTACCAATAAACATGGAGAAGTCTAAAGTCATGATCTTTCAGAAAAAACCTCGCCTTACAGACAAGAAGCATATTTTTACACTTGGTGGAACAATTCTTCATCATGTCACCTGTTATAATTATTTGGGTCTGACCATCTCTGCTTCTGGGAAATTTGATATGGCAATGAAAGAACTGACTGACAAGGCACGCAGGATGTATTACAGCATAAGAAAATCACTGTTTAAATTCAACCCTCCAATTAAACTGTGGCTGAAGATCTTTGACAGCATCATTAAACCAATTCTTTTGTATGGAAGCGAAATCTGGGGCCCCAAATTTAAATTGAACTATGAGTCCTGGGACAAAAACCCTGTTGAAATTTTCCACCTTGAGTTCTGCAAAAACATTTTGGGAATTCATAGAAATGCTCCAAGTCTCGGCTGCAGGGCAGAACTGGGAAGACTTCCTCTCTTAAGTGATATTCAGAAGAGAGCCGTAAAGTTCTGGTTCCATCTGTCAGACACGCTGCCTGAAAACTACCATCACAGTGCTTTTATATACAGAACTGAACACCCAGAGATCGACCCAATGCACCATTTAGAAGAAAAACTTCAACTAAATTCAACAATTCAATTCAGGCATGCCAAAGTCAAAGAAACAAAAAGAAGAACACAAGAAGAGTACATCCATTATTGGCAGAACAAAGTTACACAGATAAAGAAATTAAATTACTTTTACAAAATTAAATCTGATTATAAATTGGCATCATACCTGATTAATATTAAAGACTTTAGACAAAGAAAAATCCTAACAAAGTATCGCATGAGCGAACACAAGCTGTCAATAGAGACGGGTCGACATAAGCAGAACTGGCGATCAAGAGGTGACAGACTTTGTTCTCACTGCACTGATGGAGTCGTGGAAGATGAGCTTCATTTCCTCACAGAGTGCAGTAAATATACGACCATAAGAGAAAAATACTTCACTCTCATAACTCGTACTCTTCCTGAGTTTCAATTTGTGAGTAATTTAGAGAAACTCTCATACATTTTGGGAGAGAAGGAGGAGTGTGTCCACCTAGCAGCACAGTATGTGGCGTCATGCCATCAAATAAGGGAAAAGGGTTGAACTCACTTTTCCCTTTATAACTGCTATCTGTTGTTTGTTTTTTGTTGTGTACTTTTGTTTCATTTTTTTATACATATGTTTTTTTTCATTGTATTAATATGTGTAATATATGTTTAATGCTTTGGCAACATTGTATCGTTTACAGTCATGCCAATAAAGCTCAATTGAATTGAATTGAATTGAATTGAGAGAGAGAGAGAGAGAGAGAGAGAGAGAGAGAGAGAGAGAGAGAGAGAGAGAGAGAGAGAGAGAGAGAGAGAGAGAGAGAGAGAGAGAGAGAGGTTGGTGGAAGATGTTCTGGGGTTGTGCAGTATTAGCTGAAATGTGATGTCTACTGGGCTTTACTGCCTTCTTTCAACTGCTTACAATCTCCAGATTAATTTCATTTCCACCTTTATTTTGTAGCCATTATAGATATAATCAAAAATATCACGTGGAACCTGATTTACCAAATTTACTTCCACAATTAATGGCATGTCAACAAAAATGTACAATGAGGAACATAGTCAATGACAATACATGCTGCGTCTACCTCTAATTCAAGCTTCTTACACTATATAACTTCTTCCATTCACATTTATGTAAGCTATTTTAAACAGCGTGTTATGAGCAATCACCCACCTCCACCCCCAGCTCCACCTGCCTAAATCTGTTTATGAGATATTGTGCCTGATATTGCAACAGCATCACTTGCATGCTCACTGTATCATGTTTATAACAACCTTATATTTGAACTAAATACATGTCAACAAGATATGGTTGAATCAAATATTTATAGATCTGTGTACTGTGTTTTTAAAGCAGACGTCTAACCATCACATCAAGTTTAAAGCTCACTATCCCAGATATCCAAGTTGAGTTAAAAAATGTTCCTGTTAAGCAAAAGAGAAAAAAAATCAATCTTAGCTGCCTTTCATGATGAGTGTATCACTGAGTTTGAAACACAATTTTTGTGAACCGTAGATTCAGAAATGCATATGAAGGAGAAAATATGCTGGTAGCTTCTGCAGAACCTTTGGGGCAATCAGTGTCTGTTCTAGAAATGCCTGATCTCTTTATTTATGAATAAATGAAAGATCCTTCTGCACTGCTGGGTGGTTGAATTTCTGGCCTACTTATATGTGATGGCATTTACGGTTAATGAGCATTCAGGCCTGTTAGCAATAATGAAGCAATTCACTCTCTTTAATACTCATACATCTGTTTAGTCGTATTACAGAACTGGATCAAAATCCAAATCGGTCCTCTTTATACTTTCTTTGTCCTTAAGTTAAACTGTGCATGCCCTAACCTTGATTTTTTTTGTGTGCTTATATATTAAAAGGATCAGGGTGTGACATTGTTCAGGTTATTCTTAACAGTACAATGGATAAAATGGCTTTGCGTAGAACAGGACAGAGGGTTTATTTTTTAGTGAGTCACTCCACATGCCCTTTTCACAGGCGCTCTGATGACAACCCTGTCAAAGCAGGACTTCTCGGTAGCAGAGGGTGGTTACCTTGAAAAAAAGGACCTGTAAGGCCGTGCAAATTTTTTTAGCTTTGCACAACAGGTAAATGTAGGAATAAAAGACGGAGAGAGTGTGGAAAAGGTGAATAATGGATTTCAAAAAAAGTGCTGTTGAATAGCATTTCATAAAACTTTTTACTTTAAAAGTTTTTAAAAGAAATGAAAACATAAATGCAAAGGTCAGAGAACTTAATGACATTAACTATGTATCAAAGAAATGTAGACCGCTTGATATTTACATTTCCCAGTTGAACCCTTGAAAGCCTTATTTATGTTTATTTCTCAAGTGCGACATGAAATTACAGCTGTTGTGTTTGAAGAGCGTGCAGTATAATATATTGAAAATATTTTAAACATTGATAAATAGTTACAGCATCTATTTAATTTGACAATAACTTACAGCCAAAGGTCAGAAGGTGAAACAAATTCTACACACTTGGGAAAAATAAGTACCCTTTAACCTTCTGTGTTTTGATGACATTGATGAGATACGAAATTGTTTTTTTTCTGTTTGAGGAAGACAAATAAAGTGCAAAAACCTTTGCATGGTTTATGTCTACCTATTTCATGAGTGTCGTTTTGCACACTGTTGAAACAAAAACTAATGAATTTTACTTTATTTTCTTTCTTTTGGCGAAAAACGTTTGATATCACATACTGTAGTTTCTCCTGCTTTACAGCTGCTGTGCTCGAGTAATCAGATAAATCTTGGCGTCACTTGGCGTTTGTTGTTGGTGCTTCCTACAGTACAGTACTTCAGTGGTGAATTCATCTAAAATGTAATTCATGAAGCAGCTCGATATTTTTATTCTCATGTTTTGTGCTTTCATTGTGTGGACACATAAAGGTTTGCAATTTATAACAAAACAAAAGCTAAAGATAACAAAACAAAAGATAACTATCTAACTTTCTTTCCTTTTCAGTATCAAAGTTCCAGTGGCAAGTGCCATATAAAATATTATTAAACATACATTAGATATGCTGTTCCAAGTCTTTAATTTAATTTTTGTATAGCAGTCACTTTTCCAGCCTGATCTCACAAGAATTCGTACCTATTTTACGAGTTGGCTAATTCGTACTAAGTGAATCTTACACAAACATATAATTATCATAAAAAACAATAATAAACCCCACTAACCCCAATGTCACAGGCGTAAAAGAAATCGTACAAAATGTGGTTGTGCAAATTAGCCATCGTAAATTACGTACGAACTGCATGAGATCGCATTGGTTTGTCATTCTAAAACAGACCATTGGTGGTTAGTGACATTTGAAAGTCAGGCATGGATTCACTGGAACTGGAATCATCACCTGATCCAGATGCACTGTCATATATTGTCACGCAAGCAGGAGCATTGATACTAAAAGTCTATTCCTTATTACATTGTTGCTTGCACTTTCACAGTGCAGCATTTTAATTTTACTTTAATAACTTTCTTTTTTTCAATACGGTCTAGGGGTGAAGGGGTGCATTTTGTCTCCACTGGGATTAATGTTCACATCATTAATGTTCCTGGCCTTGTGTCTGAAAAAAAACCCAGACAGCAGATTTATCACAAACTATGTTTTACTGTAAAAAAATAGTGTTTGCCAACAAGGGACACTCTGTAAAATTATGCAGTTTTATAAGCACGCTAATTGTAATTACTGTAGACTAAAACTAAAAGAAAACAGCTAAATCTTTTAAAGGGCACCTATTACGCAAAATCCACTTTGTTGGTGTTTAGACATAAATGCGTGTTGGCAGTGTGTGAAAACACAACCACCCTACAATGAAAAAATCCACCCACTCCCATTTTTAATCCCCATTAAACCAAAGCAGTCTCATTAGACACTGCTTTGAACAGTGAGATAATATTGTCTCAGACTGTATTCACAGCAATCAGATCTATTTTAACTAAAGCGCTCAAAGTCTCTTTTGGTAAGGGAGTGAGGAGCTGGTATCTAATTTGCATTTAAACATACACAAGAAAACAGCAAATTTTTGCTCCCATCCAGATGGGAGGATTTTGGCTATAATAAATGTTCTGTGGGGTATTTTAGAGCTTACACTTCAAAGAAACACCTGGGCATGCCTGATACTTATATCTTGTATAAATGGTCATAATTAGGTGCCCTTTAGTAAACTTTATTTACTTTACATTATACAGTCGTATGCAAAAGTTTGCCCCCCCCTGACCTTTCCATGATTTTTATTTATAAATATTTGGGTGTTTGGATCAGCAATTACATTTTGATCAATATGAGAAGTTTATTTTATATGTTGTTTGAACATAATTGTGTCTCCTCTTACACAGTGTCAGGAACAAGGGCACTCAATACGAAGTTCGTCTCAACATGTATGTAGCCGGTCATGTGTGTGGTTCAAAATTTCAAAGTATGTGTTCTGCGCGTCGAGTGATCCTGTGTGCATCACGTGTTTTGTCAAAATAAGTGCCTGCTGCACACGCGTCTAAAGGGGTTTATGATAAAAGAGACGCTCGCGTTTGCCAGATACTCGCATAATCTCATGTGTAATCAGAGTTTACTGTTAAGGGAGTGTAGTCGTGCAGAACACATATTTTGAAAACACAAGCAAGACACATGACACTCCTAACACATATTTTTAATTTGCACCCCTCGGATGAGCAGTTAAGAGCCACCACTGCTGTTTTAACAGGGTAATAAATGTGTATTTGGACCTGAAACTTCATAAGCATTTCTTAGGGACACCTGAGACTTATGTAAAATTTACAAAAAAATCCATTTCAGGCCAACGAGGACATCCCAAATGTCCATCGAGGCTAATTTGGTCAGGTTTTGGTGACAGATTTGTCCCCAGTGTAAAAATATGTATCCTCAGTCACACACTAGTTTGTTTCAGCTTTTTTTTTTAAATTGGCTTAAATCTGCAAGTGTACACACCATCTGCATACATGGGTTGAAACAGTCAATCACATAGGCTTTGCCACTCTGCAAATGTAAAATACATGAAAGTTCTTACATTTGCAGAGAAGAAGTATTATAGGTTTATTCCAGATGCAGGACTGCAGCTCTTTAAAGCTGCCCATGATAACATTTGTTTATAAATGTCAATGTTAATTTACTGCTCAACCATTGAATGACTGACAGCTTGTGCACCATAATAGAGCTGATGATAAATAAGAGCTTCAATCGTATTCATATTTTGAACCCATCGTTTAAAGTGTTTATTACATTATTTATCTGCCTGCAGTCTAAATCAAATATTCTTATTTATTATTTAGGGTGATAAGTCTAACAGCCCTTTAATTGACCGATAAAAAGCCAGAGTGTGCTCTAGCCTACTAAAAACACACATGCCAAAGCGGTAGGCAGTCGTTTATATGAAAGATGTTTATATCACAGTGTAATTATGTTAGTAAGTACCAAGAAATACAAATCAGCCAGATGTAATCACGTGCAATCACTGTGCGAAGCCCCACTGTAATAGTAATTAATCACATTTACAATGCAAAATAAGTAACACGCCCACTGCACGGTGTTACTAATAGTACACATTAAACATCATTATTAAAATACAATCATGCCCATTAAAAGAAAAAAATAAAGATATTTTATAGTGAGATATTAAGGTCAAGATTGTGTCTGTAAAATGTATTGAATGTACTGTGTCTGCCGAACCACCAACTGCAATATAGCTGAAAGCAGAAATTATAGGGAGCGTTACTATTGCCATCAAACATTACCCCAAAAGCCTGAATAGAGCCATAATTTTAGGCTGAGTGGTTTTAAAGTTTTTTATGAGGTGGTATTAAAACTTTTAGAGGACAATCAGGCTTTGTTAACAATAAAACATTGTCTACAATGTTTCAGTTCACTAAGCAACACTGTTGCCAAGATAGGACTCCACTGTGTGGTGGCTTTTCCTTCTGTTTTGTTAGACTTTTATTTGATATTTAAGCACTGATCCAGTTATAAGCACACATATTAGAGGTTTTCAAACTTAATGATGCCAAGTACCCCCCAAACCTTTATGAACAATTTTGTAATGGACCCTCTTCCTAAAATATATATGAATCTATAACATATAAAAACTAGTGCTGGGCAAAGATTAATCGCGATTAATCGCATACAAAACAAAAGTGATTTTTGGCATAATATATGAGTATGTGCTGTGTGTAATTATTATGTATAAATAAATACACACACATTCATGTATGTATTTAAGAAACATTTACATGTTTATATATATTTATTGATATTTTTATATATTCTATATTAAAAATAAATTTAAAAAAATTATATATAAGTAAAACAATTCTGAAATGAATATATGAATGTGTGTGTGGTTAAATATACACAATAATTAGACACAGTACACGCACATATATTATGCAAAAAATCACTTTTATTTTGTATGCGATTAATCGCGATTAATCTTTGCCCAGCACTAATAAAAACATTTAAACTTGTGTTGCATGAACAGTAAATGTGAGGTAAGAAAGACAACACACTTGTTCCAAGCTTATATCAGTAGCTACACTAGAGTACTGTTGGATGTATAAATCTTAAAAGAATCATTTTCAATTCAAATTGATTTTATTTTCACAATAAATCTTGCTTTCTAGCAGCTTTATAAAAAACACAAGGGTCTTACAAAACCAAGTCAAAGACATAAAGGACAATGTAGTTATAAAATAAATACAATTAAAGGATAATTTCGGTATTCCGGTATTTACTTAAATTTTAATTGACAGAGTCTTTACTGTAAGTTTTTAAAGATTCAACTGATTAAAACATTTTAGTTGAATGAACTATAAAGCTAGTTGAGCAAACATACTTTTTTATATTTGAGTCAAGTTTGGGCCAACTAAACAACATCAATCCAGGTAACACTTTGGAGTCAGAAATTGAGTGAACGTAAAATTTCTGTGGAACTAGTTACTAAAAAATAATTAATTGAGCCAACAATTTATTTTTTACAGTGCACTTTGAGTCTCATTTCTGGTTTGTTTTGGATGAAATACAGTGATGGACACTGACATTTTGACAATCGGTCGTGTCTTGACTTTTTGACTCGTTTAGAAGCGTCTCTTGACTGCTTCAGAATGGAAGTCAATGGGCCATGCACAAACATGTCATTAAAACAACACTTAATGTTCATTTTCAAAACTGTGCTACTCACCGAGTGGTTTGTGGTATTCGTTGATGATTAAAAACAAATATATCGGAGCAATGTATGATTTCGATCCGTGTTTTTTGCTATAGCGGAACTATTTTTTCAGATACCTCACAACTGCATATATACTTCTGCTCTGGCGACAACCACTTTGCCATACAAAGATGCTGAACGGAACTCGGTGTCTAGCATATAGACAGTCACAATCGAGCCCAACTTCAAATCTAAGGCTGGTCACTGAGCCATCAAATATGGGAAACATTTCTTCTGAGAGAAACCGAGCAAAAAACTACAACCACATGTAAACAGACCCTTTTCTGTTTCCCAGCGGCGGATATACCAGCGAGCAATGAGTCTTCCAAGAGAAGTCAATGGAATTTTACAAAATGCCAAAGAAAACAGGACAGAAACTTTATTTCGCTACACAACTTGTTTTTAATCATCAACGAACACCACGAACCACTCGGTGAGTAGCACAGTTTTAAAAATTAACGTTAAGTGTTGTTTTAATGACATGTTTGTGCATGGCCCTTGACTTCCATTCTGAAGCAGTCAAGAGACGCTTCTAAACGAGTCAAAAACTCAAGACACGACCCATTGTCAAAATTTCAGTGTCCATCACTGTATTTCATCCAAAACAAACCAGAAATGAGACTCAAAGTGTTAAATACCGGAATTATCCTTTAATAAAAATACAAAACAATTCTGGAGATTTTGTAAGTATCAATAAAATAAGATAGATAAAATAAACACTTAGGGGTTGTGTGCACCAAAACTTTTACGCCCGCGGCCGGCGCATGTTTTCAATTGTTTCCAATGGAAGCTCGCCGTTTTTCAAATAAGCCAGCAGATAGCGGGTTTTTTCCGCGCTGAAAACCGGCGCTCGGCGGTTTTTCCGCGCTCGCCGCTGAACGTCGAGAGTTGAAAGAGATTCAACTTTGGGAGAAAAGCTCCGCTCGTCAATGTCAGTTCTCATACGGCCGCCCAATCACAGTGGAGGAGGGGCGGGACATTACCACAACAACCAACCGGCTCGCAGCTGAAGTATCACAGCTACCAAAGCGCTCAGCTGAAGAAAGCTGGCACTCAGCTGAAAAACAGCTGGCATTCAGCGTCCTCAAGGCGTTTTCAGCCGCGTTTAAAAGTTTTGGTGTGTCCAGCCCCTAAGTCCACATGTACACAGTTATTTAAATAAACCCTCCTTAAAAAAAATCTCAGTGCACACATGAACACGCAAAAACCATGCCAAACCAACAGATGGCGATATGTTGGTCTTTGATGTCAACCCAACGTTACAGCTTGACATCACTCCAGGCTCGGACTGGTAATCTGTACAACCGGGCAAATGCCCGGTGGGCCGGTCGACACGTGGGCCGGTGGCCTCCGAGATCTATTTATTTTTCATGCCAAAATGTTTAAGTTATTTATTTTCGGCCCGTCATGTATAAATGCAGTTGCATTTGGATTTGGGGGAGGGTGATAGGAAAATATTTTCGGCTTCTTCATGACAGGTTCAGTGTGTGTTACGATCGCGCACCCATGCCCCACCCCTCAAATGGATTTTTCCAAGCAGCCGCTAGGTTTATGGGGAAATATACAGTGATGATAGCCCATCATTTAGCCTTGCACTTAAGAAAAATCATTATGGACAACAGAGGCTCCAAAAAGAAGAAAGGGGGAGCGGAGAAGATCCGCGAGAAAAAGTCGCCCAGGTATATTAACAACCGCCCAAATATATCTGGCATAACTTTTTTTGTTCTTCCGTGATAATGACACTATTTGATAATGACATTTGAGTGCGAGCACGTGTCTCTTCCAACGAGTTCGGTATGTGTTCGCGTGCTCTCTGTTTCTCTATGAATTGGGTGTGAGCCGAGGCAAGCTCAGTGTCACGTTGTGTCCATGTTTCTGAACTTGAGCAGAGTTGTATGCATTAGAGGTCTTCACAGAGGACCCGTACAGTTCCGGGTCTATGTTTTAAAGGGGCAGTTGGGTCTCGGTCGGTCCCAGTTTAATTATGCTACTTCGGGTCCTGGGTCTGATCGACCAGTCGGCGCTAATGCGTTAAAGCTCTGGGGCCGTATTCACAAAGAATTTTAAGGCTAAAAGTAGCTCCTAACTGGCGAATTTAGAAGCAACTCCTAAAAATAATAGGCGTGTCACTCCTAAATTTAGGACTCCTAATTTTTTTCACTAAGAGTAATCCACAAAGCATTTTAGCCCTAAAAGTAGCACCTAAGTCTGGGACAGCTTAAAAGAAGTCGAGAGGACTCCTAACTCACTAAGACCTATTCACAAAGGATCTTAAAATGTCTTAGGTGCTGATCCTCCTTAACATGGACAGTTTCACCAACTCAAAAGCATTGCACATACTTAAAAGCACACTTTAATGTAAGCATATTGTTTATGACATTTGTTTCATAATTCATTACATTCATGACAAGCAGGAAGTTTTTTAGAATTACATGAAACAATAATGATATTAAATATTTAATATTATAGGCATACCTGTTGCCATGCTAGTCTGTTTAAAGGCTGCAATCTCAACCCTCTACTGCGATTGTAATGCATATACCACCGCCTCTCGCATTCGTCCGGGGTCCGCGACATAAGCGGGAATGTTGCATTGATCTGCAACAAATCCTCTCCCCAGTGATGCGCGGGTTGATCGGAAATGAGCGGATGCATGTGGTCACCCGCGGTCACGAGTCATCCAAAAATATTTTTTATGATATTCGGGTCGCGTTCGGTCGGGTCGTTTGAAATAAAGATGGCAATTAACTATTAAACAATTACTACTTAAAAAAAATGCTGGCCAGGGAGCGGGTCGGGTACACTATTTATTTTTTATTTTTTGCGGTCTGAGTTGTGGGCGGGTTAGTTGAAAACGTTGGTCGGGTGCCAGTTGTTTTGTACATTGACCCGCGCATCACTTTCTCGCATGTCTCACGCTTAGTTTTGCTTGATATCTCAGTGCCGAATTTCCCTTTTATTACGTTTCTTTTTTCCAGCACCAACTGGGCCAGCAGCAGTAACTGATCCTGCATCCATTTGGGCTTTCTTTTGGCGAGTTCCACCATCATTTATTTATTACATTAGGCAGGCTTCTTTAATATGGGCAACATTTCCTTGCTTTAAGTAGTCTATTTAGGCTAATAGGATGTACATTAATCAAGCAAGTAATGCAAAGTCGTTTTATTATTAGGCAATTGGCGGTTTTCATTTGTATTAGGCTTGATTTAATTTAATTTAATTCACAACTTTTCTTTAATATATGCATTTTGATGGCATTACTATTATTATTTTGTATAGGACACAGACATATTTCGATATTGTAATTCCATGATTTGGTGCGTCTGTGAATTGTTACGCATGACAGCCCTGTCATCTAACAACCAATCACCGTGGTCATTGCGAGGCAGCTCGTGCATGAGAATTGACGTCATCCGTAGCAACGAAGACTCACTCTTAGTTTAGGAGTTATCATTTTTCCTTACTAAAAGTAGGTCTGAAAGGCGTTGTGAATAACTTTTAAGAGAAAACTCCTAGCTAAAATCTTTTAGTGCGATTTAGGAGTACTCTTAGTGATAAGATAAAATGCTTTGTGAATACGGCCCCTGGTTTCTATGGCTATAGGCTATAACAACTGGCTCTTGTTTTGAAAGTCACAATGCACTTTCTTTCTTATATTTTTATAAATATTATTAATTAACCATCTTTGCTTTTTGAGCAAACATTTGAGATATAAGAGATGGTAATCTTTTAATCTGCAAGAGAGAAATAGAAAGAGAGGCACTTTTACTGCTTCTGCTCTATCTAATATAAAGTGAAGAAAGCTACATAAACCATATAACACCGGTCACATTTATAATCTATAGACCTATTTATAATCTATGGACCTGCACTGTCTATCATTAATATACTTTACATATTATTGTATTCAATAGAGTTTGATAAAAGGGGTCATCTACACAAGTATTGCTTCATATAACAGTGCAAAAATAGTAAAGTGTTTTGGTGGTGCTTCGACAAACAGTGTCAGCTTTGTTCATGGCAAAGAGAGTTTGAGGTGGTTGAATTTTAACTATACTGTGAAATTAATATAAATGTTCAATAAATCTAAGCATTGGGTTAGAGGGGCGATTTTGGTATCGGTGGGCTTGTGTGTGGAGTGGGGGGGGCGGGGTGTCGTCGGTCCAGTGGTGGGCCGTTCCACGAGGAAATTGCCAGGGCCGAATTTTGTTCCCAGTCCGACCCTGCATCACTCCGATGTTTGTTTTTGACATTGTAGCTGTGACATTTGGCGTCCTTATCAAGGTCTACAGAAAAACAGTAAAATAGATAATACAGTAAGAACAAATGTTTTTGCCTTCGGAAAAGAGTTTCTTCTACATCTGGACCAATGGCGGTGTTTCAACAAAACCTAGGATATGGCAAATATTCTTCGTACAAGAAGGCCATTCTCAAATAACGAATCTATGAAACCACATTACATGTGTATATACTCCAACAACCTGTACAAAATCATACTACGATTGCACGGATGTACACTTACTGACAACAATACGGAAGCAATACAAATGAAAAACAAAAATAGAAATCATGGTTGTTTAAAATGTTTTTCAAATGTTGCAATTCTTAACTAAGTGCAACTCCAGCAACAGATAAACTAAAACAAGATAATATGAAAACATACTGTAACATCCCTTCACAAATCTTGTCATGACAACCGCCAATAAACACTTATAAACACACAATAAAAACGTTTAGAGCACACATAGTTAACCAACTAAGACTAAAACACTAAATAAAACTCTAAGTAAAACAGGGCTAAATGCAAAACACAAGATGCGTACAAATTACACGCAGTGTGATTATCGTGCAATAGATACGCCAAATTCCGCTTTTGCGTGCATATGATACGCCAGTCCTTCCCATTCACTTATATGGCGAATCGTTTCGTGTCGTTTTATTTATTGGTTTCTGTTATTCATTTGTTTTCTGTTTTTTAAACCATTTTCGCCTGTGTTTAGGGTTAGATTTGTTTAAGCAGGTTATTTAATATACAGGTTTCTATATGTTTTTGTCTATATTTAAGCCATGTTCGCTTGGAGTTGGGGTTAGAGATGGGGTTTTGGTTAGGATGTCATTTTTTATATAACAAAAAGTTGTTTTAACCCTAAACCCAAGCGAAAATGGTAAAAAAAAAAAACAGAAAACAAATGAGAAACCAATAAATAAAATGACACGAAACGATTCGCCATATAAGTGAATGGGAAGGACTGGCGTATCATATGCACGCAAAATCAGAATTTGGCGTATCTATTGCGCGATAATCACACTGCGTGTCATTTGTACGGTTTTTGGTGAGAATGGGCTCATGCAAAAACAAGTCTACCTTTTGTCGTCGTGCAGTTTTTATCCACACGTGTCCATATTCAAAAATGTGGGCAAATAATTAATACAATTCACTCTGACTGCGCTACAATTTCCCAGTTGAAGAGAACATGTTTATTTATTCACAGAGAACAAATCATTACTTCTGGAATAATGTATGCAATATAGCACGAGTGTGGGGGAGAACCGAGTCTGTGTGAATGTTATAACAAAAAATAGGATTTTACTTGCGAAAATTAAGATTATAACAGCAGTGGTCATCATGAGACCTCCTGCATTGGACTTCAAGCTGCGCTGCAAGAACGACAGGCTGATGACATCAAAGTACTGCGAGGGTGAGGTGAGAAATCTTCAGAAGTGTTTGCTTTCAAACTGCTCTCGCGGCACGTTGATGTCATCCGCTTGTCGGTTCCTATGTTATAGTATGAAGTCGAACACACGTGTAAATTATCCCTATTAGTGATGTACCAATATTCAGATATGTTCTACTGAAAATATTTAAAATTATCTTTAATGAGCATCATTGTAGCCTGTTGATTTCTGGTGTTTTGTCTAAATGCTAGGGTATGGCAACTGCCATATGCAACCGCTGCCCCTGATCTGGACCAGTCAGGGTGCAGCATCTGCTGCATTCGCTCTGTCTAATCCATTGGTTAAGGCAAAAGTGTGAAGGATGGAAATTAGCCCATGATGTTGACAGCTTCATTAGCTACAGTTAATTCTTCTTTCTTCCTTTGACAGAATGACAGATGAAAAGAGCAAAAATTCAGAGATCAACTTCTGCAGACTGACAGGCGGACAAAAAGACATTCAAATGCATAAACTCAATAAACGCCGTGCTTCCACTTTACAAACCTTAATCTCAAAGCAAACTCAAAGCTTTTTAAGAAACCATAATAATGAGAAATTGTTTTGGTTTTGTTTCCATTAACAAATGGAAGTGAATCAATGGCATGCCTAGAGCAGGATCAATTTTCAGTGTAAATATTGTATTGGACTGAGCTGTTTGATTATAACAGAACTGAAGGAAATATTAGCATAAACTCATTCCTTCTATTTGTGTCACCACCAGCTCTCTTGTGTTTACATGCAGTGCATTTCTTTCACACTCCAATACAACAAGTAAAAACAAAAACCCAAAGGGGTAATGCAATTTGCTCTTCAAATGTCACATTTTCCATATTTCAACAAACCTTTTTAACAAACTGTGTTTCAAGCACACTATTTCTGAAGTGCACTATAGTGTAAAAAGCTATTTTCAAGTAGCCCCAGGAAGATGTATATTTCCTACAATGAGATTTAATAAATGAATACCCTGTGTTTATTTGGATTTTTCCCATGGTAAGGAGCGTCAGATTTCCGGCTGACGTCAGAGGTATTCAGGCCAATCACAACGTACAGATTAGCTGGCCAATCAGGGACACAGCGCCTTTCAAATTGATGAGTTTTGTACAAAATGAGAGTGTTTGAGGAAAGAAGTATATCTGGAGCTACAAAAATGTACGGTATGTGGAAAATATACAAAAAACTTTGTTTTTAGCAATCAAATAGGTACACTTTAACTTTTATTTATCTTGACTATAGATGAGTAATACCTTATAGTATAAAATATAGTTGAAATAAGTCAACTTTGTTTAGTTGTAGCTACTCATTTATAGTCAAGATAAATAATGGTTAGTTTAAATGACTTGTAATTCTGAGTTGAGGCAGCAAATAATTTTTACAGTGGGGGATATTGATTAAACACGACTTCAGGGGGCATGGTTTGTTTAATTCACTCCCAGGAAACTGTGAAAATAAGTATGTGACACATTAGCATTTTTATCAGTAAGGGGATTTCTTAGTGGGCTATTGACACAAAATTTCCATCAGATGTAGCCATCAAGTCAAATATTGAATTTATACAAAGAAATCAGAACATTTAAGTATAGAAGTTGAGTCATAATAAATACAGTGAAATGACACAGGAAATAAGTATTGAACACATGAAGAGAACAAGGTGCAAAATGGCATAGAAAGCCAGGAGATCACCTGAAATCTGTCAGTAATGAGAGAGAAACCTTGCCCCATCAGTACTAATTGATATCAGCTGCTTTAGTCCTAATTGATGGCCTATAAAGATTTCTCATTACCCAGGAGGCACACAGGAAAAACGTCATGATGGGTAAAAGCAAAGAAGTCTCTCAAGATTATTGTAATCTTATCAGTGAAAAGCATTTTGATGGGAATGATTATAGGTGCATTTCCAGAAGGCTGAATGTTCCTGTAAGCACTGTGGGGGCCATTATCTGGATATGGAAAAAGCATCAATTCACCATAAACCGGCCACGATCAGGTGCTCCATGTAAGATCCCTCTCTAGGGAGTCCAAAGAATAATCAGGAGAGTTCTCCAAGAGCCAAGAACCACTTGGGCAGAACTTCAGGAAGACCTTGCATCAGCAGGTACTGTTGTTTCAAAGAAAACTATAAGCAATGGACTAAACCACCTTGACATCCATGCACGCTCACGACTCAAGACTCCATTGCTGAACAAAAAGCATGTTGAGGCTCGGTTAAAGTTTGTGAAAGAGCATTTGTAGAAGCCTGTGGATTATTGGGAAACTATAGTATGGTCAGATGAAAGCAAAATTGAACTTTTTGGTAGTTATTCTTCACACGATGTTTGGAGAAGAAATTGCACTGCCAACCACCCAAGAACACCATACCAACCTTTAAGTTTAAGGGTGGGAGCATCATGGTTTGGGGCTGCTTTTCAGCAAGGGGTACTAGCAGACTTCATATTATTGAAGGCAGGATGAATGGAGAAATGTATCGGGGCATTCTGGATAAAAATCTGCTGCCATCTACCACAGCTAAAAATAAAAAGAGGGTGGACATTTCAGCAAGACAATGATCCCAAACACAAGGCCAAGAAAATAATTAATTGGTTTCAAAAAAAGAAAAATAAGTTGCTTGAATGACCCAGTGAGAGAACTGAAGATCAAAGTTCATAAAAGAGGCCCAAGGAACCTGAAAGATTTAAAGACCATTTGTGTGGAAGAATGGGCCAGAATCACTCCTGAGCAATGCAGACGACTGGTCTCTCCATACAAGAGGCGTCTTACAGCTGTAATCACCAACAAAGGCTTTTCTACAAAGTATTAAATAAAGTGTGTTCAATACTTATTCCCTATGTCATTTCACTTTATTTATTATGACTCAACTTGTATACTTAAATGTTCTGATTTATTTGTACTGTATGAATTCAATATTTGGCTTAATGGTGGCATCTGATGAAAATTTTGTGTCAATAGCCCACTTAAAAATGATAAAAAATGCTGATGTGTTAAATACTTATTTTCCCTGCTCTAGCTACAGCATGTGAAACATAAAAAAACTAACTTAAGTACTTTCAGATAACGACATGATATAAAACAAATCTCTTCTGTAAGTTTTATTAGTCAATCTAAACAACAAATAAAATTTTATCACTCTTAAATGTGAAATAAGCAGTGTTTGGAATAACGCCGTTTAAAAGAACGGCGTTAGGTAATGACGTTCATTTTTCAGTAACGGGCTAATCTAATTAATTACTTTTCCCGCCGTTACAACGCCGTTAACGTTACCGGACGTTAAATGCGGTGCGTTACTATGCACTGACTTAACCTGTGTGATCCAAATGCAACCCTGGGTCACACAGCTAGTGAGGAGGTAGGTTAATAACGAGATAAGCGATTATGATTGGCTAAGGCAGAGTAATGTGTTTCATGGTAGCCAATCAGAGCCAGTGTTGTTATACACATGCCAGCGCACGCGCCTGCGGCGACACACACACAGGGCGAATTCCAATCGAAAGTGATGATCACTATGCCCTATTCCCTTCGAAGATCAAATCTCTTGATGTATAAACTCTAGATAAAGTTGCGCAATGTTGTCTGATAGTGTGGCTAATTAAAATACACTTGGTGATAAAATACAGCGTCTTTTTCTGTTTATTTGGATTTTACATCCCCTTCGCGAAGTGCCCTTCAAGGGCGCACAAACGGCATTTGGAATTTACCCACACACACCGAACAGCTAAACAGAGATTCGCGGCAGCAGAAGAGATGGCGAGTCAGGAGGAGCAATCCGATGAAAAGTTGGCATTTTCAAGGTGGAGATATAAGCACTACTTCAAATTCATTGTGCTCAAAGCAAGAACGTGCATGTAATGTGTACATTATGTCCGGGAGCGAAGACTTTGTCGACATCCGTTGTAAGCAATTCTAATTAAATGAATCATATTGTTAAACTGTTTACTTTTTTAATGAAGAAAACGAAATACAGCAGCCTATGTTTTCCAGACTATTTATCTCAGTTTGATTTATTTAATTTGCTACAGTTATTGCAAACACACTTTATATTATTTAACTATTTACTTTTGAAGAAAATACGTGAAGTACAGAATGTCTACCAGACCAGTTGTCTGACATTGGGAGTTTGATTCATTTAATTAAGAATACGACTACAGAGCAAACACACTTTTTGTTGTTTAAAAGTTAACTTTTTGTGAACAAAACACTTGGAAGTACAGGTTGTTTACTTGACCAGTTGTCTCAGGTTGAGAGAGTTTTATTTCATTTAGTTTGCTGAAGTTAAATGCACTTTATATGGTGTAACTGTTTACTTTTCTTACAAAGATAATACTTGAAGTGTAGGATAAAACTCTTGCTGTCTGTTGACGTGCAATAAATATGTAAAGTTATGTATGAACACCTGTCTGTTCTACTCATTTCAACTGACATGTGAAAACTGCTAAAAAAATACAAATTCTTTGACATATTGCAACTTTTTTTTTAACCGTAACGCAAATAGTTACTTTCCCTGGTAACGAGTTACTTTTATTATAGAGTAATTCAGTTACTAACTCAGTTACTTTTTGGAACAAGTAGTGAGTAACTATAACTAATTACTTTTTTTAAGTAACGTTCCCAACACTGGAAATAAGGTGTGATTGACTGGAACGCATTGAGTTCACAGATAGGATTTTAACTGGGATATTCCCACCTCCTTTGACTACAAAGTAAACAACATAATTATTTCTGTACAGACAGCAGATCTGCTCCAATGTGACTATTGCTCCTAAAAATAGTTTACTTACCATTTCTTATATAAGCATTTTTGAAAAAGTTTCAATTGAAATTTCAATTTACTTATCATAAATAAATACAGAGCAATCTCTGAATGAACACTTTAAAGTGCAATCAGAAAAAAGTAAAGTGAAGTTAAGCACTGCTGATCTATAAAGGTTCAAAGAATCTCTCATCTGTTCCATTGTCAGTAATAACATGTGTTGTACTGATTGAGTTCAATCTTATGAAGCAGATGGGTTAAAAGCTCAATCTCTCTCTCACTGGTAAATGGAGACGATTCAAAGCAATCAGCAGTAATGGTAGTTTCAGTGTTTCATTTAGTGTAGATGAGACCATTATGAATCACAGAACCTCTGTTCAGAAAAGTAAGGCACAAAATGTCAACCATTTGATTTGGATATGAACCATTAATTTAACTATATGATTTTAGGGGGAATATATCATGAAAATCACACTTTTTTCATGTTTAAGTGCTATAATTGGGTCCCATAAGCTTCTATTAACCTAGAAAACATGAAAAAGTTCAACTCATTAACTCATTAACTTTTTCGTAAACCATTCTCTTTAAACATTTGATAAAATAAGTCATTGAAATTTGGCTCCCCTTGTGATGTCAGAAGGGGATAATACTGCCCCTTAATATGTACTACAGTATCCAACCAAAGCACTGCCATGTAGTGCAGAGATCAGTTTTTTGCATTTTAAAGGACACACTCAAAACGGCACATTTTTGTTCACACTTACAAAGTGGCGATTTTAACATGTTATAATAAATGATCTATGGTATTTTAAGCTAAAACTTCACATATGTACTCTGGTGACACCAAATATTTATTTAATATCTTAAAAAGTCTTGTGAAATGTCTCATTTAATCTTTTTACATGATCTTACTCAGTCAATATTAAAGATATCAAGGATGTCTTTTCAAAGAATGTTCTATACATTATATAGGATGAGTTTATATAGAAAACAGTAAATCTAAAAATGACTTTAGCTGGGTTTTTACAGTTTATTTTAAAGGATGTATCCACAGAGATCAAACACTGCCATGTTATAAATTATGCACAAAAACAAAATGTTTCTTACTGTACATAAAAAGGGGAGATTATAAAAGTGTCAAGATTTTTATTACATTTGAATGCCTTAAAGCATCATGTTTTGAAGCAAGTGCTGTTTTTAAAACAAGACATTTTCGATTCATGTAGAAAAATCATTTTGTGTCATTCTGCTTCACATGACAGAATCAGTGATGGGAATAACGGCGTTATAAGTAATTGGCGTTAGTAACTGCGTTATTTTTTTCAGTAACGAGTAATCAAATAAATTACTGTTTCCCCCGTTATAACGCCGTTATCGTTACTGACATTAAAATGCTGCGCGTTACTAAAATTGATCTTACTGTAGTGATTTTCAGCCGCGTATGCTCACTCTCTCAGCCAAACACTGTTTTTCTCTTGTGTGTGTTGTGAGAAACATAACGGATGATGATTGGTTTAATTTCCATCGGTAGCCAACCAGAGGCAGAGTTCACAAAAAGGCCCGCCCACATGCGCAGTCCAAGTTCGAGGAGCGAGCAGCAGTGTTAAAAAGTCTGAGCAACTTGGTCACTTTGTCGCTAGATTTAGCAACTTTCTATCACTTTAGTGACTTTATAGGACAAATCTAGCTATCTTTTCTGGCGTGGTTGGAGACTTTTGTAGACTGACATGAAAATACGCGTCGTTCTCTCTTCTCAACGAGCAGCGGTGCTGCTGCTTATGAGGTGTGATTTTTGCAAGTTTTGCAACTCACTAAGCAAACAGACAAGCAAACAAACGTGTATACGCTCGCCTGCCGTCTGGCCAAAATCCCATAGTATTCAGGCGTCAGACGTAAGATATGAGACGTCAGACGTCACGGTCACGTGTCGGAGCTGCGCTCAATTTTGCGCGGGCATCGCGAGCGGACGTATTGAAATTGATAATTTTTTACTTTGCGTCCGGATAACGTACGTGCGGTTGAACGTCCGGATATTAAATACTATCATCATCATCTTTACTTACTATTGAGTTCTTAATTCGAGATATAAAATCAAGTTTGAAAAGATGCAAAGAAACAAGTGCTTAATAAAACATTCATGCATTAAGAATGAATATCAACCTACTATTTAAAAAGTTTAGTTTTCATTCACTTTTGAGGGCTGTAAAACCACTAGTAGACACTAGCAAATAATGAAAAATATGTGTGTTTGTTTGTTTATATAGACTATAGATAAACTCTTCACTTTAATATGTTGCCTAATGTTGTGAAAACAAAATAGTGTGACAATAGTCAGTGAAAGCCAAAATCATATACACATTTTAGGACAGGAATTACAGAATTACTCCTGATGAGATGGCACATGGTGTATCTCCTCCTAGACCTGGATCAGCCCATAAGTGAGCTCCTGTCTATATGGTGCTACTTGATGACTTCAGATACATGAGATCCCAGAGGTTCTCAGTTGGATTAAGGTCTGGAGAATGTGAAGGCCAGTCAATGGCATAAATGCCTTCATCGTCCAGAAACTGCATACAGACTCTGGCCAAATGAGGTTGTGCATCATGTATCAGGAGGTCTCTGCACTGCACCAGCATAACATCTGACAATAGATCTGAAGATTTAATCTCGATGTTTCATAGCACGTAGAGGTCTGTGAGACCCTCTGAGAATGGTCCTCCCTAAACCACTCTTGCTGTTGCCTGTCCAATGTATCTGTTTTCAATTGTATTTGCACCAAAATATGTATACAGTTACACTCACTCAGTTTTACAATCACTTGTGCTTCCGTACCGGGTTGATTGATATTCCCGAAGGTTATCTGACTTGGTGTAAAGCTGTGATGATTTTCTTAATTTTTTGAGCAGTAATATATATATATATATATATATATATATATATATATATATATATATATATATATATATATATATATATATATATATATATAGGGTAGTACATGTAATCAGATCCCAAAAATCAAGAACTTGTATTTAAATTACATTACAGTGTCATTGAGTCATTCCCATCATTGATGTTTTCTAACAAAATGTGCTTGCAACGCGGTGTTAACTGTGGTGAAATCTGATCTAAATACATATTTTATGGCTGATATGATGTTTATTTATTTTTGCATACATGTCAAATGCACTTACAAACATGTCTTGTTTAAAATTGCCATATATTTTCTTGCTCTTTGTACTGTGTCAAAATAGTACAATACTATCCTACTTAAATATGTGATATCAAATAAACATAGGTCAAATGTAGATGTAATCAAAAAGTACTCATATTACATTACACAAAATGTGTTATCTAACAGATAAGGTTACTGACTACAAATTTTGGTAGTAACTGATTTCAATTCTTATGTAATCTACCCAGAGCTGGATATATACAATATTTCCATATAAAGTGGAAGATGGTTACGGTGGTAGTGAAATAGGTAGGTCTAAAACAGAAGAAACCTAAAAAGAAAAAAGGTTGTTATTTAATATTTTTCTGAAGATGTGATGAGTTGATTGGGATGAGGTTAGAAGTGCTGGAAAATATGTAGTGTTTGGTGTGCCTTCAGGAACATATTTGGGGAACACTGACTGTGCCTTTTTGTTTGGTAAAATACAGTAAAAATGTGTACAAATAAGTATGAGAATCATGATTTTAAAGGAGTGCAAAGTGAGTTTAACGTATAGTACAGTAATCAAATTTCTGTTGTGTAGGTCTACTGTAAAATGATTGGGTAAGATTTGGTAGGCCTACTTTAAAGTATTTGTATGTCTGTTAATGACCCTTAAACCACAAAGGCTATAAACAAAATGATATTTCCCCTGAATCAAGTTTATAGGGGCCAAGCACTGAGGTGCAAGTCATTACATCTTTGATCTCTTTCAGGTATGAAGTTTTTCCTCTATTTGGTAAATACACTTTAAATCTAGATATCATATTGTTTTTAAATGATGATGATGTATGGTTTCAACTATTCTTTTTACTGTTTTTATTTTTATATTAATTAAATTGTGTAAGCTGAACAGCACATTGGTGAACATTGTTGTGTTTAATGGTGCTACAGAAATAAATTGACTTTGAATAGCCACAATTGCACAATAAATACTTTATGGACAACACATAAGAGAGGCCATACACTGACTTTATGCAAGGCATTTTTTCATTTTCATCACGTGAAGAGAATCTGTAAGATTGTACTGTTTATGCTATGTGCTACTATTGAATAAATGTGCCTTTGGGTAAGATATTTCTCAACTGATTATTTTAACTTATTTGTCATTAAAAGTGTAACAGCTTTTAACATGTAATTATAATAAAAAAATTGGCCCGGACGTACGTAGCTTCACACGTACGTAGTATCACACGTTCATTGATCACGACGTCTGCTCACGGAAAAAGATGCGACCATCGGCACGACTGATTGCTAAGTTTGCAAAGCAGATGCATAAGCCACAACTCATAGCTGCTGACTGTGCCCCATCTCAAAGCACTGACATGCATCCCGGTCATCGCGCATCAATCACTCCGAAAACACCGGCGACAGGGCGATGGCAAGTACAACAAGCTCAAAGGTAGCGGTCGCAAACACGAAGTATAAAGCACTACTTTTCCATTGTTGAGGTGAAAGGCAAGAATTTTTTTGTAATGTGCAACTTATGCCCATGAAGAAAAAGTCTCTCCACGTCTGTGGAAAGTAATTCTGATCTAATAAAGCACCTCACATCGTCACATGCTGCCACAAAATTAGTGATTTCTCTTTAGTATCCATTTTAGTCATTTAACATATTTAATTTTGTAAGGGGCATTCAAGTTATTTGAAATATAAGTTAATTTTTTTTAAGTAACGCAGTAATTACTTTTCCTGGAAATTAATTACTTTTATAATAATGTAACGGAGTTACTAACTCAGTTACTATTTGTGAGAAGTAATTAGTAACTATAACTAATTACTTTTTTAAAGTAACGTTCCCAACACTGGACAGAATGACATTAAAGGCGGGGTGCATGATTTTTGAAAAACACCTTGGAAAAGGGAGTCTGGTCGAGTACCAAAACACACTTGTAGCCAATCAGCCGTAAGGGTCGTGTCTCCTAACCAACATCGTTGCCTGGGTTGCTTACGTGTCGGGCGGGTCTATTAAAAGAAGGTCCAGGTTTCTCATTACAAATGCCAATATTGGCTTTCAGAGATCATGCACCCCACCTTTAACTAAAATCGAAGTCAAATTATGCATATGTTCATGCGTACTTGAGAAATATTTTTTGTTATGATATTTAAAGCTAGGAGGCATATTGAACCCTTTCCTCTGCTGTGTGTGAGCAAGCATGTTTTTGTGAAATTTTTTTAATTTTTGCCTTGAAAATTATGTAGTGCACTACAGTGCATAAAAAAGACACTTTTCATTCCATCCTAGATTTCTTTACGATTTTCTGTTTGGAGAGCACAAGCAAACACAAAGCCACATTTATCTTAAATGACATATTTTATGATCTTCGAAATTTATGAAATTCTGAAACAGAGACTGATTTTATGAGACACAATTTGACCTGTTGTTCAGTCAGATCCCAAAATAGAAGACCAGTCTTGATTTATAAACTTTAATGCATATTATAAATACATTAGCACAAATCCCATCTAAGAGTAGCTGCACAAGCGAACATATAAATCCAAAACAAATTGGTTTTACCCATAGGATAAAAATATCCTTATTTCTTTTGAGGGTATAGCATTCATTTCCTCTTACCTCTAAAATGTGGGTTGAACAGAACTTGCTTATCAGCTAAACAAAACACCAGATAGTACGTCAAAAGAAAAGCAATAATATAAAATATAATACTGGACATGGCTCTTTGAAATGAGGACAGCAATATATTTTTCTATTCATTCATGTCTTACCAGCTGTAATTAAAGTCTCATTGACTAGTGAGAGAAAAGATGTTATCAGCTCTCTCTCTGTCAACCACAATCTGTCAGTTTGTGCTGCCCTGAACTTTAGATCAAGCTTAGTTCAAGCTTACAGGGTCATTCAATGGATTATAAGATCAGATTTTGCAAAAAGAACTGTTGTATAATAAAATATTAAAGCAATATCATAGTTATTTGATAAAGCTCTATATCAGCAGGGCACAGCTGTGATTAGGCCAGAGGCACAAGGCCGCATAAGTATATAAACATTTAACAAATATTTTTTATTTTATTTATAAAACTGTGTTATTTTTTATAAAAATTGTATGTTTACCAAGGGTGCCAATATTAGTGGAGGGCACTGTAAATACCTACAAGGTACTGAAAGCATGATTGTAAATGGTGCAAACTAAATTACGAAACAAAGACTGTAATTAAAAATTAATGTCCTTTGAGAGTGTATTGTTTTCTGGCCAATTAAAAAGTAAAGTTTTGTTTCTAAATGAGCTGCTGATTCAAGCTGTGGCCCCATTCTCTTTAATAACTTCAATTATTCATTCAGGTAATATAATGCTTCATTAATGATATTTCATAAGCCAAATGAAGTATTGTCCAAGGTGCTGTGTTTGTAAAAGGAATTTCTCTGCGGCTCCCCATGATCTTTAGTTTGAATTGCATTACATTTAATATTTGGCAGACGTGTACATTACAAATCAACTTCTAGTGATTTCAAACTTTCATATATTTTATAAGTGCATGCATTCATTGTGAACTGAGCCCATAATCTTGACATTTTTTAGTACTGCGCCATGCTTTCCCTTTCCACTTTAAAAAATCGCTTAGGTTACTCACGTAACCCCGGTTCCCTGAAATAACGGGAACGAAGCATTGCGTCAGTTAGCTGACGCTATGGGGGAAACTCCTGTTTACTCCGTGACTGAAGCCTATTGGTTAACGTCTGTACAAAGTACAGACCAATGACGTTTGAACCCGCGCGCGGGAGGAACGCGTCCTTATATAAGCGCGGTTCAATCGTCAGGAGCTCATATTATTCGACTGAAGCGCGCAGCCGAATAACACTCGCTGCGTAGACGTTTGTAGCACGGCAAGAGACGCAATGCTTCGTTCCCGTTATTTCAGGGAACCGGGGTTACGTGAGTAACCTAAGCGTTCCCTTTCAATACGGTTCACTTCGCATTGCGTCAGTTAGCTGACGCTATGGGGGAACGTAATCCCATCACGCCGTGCATACACAACGTACTGAAGTGCCTTACCGGAGAGACACTGCGTGTGGCCCTATACCCGGCATATTCACAGCTTTAAAAGCAAATGTGTAAGCACCATATAAATTGTTGACGCGCACACGGTGGGGTTTTAAACGCACCGGGGGCACATAACATAGCACAAGACGGCGAGGTACCGAGCGCGCCGCGGCTGTGCGAGATAAGTAAATTCAGAGTCACGTTGGTGAGCTCGCTGAGCGCACCGTGGTGTACACATAAACGCATGAGCGTGCATGATTGAGCCGAGAGAACCTGCGCTCGTAGGGCAGGGACGTCTAAGCTGTACAATCTGACAACGTAGACGGCGAAGACCAGCCGGCCGCGTAGCAGATATCAAATATAGATATAGATACCCCTGTAGACCAAGTTCATGAAGAAGCCAAACTCGCACAGAGTGGGCTCTATATAGGACATAGCTCATAGAGGGGCGTGAGCCAGTGCGATGGTTTCAACAATCCATCTAAATAACCACTGTTAGCAACAGACATACGTAGTGAGTGATCTGCGAAGCTCACGAACGGCCGATCTGACTATAATATGCGGCAGAACGGTTCGTAGCGTGGGATTATACAGATACCACAATAGTGTGAACCCAGGTGCACCCTCGAGCGCATCGGGATGCATGTAGGTAGTATTATAGTGCACAGATCGGTGAGCTTTCCAAGCGCGCCATAAATGTGTATTGACTATAAATTGCACGGGCACAGGTGAACACTTGAATACATCGTGAATGCATATCAGAGTGTTATAATGCACAGGCCGGCAAGATTCTCGAGCGCGCCGTCATGTGTTCTGATAATAAATTGTGCGCACACGGGTGAACTCTTCAGTGCACCGTGAATGCGTATAGATAAATCAGTGCACAGAACGCGCCGTGAATGTGTACAGATATGATTGATGAACGTAACGGTGGGCACCCAACGCACCGTGAACGTACACAGATGAACAACAATGTATGTGTCACAAAGCATAACACAGCTGTGTATACAGGTGAGCTTTCCCAAGCGCATCTTATTGTATACCAAAATGTTATAGCGTGTACATGTGAGCTTCTCTAAGCGCACGGTGGACGCATATAATTAAAAACCATATCGTGCATACAGGTGAGCTAATGGGCGCACCTTTAATGCAACAAACCTCAGTAGTGCGCGAAGCAGGGATGTCGAAGCTGTAAACTGACAACGTGGACGGCGGGGACCAGCCGGCCGTGTCACAATTGTCAAATGAGAAACCTCTACCATGCCCATGCTCTAAGACAAGTGAGCATAATTGTCACGGGAGGTGATAACGTCAACGATCCATAAATAGCCTGTATTGACAGGTGCTCTAGTGAGTGATCTGTGGCGCAGATGAACAGCTGATCGTCTGATGTACGTCAGACGTATCTGTCATCCAGGACCTTGGACAGTTCCAGAGCGCTGTGCCTCGGGCACCGTCCACATCTGAGAAATGACAGGCTTATGAATAAAGTGAATGGCCAGCCGTAAAAACATGGTCCGCTGTTACCGCCGCCGTCCGCATCTGAGAGATGACAGGCTTGTGAATTAAATGAATGGTCGGTCGTAAAAGCGTGGTTCGCTGTTATCACGGCCACATAGATATAGGTAGGGGAGAGAGCCGCCGTGCCTCTGTAGTGAGGAGAAAAGTGTTCCACCCACGATTCGCGGGGGGTATTGACTTTCAAATGTCACTAGACAGAATGGATCAGACTTTGCATAAGGACGCCTCGTGAAAGGGGTCCTAGCAGCTTGTGTCAATGTGTCATAAGGCACGTAATGTAGGTCGTGTCCCACGGATGCCATCTCCGCACGCCCATCGTAATGGGTTAATATTGGTAGTTTAAGCATGAGATGCGTATCACTCTGATTGAACATAGCTTATAAAGCGATGCAATGAGTTTATAAAGGAGATGACTCGTCAGCTTGTTCAGGGGGCGAGATCTCAGTCTGGTTCGGTAAATAATGAAACCACCGTAGATTGCCCGACCGCATTATCACAATAACACGGTCGAGAGTGCTGCAGTGCTAAATCATCCTCTTAATGTACCGTATTCACAGTACAAGGTGATTTATATGAGACAAACGGCGTTCCACGCGCCGAAGGCTGATTGCCGTCGTAAAGCGTGTTCAACCCACAGCAAATGCTGGGCTAGCTCGTAATGACAGCACTTCATGCAGCAGTGTGTAACTTAAGCAAGCTTCCCGGCCGTCAGCTCGGGGCGGGACCTTTGCTTAGTCAAACTGAAGTGGACTTATGAACAGAATGCCACGATATTCAGCTTTCTGAGGCTCGTTAGAGGGGTACGTGCGCCCGTCTTAAACGAGATGCCGCGCGCGTCTGACTGTGCGCGCGCTTTAAGCTTTGAAACTTATTGTGGCGGGTAGCAAGCTCACTTGAGGTTGATATTACCCTTAATATCTCCGAGTATTGGAGCGGAGGTGTGAGCGTCTTCGGATCCGCTAATATAAATCAGCTATATGGCCGAAAAACGTCATAAACCGCTTGGCTGTAAGCCTTTGAGTGGCCGTCCGGAGAGGGCGCGATTCAAACGCTTGGAGCCATGCAAAAGTCTGAGGCTGTCCTTCCTCTAGGAAGAGAGAATAACAGCCGTAAGACCGTGCTCGTTTGCGCCATCAGCATCGTAGCGGAGAAACTGAGGTGGGCTGCGAGCGAATTTGGCAGAAAGGTGTTAGAGACACCGTACAGTCGTGGGGTGTCAATACACAGTATATGGCCAAACCGGGGTTTTTTCGGCTAGCGTCGATAGAATTATGGACAGCGGGCCGTGTGTGCGTATTACTGATTGCTTGTCAGTAAGGCGATAAAGTGTTTAGAGACACCGTACAACCGTGGGTGTCAATACACAGTATAGTAAGCACGGAAATTACTCTTTTTAGAGGAATCAAATACCGTTCGCCACTATAGTGAGGTCGCATAGCCGACAGTATTACACAGTATGTTTGGATAAACAGCACACAGAAAACATTTCAGGGCAGTCCAGCCGAGGCGCGACATAACCCCTTTTTCCCAGACAGTTTCGTTCTCTGTTGATGCAGCTGTGCTGCGGAGACCAGAGCTCAGCCGTTCAGGTGCACAAGCCTCAGTAGTGACGGTGACCGAACGGCTCACGGAGCAGGGTAGTATGTCTAGGTGGTTAATGTCAGACTGAACCCATCGCAGAGAGGAAGTCTGCCGTGAGGCCCGCGGTTTTGCCGTTTATTAAAAGGGCAGAAAAACCGGGTATATATATAAGAATGTACCAATATTCAGCGCACTGATATAGGACGGGACTGAATAAAGGGAGGTATTCGGGCCTCAGTATATTATAAACAAATTCGTTCTGCCTCTGATTCCGTCTAAACCAGAGAGAAATTACCAGGCAGACGAAAAATGAGCTATCTGAAGTGAGATCGGCTCAGGCCAGTAAAGCTCTATAATAAGTGTTTTAGCGCTCCAATAGAGGCGTGTCCGCCTTATCGAGCAGACGAATGAGATCGTGCCGCTCCAGGAGGGGAGGGGCATGAAGCTCTCTTATAATGAGTGTTCTTGGTGCTCCAATAGCGGCGAATCGGCCCTATCAAGCAGACGAATGAGATCGCGCCGCTCCAGGAGGGGAGGGGCATGAAGCTTTGTAATCGTTGAACACTGGACAGCTGCATTTAGAGGCAGCGAGCCGTAATACCGCGTGCTAGCTAAGCCGTTAAGAGACCTCACCACTGTGGGGAAAGGAGCGAGGGACTCCGCGAGCGTGGAGCACGAGTGGCTGTGCTATGACAGAGACAGGGGCAGACCGCCCGTGTTTGCTTGTCGTATGCATCTATCCAGGTCTACGGTTCCCCGCTTGTTCATCTCAACAAGAGAGGAACGGCAGAGGGGAGCAGCAACACAGACAGAACAGCCATGCGTCGTGACGGTATCACCCGATGCACTCGGGGGATTAATATATGTGCCAGAGATCTCGCCACTGAATGTGAGAGGAGCGAAGGGACTCTGTAAGCATGAACGGTTGCGGTGTGACAGAACACAGGGGGGGTTAGTCCGTGTGTGCTTGTCTATGCATCCATCTAGTCTCATGGCTCGCCGTGTGTTCATCCCGGCGAGAGAGGAACAGCAGGGGGAGCACGAAACATGGATAAGACAACCAAAGCATAAGCGCGGTCCCGGCGTGGGAGGTGCCAGACCGGTAACGCGCTCGGAGGAAATTCATAGCAGAGAGGCTCACCGAGCCGCTGTGCTGGACGCTATTACAACAGCGCCTGCTCTTTTAGCTTATAGCTTTATTAAAAGTATTGATCTTACCGGGCGGCCGCAGGGGAGACCTCGTCAGGCGTGTGTCCGCTGCACAGGGCTCGTACCACGGCAAGCGAAGGCTATCTTCGGTTCTCGGCCGGAAAGCGGCAGGGGAAGACGCTAGACCTGAACTCTGCTATCTTCGGTTCTCAGCCGGAAAACGGCAGGGGAAGACGCTAGGCCTGGACTCCGCTGCAGGGCTTTTGTCAACGGCGAGGTAAGGCTTCTTCTTTTTCTTCGGAGCAGCGAGAGGTTCGCGCTGAAGGAGAAATAATATGAGCTCCTGACGATTGAACCGCGCTTATATAAGGACGCGTTCCTCCCGCGCGCGGGTTCAAACGTCATTGGTCTGTACTTTGTACAGACGTTAACCAATAGGCTTCAGTCACGGAGTAAACAGGAGTTTCCCCCATAGCGTCAGCTAACTGACGCAATGCGAAGTGAACCGTATTGAAAGGGAACCTCCTGTTTGCATTATAGACACAAAATGTGTTGTTTTAACACAACCATTTTAAGAGTGTACCTTTAATAAAAAATGCAACAGAGACAGTGAGCTCTATCTGTTAAAATAGATCTGATTCTGGTGAACACAGTCTAGGACAGTGACATCTTTACTGCATTGGTGTGACTGTGTGCTAACAAACACATACAGTATAGAACAGGGGTTCTCAAAGTCCGGACTCCGGTCCGAATCCGGACCCGACGGGAAGTTGATCCGAACCCGCGTTCACTTCATATTACAAGTGCATTAATTTCTATGTGATTGATTAAATGTGTGCATTTGCTACTTTACAAATGCATATTAAACTTGTTAACCATTCGTTTAGTTTTTTTTTCATTTTAGATTTAAGAGTATTTCTGGTGCGAAAATAAAACGAGTTATTCAAAAATGTCCTAACGCTGTAGCCATCACACCCAGATATTATGCACAGCTACTTCATGTACTACGGCTTTTGATCAGTAAGTCCTTATCAATCTGAAATCACTGTTGGTTTGAGTTGTTTAAACATACATTTGAAAAAGCAACACTCGGCATACATAATCTTTATACATATTCAATTCAATTCAATTCAATTTTATTTATATAGCGCTTTTCACAAGTGTTAATTGTTGCAAAGCAGCTTTACATGAGAAGATGTAGAGGAGAACACAGAAAATCAATAGATAGTATAAGAAGTAAAATATAGCGGCTAAGGTTAAAACTAGGGATGTCCCGATCCGATCACGTGATCGGAAATCGGCCCCGATCACGTGGTTTCAGACTCGATCGGAATCGGACGTTACCTCCCGATCAGGACTCGGATACATATGCAGGGTTTAAAATCCATTAAATTCCCGCTCTGCTCCGCGCCAGTGTACGCGCTGCGCTGGTGCGTGTGAACTGAAGAGAATAGGCTTGTTCGACTTCATCCGGCTGCCGGTTCTTGTGGTGCTGCATGACGTCAAAGTTCCGCGAGATATGATTTCGCGGATCACTCTCGCGGTAGTTTGACGTCATCCGGCTGTCGATTGTTGCGGCGCCGCATGAAGTCGAACAAGCCTATTGACGTGCTTTCATTCATAGGCTTCACACTCGTGCGTGCAAGGAACCCACGACAAAACCGCCTTTTTTTCCGCTCATTTAAACGACGCGTTGATCGTTATTGTCAACATGTGCTCAGACGCAGGACCGCGTCTCACTCAGAACCTCAAGAACGCGCATTCGCGCAGGATCATTTGACATTACAGTAGAGATGAGAGAGAGAGAGAGAGAGAGAGAGAGAGAGAGAGAGAGAGAGAGAGAGAGAGAGAGAGAAAGAGAGAAAGAGAGGTAAGAATGGTGCCCATGTCGAAAAAACTTAATAGAAGTCTAGAAACAAAGTATTAAAGTATGTATAGCCATGTCACTCATCTCATTACAAAATGTTAACTAGATAACTGGATACAACTGATTGTATAATTTAATAAAATAATGTATTTTGATTATACAAATGAATCACGACCTAACTATAGGTATTTTATAACTAACTGCTGACCAGCTTAGGGAATCTCTATGGCTAATTTATAAGATATATTGCTGAATCAGTATGTTGTTTTTCTTGTTAATTGAGTCTTTTTGGGTAGCCTATCTTATGCCTAGAATGAGTCAAGGAGGTTAAGTCTTATAACTTCATTCAAAGTTTGATCAATTGTGCATAATGACATGTGCACCAAATGCATATAGCAGGAATGGGCAACTTCGGTCCTGGAGGGCCGGTGTCCTGCAGAGTTTAGCTTCAACTTGCCTCAGCACACCTGCCTAAAGTTTCTAGCATGCCTAATAAGACCTTAATTGGCTGCTTCAGGTATGTTTAATTATGGTTGGAGCTAAACTCTGCAGGACACCGGCCCTCTAGGACCGAAGTTGCCCATCCCTGGCATATAGGGTGTCAGACTCATAGATTTGCATATTTTAGGTTTTAAAGTTTGGGTCAACATGTGGTACAGCTTTAAAACTGAAACTTATAAAATCCTATCATAGATACTAACTAAATGTCATTGCAACACACCCAGTGGCTTTGCTGTCATCAGGATTAAACATGTTACCCCTCGAACCCTCCCTCAAAACAGAGCCTCCCCACAAAACAAACCCCAATTTAACCCCTGAACATATATACTATATATTCATTATTTTTTAACACATCTGTAGTTATGCGCTGGCACAGAGTTAGACTCTTTTGACTCCACACAGAAACAGCAATGCGTGCGGCATGACATAAGGAACATCCTGGACTGGTTCTGTTTTTTCGCTCTTCTTTATTCTTTTTTGTTTATGTATTATAGAAGTATCGGATCGGGACTCGGTATCGGCAGATACTCAAAATCAAATGACTCGGACTCGGAGTCGAGGGAAAAAAAACCTGATCGGGACATCCCTAGTTAAAACCGTACAAGCGTGCATATTAGTAACGTATACAGTAAAGTGCTAAATTAAGCCAAAGTTGGCTGACTCTCCCTGGGACTAAAAAACCCCCTTAGGAGAAAACCCGGTGGGAAAAACTCCTAGAAGGACAAAAAACCCTAGGGAGAAATTAATATATATTTATATATATAGACACGGTAAGCATAGGAAGCGGGTAAGCGGATTAAACTGGTTCAGCCGGTGGTCGTTGGTCGCAAAAATTCTTTATTATGATAAAATAACTGAAAATGTTTGAAGAACAGCAATATAAATATATCCTTATGACATTTCCTGGAGCTGCGTGTGTCTGGTTCTTCGTCTGCAGCGCATATTAAGTTTCTGCCCGAGAGCGCCTCCTGGCTTTTGGATATAGCAGCAGTTCACCGTACTTCATTGAGAAGCATAGCAAGCATCATCAGCCAAGGTGCACCCCTAATTTTGGTCAGTGTCTCTGCCTACCAACCACACTTTTTTTGCCATGGTTTATGCTTCTGATGGAGAACAAACTGTGCCATTTCTCTAATTAGGTTGCTCTGTATTTTGCACCTTACTTTTGGCATATTTTTTGTGTTTGTTTAAAAAAATAATAACTTTAAATGCAAAATACACTTATTTTTTCCCCAAACTATTTGTGTTGATTTGTTATATAAACAAATGATTTACATAAAGTTTTTCCGGACCTATGAAAATGATGAGAATTCAGATTTGGACCTTTGAATGTAAACTTTGAAAACACCTGGTATAGAACATTTTTGGTAAAATGCGAGGCTTTGTTTGTGTGACATCACATTAACAAGTGAATCAAAACAGCATGTCTAGTAACCCTGTTTTGGTTTAATAGGAATTATAAAGAAGAATAGGATGGATTTTTTCATTGTAATGTTGTGGTGTTCACACACTGCCAACACACATTTATCTACAAATACATTGTAAAGACGGATTTTGCATAAAATGTGCTCTTTAAATATATAATAAATCAGATTTGATACTATCTACATTAGGTAAACATTTCTGCATTTTTTTTTTCCCGCTAAAAGCGGTCATATGGTCATTTTTTCATGTATTTGTTGTAATATAATGTGTTAACGATAAAAAGCAATTTTTTCACATTAATGTAGCTCTTCTTTCCCCAATGTCTTTAAAATGTGTCGATATTTACAAAGCTCAAGTGCACTGTGCTCTGATTGGTCAGCTGACCCAGACAGTGCATTGTGAGTGTCAAATACCTCAAGCATATGGCAGAAATTTTATGCCCCTTACCTTACCGTAGTTGTGACTTTCTGGATGCTCGCAGCTTCACTACTAGACAAGAGAGACGCACACATCTCTCTCTCTCTCTCTCTCTCTCTCTGTGTGTGTGTGCGCGCGTGCACGAGGATTGCAGAGTGGTTTGGCGTGAGTGAGAGCGATCTTGAGTGAGTTTCTATTTTCTTATTTCCTAAATCTTTATATGCTTTAAGTCAGATAAAAGGCATTTCGTTTGTGAGTGTTGTAAAGCGTTTAGCTGACTTTTAGTCGGCGTTCTCCGAGTAATGGAGACAAACGCGGGAGACTTTACAAGTATGTCTGTTAGAAATGGGTGCAAATGTATACCTGAACCCGCTGTTACGGTGGAAGAGTGTTTATTAGCCGTAAGCGCTGTGATCGGTGGGGCGAACATAAGTTCGGCATCTCGAATGAATAAGGCTGTTGTGTTTTTTATAAAGGAAGTTCATATGGTGGACACTTTGATTGAGAATGGTTTAATAGTAAATGATACATTTTTGCCCGTTCTGCCCCTGTCAAGCCCAACTAAAAAAGTTGTTCTCTCAAATGTGCCGCCGTTTGTACGGAATGAAAAATTAGAAGAAATACTTCAAAGACATGGTAGGCTAATGAGTCCCATTAAAATGATTCCACTTGGCTGTAAAAATGCTGAACTTAAACATGTAATGTCGTTTAGACGACAGGTGATTATGATTTTGAATTCACAGACTGAAGCTCTGAACTTCTCCGTTAAGATGAGTATTGACGGTAAAGATTATACGATTTTTATTAGTTCTGAGACAATGAGATGTTTCACATGTGGAGGTTTTGGGCATGTTCGTCAGACTTGTCCTAATAAAAACAGAGTGAATGGAAATAGCGTAGCTGCCGCTGCTAATGCAGAGAACAACGGGCAGATACGCGGTAATGAATTAAATACGGCTGCGGTGTCGTCAGACCCGTCTGCTGTTGAAAACGCTGAATTGAATACCTCACGTGAAGACAGTGATGTGGCAGGCAGCTCAAAAAATGACTCTGGTGTGTCAGTTGATGAGACCGCTGCTAGCAGTGTCAAAAACAGGTTTTCACAGTCAGTGCCGGGCCCTAGTGGAGTACAGGCAGATAGTGATCGCAATTCTTATAATGAGATACAGCAAACACAGCTTCCCAATATCACAGAAGATACTGAGGAGCCAATAGAAGATGAAAGCTCTCAAGATGTAAGTGTTGATCCACAAACTGAGGAATCTGATAATGATTATGAGGATACTGAGAGCATTGTAGATGAGAATAATGAGACTGGTGCTAGTGTACAGGTGCAGACTACTGGTGATGAGAGTAAGTCAAAACTTTACTCACTTAAACAAATTAATGATTTTTTGGATTGTACTAAAGGCCTTCGCAAGCCTAAAATTGAGAGTTTTTTTCCTGATCTTAGTTTGTTTTTGGCATCTGGCACAACAGTAATGAGAAAAGCTTCATTTGATGAACTTGATAAACCAAAAAGATACCGTCTTAAGAAAATTCTGTGTAACGTGAGAAGTTCTCTGCATTCACGTGGTAAAAAATGAATATAGTACCATTAGAATTAATTTATTTTTGTTTTGTATTGATCCTTGTTATTTATAGCACCATGGCACCTTTGTTTTTTGGCTCTTTAAATATAAATGGATGCCGTGATGCTGTAAAAAGAACATCTCTTTTTGATTATATTACTTTGAAGAATAGTAGTGTTATGTTTTTACAAGAAACTCACACGGATGTTAATAATCAATTCCAGTGGCAGAGTGAGTGGAATGGGCAGACAATCATAAGTCATGGTTCTAGTAATAGTGCAGGAGTTGCTATTCTTCTTGCAGTTGAATTTAAGGAACAAAATGCAAGTGTCTTTGATCTCATTCCAGGCAGAATGCTAAGAGTAGATGTCACTCTGCGTGGTCTTGATTTCTCTTTTTTTAATGTATATGCCCCTAATATTGGGGCAGAGCGCACTTTTTTCTTTGATAAACTTAATACAGCTTTGGGCAATGTCCAACAGGGCAGAATTATTGTCTTGGCTGGTGATTTTAATTGTACGCTAGATCATACATTGGATAGGAATCATGAGGAACCCCATAGTTCGTCAGCAAATGTTTTAAGAAAAGTGATTATTTATCATGATTTTGTGGATGTTTGGAGGGAAGACTTTCCTAATATCAAACAATATACATGGATCAAAGTTAATTCTAACATGGTCTCTGCAGCAAGGCTTGATAGAATTTACGTACAAAGAAGTGTTAGAGAAAAGTTTTTTAAGTGCTGTATTACACCGACCCCTTTGTCAGATCATCACTACACATCTGTTAATGTCACTTCATCACAGAGCACTTTTAAATGTCCCTATTGGCGTTTTTCTAATAGGCTGTTGCAAGATCACAACTTTGTGCACTCTTTTACACTGTTTTGGGAGATGTTGAGAGAGAGAAAAGCCCAGTATAAGTCTCATAGCCAGTGGTGGGATATAAGTAAAGTGCAAGTGAAACTTTTTTGCTTGAAGTACTCTGCACATAACAAATCTGTTCTTGAAAACAAAATGAGACAACTTGAACAAGAAATTTTGCAGTTGAAAATCGAAGAGCATGATGAGAATATTGCTGGTGATCTAGAAATAAGGAAAACACTTCTTCAGAACTTACTAGAAGAGAGAGCTAAAGAGACCCTAATTCGTGCAAGGTTTACACGTTTCAACTGTATGGACGCTCCAACATCATTCTTTTTTAATTTGGAGAAGAAAGTTGTTAACAGAAAAACTTTAAGTCGTCTGAAACTTCCAGAAGGGGGTGAAACAATTGATGAACATGAAATAGCTACTCATGCGCTACGTTTTTATGAACATCTTTACACAGCAGAACCCTGCGATGAAGAAATATCAGAAAAACTGCTTCAGGATTTACCTCAGTTGACAAGAAATGATAAGCGTTCACTTGATAAACCATTGCGAATGGACGAATTGACTACGGCGATTAAAGATTTGTCTTCAGGCAAGGCCCCTGGCTTGGATGGCTTAACTACCGAATTTTATAGGAAGTTTTGGCCAGTTATTGGCGATGACCTGTTCTTAGTTTTTTTGGAGTGTCTTAAGAGAGGTACTCTTCCTGTCAGTTTACGGAGAGCAGTGATTACTTTGCTACCCAAGAAGGGTGATCTTGCGGACATTAAAAATTGGCGCCCCGTCTCTCTGCTCGGTGTAGACTACAAGATACTGTCCAAAGCATTAACCAATAGATTGAAGCTCTACATATCAACAATTATCCATCCTGATCAGTCATATTGCATCCCAAAACGAACTATATTTGATAATCTGTTTTTAGTTCGTGACTTGATTGCATATGCTAAAGAAAATAAGTTGAATGTGGGATTTTTATCTTTGGACCAGGAAAAAGCCTTCGATCGAGTGGATCATGGGTTTCTTTTTCAATGTTTCGAAGCCTTTGGATTTGGATCCTCATTTGTTTCCTATCTTAAATTGTTGTACACGGATATATATAGTGTTTTAAAAATTAATAGCTCGCTCACAAGACCTTTTGCGGTAAGCAGAGGCATAAGGCAAGGATGCAGTATGTCAGGCATTTTATATGCTATTGTCATTGAACCTTTGCTAACTGCACTGAGACAACACCTTCATGGGATTTCTATAGTGGAGCCTTTCTCCTCAGAGACTGTTACCACCAAACTCAGTGCTTACGCAGATGATGTCACTGTAATAATCAGATCAGATGATGATGTACACAATTTAGAAGCAGCTCTTAAGATGTATCAAAAAGCTTCCTCAGCCAGAATCAACTGGGCTAAAAGCGCTTCCTTCTTATTAGGCCAATGGGAGGTAGAAGGCATTCCAAAGCTTCCTCAGCACTGCCCTTGGAGTTCGGAGGGGTTTAAAGTGCTGGGGGTTTTTCTCGGTACAGAACAATATATGGAGAAAAACTGGGAAGGCTTATTTGAAAAGGTGGCTGGTCGTTTGAATAGATGGAGATGGACTCTCCCTCAATTGTCTTATAGAGGGAGGGTCCTTGTTGTTAACAATCTTGCAGCATCTATGCTATGGCATCGTTTGACTGTTATAAATCCCCCAAAGGATTTTTTACAAAGGCTACAAAAGGTGTTTGTTGACTTCTTTTGGGATGGCTTCCATTGGTTGCCTTCTGGAATTTTATACTTGCCGGTAAATGAAGGAGGGCAAGGACTGATCGAACTGTCAGCCAAAGTGAGAGCCATGAGATTAAAATCTGCACAGAGACTGCTTTATTCCATGGATTTTATTCCGTGGGTGTCTTTTGGGCTAGCCTTGTTAAGATCTTTGTTTGGGGTTGGGCTTGATAAACAGTTATTTTTGATGTCATCCTTTAACAAAAATGTTATATCTGGTGGTAATTTTTATGCCTCTGTTTTAAATGCCTGGAATGTGTTTAAGTTGTCTAGGTCTGAAAATGATCATTATGGCTTAGACGAACCCTTATTTTTTAACCCCTTTCTAGGAAATATTTGCATGTCTAATTACATAGTAAAGATGTGCATGGAAAAAGGTCTCACTAAAGTGGGACATTTGATTAACCCAGCCACAAATGAATGGAGATCAGTAAAAGAAATTTCTAGTCAAGTTGAAATGAGATCTGTGAGGGTGGTGGAGCAGTTGATTTTTGGTCTAAAAGCTGCTCTTCCTCCTCCTCTCTTTCAGTTGGTCAATAATTCTTTGGAGAGTGAGCCTGTACAGGTAGCCTTTCCTGAGTTAACTGTATCACCTGAAGTTTGTCCCGAAGTGTTTCAGGAAGGAAAGTTGTTGAATTTTGAAAGACTTAAATGTCTACCTTTTCAAACAGCAGACAAGAAAAGTATTTACCAAGTCTGTGTAAAAACAGCATACTTTAATGATTTGTGTGACAGACGGGAGACTAAATGGAGAGAAAGACTGTCAGTTGTTGATAATATTTCTCCTTCCTGGAGGCTTTTTTACAAAAGCCCCCTTCCAAAACGCTCAGGTGATTTACAGTGGAGAATATTACACTGTGTGTTAGCCACTAATGTTTTTGTCTCAAAATTCAACTCAACTGTATTGCCTTTTTGTAATTTTTGCAATGGGCCTGATACCGTGTTCCATGTTTTTAATGATTGTCCACGGTTAGAGCCACTTTTTGCATTGTTGGAAGGGATCTTGGTAGGGTTGGGCTTTGTTTTTAACAAAATGATTTTTATTTATGGATACAAGTATTCCAAAGCAAACAAAGAGCGTTGTACTTTTGCCAATTTCATAATTGGTCAGGCAAAATTGGCTATTTGGAAGACTTGTAGGCTTTCTAATGAAGGACGAACAGTTAATGTTTTGAAAATGTTCAAAGCATTGGTTGAATCGCGAATAAGGGTAGAATACTTATTTTTTAAAACTACAGACAATATGGTTGAATTTACATATAAATGGTGTGCAAATAGTGGCTTGTTTGCAGTTGGTGATGGTGATTCTTTGATATTTGTTTGGTAATTTTTTGTGAGCAATTTTTGTATTACCGTGAAGAATGTGTAATTTAACTGATTAAAGATATATTTAAACCTCTCTCTCTCTCTCTCTCTCTCTCTCTCTCTCTCTCTCTCTCTCTCTCTCTCTCTCTCTCTCTCTCTCTCTCTTCTCTCTCTCTCTCTCTCTCTCTCTCTCTCCCATTCTCTTTCATTTTCTGCATTATGCCAATATTTCCATATATTGATGTAGATTAGTGTCTGATCGAGGCGTTTTAGGCTGGTCTGGATCAGCAATCTTTAGATAGAACACATTTTTTGGTTTGAGACTTTGATCATTGCAAAATAATACTAAATAAAAAGAAAAACATGAAATCGTATCATATGACCCCTTTAAGTTTTTATAAGGAACTCAGAAATAAATCTAATATACTCCCAGGGCACTATGATCAGAACTCTGTAAATCGTCGCCACAACAACACCTTGCAAAAAGGTCAATCTGCCTGTTGCAGCACTCTGCTGCCTTTTCATATTATGTATTGCATCTGTTCAGAACTAGAAAAATCCAGGAGACTTAAAAGTCTCAATAGCAGCACTTGCAGAAAAGGCCACGTGTAGTGATTTCAGCCCAGCCTGGGGACGTATGGTGATACTAATGCTTTTGAACAACTCCAGGTGTGTGACGAGTCACATGTGACCCCCTACCAACCACCTGAACCTTTGTGTTCGCCCCAGGGTACGACAACTGTACTGAGCTGACCTACTTTCTACTCTAGATATGTTGTGGGTCACACTGGGATTGCAGGTAGCGACTCTTGCGATTACTGTGTGACAACAAAGGCCAGCACAACATTGTTTGTCGAATTCTCTATTGAGTGCTCTAGAATAACACTTACATATTCCTTTTGATGTCCTGTAACATACAAGGACATGCACACTGTTCTTTTTTTGTTGAAGAGCCCTTCAGATAAATAAGATTGAACAGAGAGGATTATGGGTAGATGGCATTTCGCAGTCAAGCGTGAAGGGATAACCATGAAATGTTTTGTTATTTTGTTATAGTCTTTCTTTGCTAGCCCAGAGAAATTTGAATATTTAAAGTATACTGTAATTAAAGTCTGTTTAAATTAATTTCAGAGAATTGTTTCTAAACACATTATAATTGTTTAGCCTGGCTAACCCAAGACCAGTCTCATAGAGAATGAGACATGGTCTGGGAACCACATGCTCATTTTCTCGTATTTGAGGCGTGGTTTATGAATGCCCAGAGCCGTTTGTTGGGTGCTACGAATGTCTATCAAATGCGTCTGTTTGTAGCTCATAGCCAATCGTTTCAATTATACCAGATGACATAAGTACAGCAACATAAAGTCAAGCGTCGACAACTTTTATCGGGGTACGTGTGCACACAGCTTAAAGCTATGCAACTAAACTGGTAGCTGTATATTTATATTGAAAAGCAACACAACTTAGTGGCACTGTGACAACCACAGTACAGGCATAATGACAATATGATATTAAAGGTGCAAAAGAGGATGTTTGTTTTATACATTTTTGCAATATTACTTGAAACTGTCTTTACTAAATGATAAAAGATTATTTATTAGGTGCACTGAAAGTAATAATATTAATATACGTCATCTGTGCACAAGATAGGGCCTTAAAAACATCAGCCAATTGCTCATGCGGTCATCGCATAAGGGATTGGCCCTCTGGCTTGTCAATCACTGCCATTACGATCCTTGTGAGAGACGTGCGTGCTCCAGTAACTAAACACAGGTGACGCATGTGCATAGCGCATGAAACTCCGTCTTAAGTTTTGTTTTGTTTTCATTGTCGATCCTGCTTTCCTCCTCGAATTTGCACCACGGTAGAGAAGAAACTCGAAGGAGGACGCAAAAGAAAGACTTTTTAAGCCGCTGGGAATAGGAGAAAATTGTCAGAAGAACGTAATGTAAACAGAGTCGTTATTGGAGAAACATTTCAACGCTGGAGAGCAATGAAGGAACAGAGAGGTGTCAAGACAGACGCGCAGTTCGCAAAATTCTTCCCCGACAGGTAACAGTGATTATTCTTTCTTTGGGGAATAATATTTGTTGTACTGTTATTCAAGTATATTGACGTTGTTCTTGTACTGTAGTTGTAAGGCAGTGACCAGTCTGCTACATGCTAGTTGAAATGGGAGCGTCGACTGATCTAACGTTTTAACGTCTTATTTGTTTATTATCATCATTTCACATAATGAATCCACTGACGCGAGTCAGGCGACACAGCATATGCCGGTGGTAAACAAACACTCATGTTCAAATACTCGTGCACGAGTTTTGGAAGGTCGTTCCCTAGAAATGAGCTGTGAAGGAGGGAGGCTGTTCTTACACATGCGCTCATTAAAAAATCTCAGTAACCGTTTTTGGATTCTCAGTCGGCAAAAAACATCCTCTTTTGCGCCTTTAATAAATACACCTTACCATTTATAAGTTAAATGGACTTCGTTGACGACAATGCCTAGCAGGTTGGTCCTATATAACTCCGTGGCTAACATGTCTTGCCATATCCAAACCTAAACTAAACTCAAAACACTGTCTAAGGCTGCAAAGGCTAAGGCTGAAAAGTAACTTCGCATCTGCTGCCGTGTTGGATACAAAAAACTGCTTCGGTGTGTCGCATCGTCTTGCTGCCCCCTCCCTGTTCTGTGATTGGTTCCCTAAATACACCTTACCATTTATAAGTTAAATGGACTTCGTTGACGACGATGCCTAGCAGGTTGGTCCTATATAACTCCGTGGCTAACATGTCTTGCCATATCCAAACCTAAACTAAACTCAAAACACTGTCTAAGGCTGCAAAGGCTAAGGCTGAAAAGTAACTTCGCATCTGCTGCCGTGTTGGATACAAAAAACTGCTTCGGTGTGTCGCATCGTCTTGCTGCCCCCTCCCTGTTCTGTGATTGGTTCCCTATTTTAGGGGTAAAATTGGTCTATGGTTTCCATGCTATACTTGCAGCATGAATACATTTGTGCGCAAGGCAGCATGAGGAAACCCAGGCTAATAAATGTTAGAAATGTATTGCTGAAACGTTACAAAGACTGAACTATGTAGTACTCTATTGTGGAACAGTTTTTCCACATTTCTGTGTTCAGGATTATTTGGGCGGTGGCTCGATGACGCACTGTAGCCACAGAGCAAAGCCCCACCCACAATCACAAACATCCATTTAGGTTGTAGCTGTATTTAAAAGTTGACAGAGATGGCTGCTTTCCCGCGAGTGGGTGTGGTTTCAATAAGTTAAAAGGTTTCAATAAATTTGATAACTTATTTATTTATTTGCAGTGTCACAACCTAAGAACACATTAAATATTGTACTTTACACAGACTTTAAACATTTATTTTTTTGTGAAATTTAATTGTTTATGTTTTATTATGAATACGAATATGGTTTGCTTTAAAAGGGACATTTTTATCAATGTAAAATACATCTTTAGTGTCCCCAGTGTGTGTGTGTGTGTATGCGTGTGTGTATGCGTGTGTGTGTGTGTGTGTGTGTGTGTGTGTGTGTGTGTGTGTGTGTGTGTGTGTGTGTGTGTAAGTAGTTTTAGCTCAAAATACCATATAGATAATTAATTATAACATATTAAAATTGCCACTTTGTAGGTGTGAGCAAAATGTTACAAGTGTAGTAAACCTTATGTTTAAGTTTTGTTTGTGAAACATACCGTAGGAACCTAACAAACATGTCTGAGGATATGAAATCAGGGTGTAACACAGCTGGTATTTTGCTTTTTGTACAGAATCAAATCCCTTTCTGTTTGAGGAAGTGCTGATCTTACAGTTCTTATAAGCTCCTTCATTCTATCAGCTCAATTTTAAGAGTGTTGTTGCCCTACACACACAATCTCCCTCGCTGCTCTCTTTGTCCTTTCTTCTCTTTATCACTTCTCCTCTTGATTTCAGGGCCATCTTCCTTCATGTAATATTGGTGTCATATCTAGCTGAGCATAGACACACAGACAGCTGATAAATACAATATGGCCAGTGGATCATATTATTGTGTGGGTCAATGTAGCTGCGGGCAAGCCTTCTGATCTGATCCTGGACATCATTTTGTCCCCAACTCTTCATAAAAGACTATCTGTTGAAAATGAGATGGCACTGATATTTGTTCTGTAATAGGTTTGCTTCACATGGCAAAAACCATAATCTTATTTTGTAAAGCATTTGCTAGTTTCTCTAGTTTGAAAAAATATATTTAATCAGTTCAATATTCAATCATATTTTTAATATTAAAATATCATGTTCAAATATTTGAGGGGATTTTGTTGGTCTGTCTGAAATTGTATCGGATAAGTTGGTGTGGTATGTGACTAACAGTGTTTTAGCCTCGAGTCCAAATCGAGTCCGAGTCAAGACCAGAGATCACGTGTTGAGTCGACGTGTTGATACTGAATCCACAACATCCATCTTTATCTGGACTCCGTCTTTACTCAGACTTGACACTTAATCTCTGGTCTTGACTTAGACTCGAGTTGAACTCAATACAACACTGGTGACCAAACCTATGGGAAGTTATATTCATGAGCTAAACCTTCACTATGTTGTTAAAACAGCTTTTCCGCACAACGGTTTAAAACAATTACACCAAATATCTGATCCACTTACTTTATGCACTTTCAATGAAGTTCAGATATTGTAACAGTCCTGTCTTGTATTTCCCCAGTCCATGTCTCTTATTTTGAAGGGATGTCTTTGTCTGCCATGTCTGTAGTGCCCTGTAGTTATTTTGGCTGCGTCCGAAACCGCATACTGTATAGTAGGTACTGAATAAGATGAAGTACCTACTTACTTGCCGTTAAAACAGTAGGTACTGTATAGTATGAATCCTTGTAGTATGAATGAGATTCGGACGTACTACATCTGCCATGTTGCTACATCATGTGTCATACGTCGTCATCACGTCATGTCATTCCAGCGTGAAAACAGCTGCATGATCTTCTTCTTCGTTGGATAACTCCTCTGCCAGGGCATCATGGGATGGTGAAGTGTCCATCGTATGCACACTGCAAAATCTAACCGGAAGTAGTAGGTCATCCGGGTACTTTTCGCATACTGTTTTTCGAATACTATGTATTCGGACATACTACTCACCTCGCCTACTGCGTTTCGCGTACTATATAGTATGAAGTAGGCGGTTTTGGACGCAGCATTTGTTTCATTTGTCCTTGTCTGATTGTCTTCCCAGGTGTGTCTTGTTATCTTGTTAACCCATGTGTATATATTGCCCTTGTGTTTCAGCTGTCCTTTGTCAAGTATTATTTAACTGTACGTTGGTTCTATTCTTTGTGCGTCTCCTGTATGCATTATCTTGTTTTATTTATATTAAAGAGGATATATATTTTGCATTTCCATGTTTCAGTGCTATAATTGGGTCCCAAGTGCTCCTATCAACCTAAAAAATGTGAAAGAAAATCAACCCAGTAACTTAATTTTGGTGAGCCATTCTCTGCAAGCATGTGAAAAAAGAGGTAATTGAAAGTTGTCTCCCCTTGTGATGTCAGAAGGGGATAATACCACCCCTTAATCTGCACTATCCAACCACAGCATTGCCATTAAATGCAGAGATCAACTCATTTGCATTTTAAAGGACACACCCAAAATGGCACATTTTTGCTCACGCCTACAAAGTGGAAATTTTAACATGTTATAATAAATTATTTATATGATTTTTTTGCTAAAAGTTCTCCATCATTACAGCTATACAGATCCCAGCTTGAAAGATGCAGGTGTTTGCAGTTTATTTTGAATGATTTTATTTTGAATGATTTTCAGGGTTGATTTTCTTTTAAAAGTGTAAACACATCTTTAAAGGACTTTTTAAGGTTTATTAAGTGTGGTGTACTGTATGTGATTGAAAGGAAGATTATGTGATGGAATTTGTACACATGAATAGCTTTTCAACTGAATCATTTATTTTTCCTTTGACCCCCAACTGATTGACAAAACACACTTTTAGACAAACACTTGCATTAGTTACCATGATGATACAGTATGTTCCTTGGCACCAGATTAATTTGTTGATATGGCCATGAAACATTGAATGGTATGTGTTTTAAATTGCATTTTAAAAACAACTAATGTTTTTACAGACCAATCAAGTTTTTCTTACGTATCTTTTACCACACATCACCATCAGTAACACTCCATTAATCAAACCAGCAGTATGTTCCCTTTAACTTTAATTGTATCCAATCTGAATTTAACAGGAATTAAATTCAGCATTCATTTTAATAAAATCTGTAAAAAAAATAAAAACTTTAGTGATAATATCACTGAAGTACACCTTAGGAAACATAATGAAATAATAAAAACACATCATGACCTTTTCAAAAAAGTTCATTAGATTCATTGTATTTTAATCTTGTCATAGCCCTAACCAATATCTATATAAAGTGTTTAACAAGGCAAAACCTTTACAAGTAACCTCTGGAGCCTACCTACTGTAAGTGCACCCTAATCTCAGGTTATTCCTGGAGGCCCACTGTTCTGCACATTTTGTATGTCTCCCTATTTAACAAAGGTGATTCAAAGCATCAGCTCTTTAGTCGAGATCTCTATAAACAGAACTGACTGCGTCATACAAAATGTGAGACATACAAAATATGCAGAGCACTGGGCCTCCAGGAACGGAGTTAAAAACCACTGCCATAATGTATGCAAACCCCTTGTTTGCAGCAACGGCCATCAATCTTATTACACAGGATGCATTATAATGATATAATGCATCAAAAGAAACACTTAACAGTCCACCAACAAGTCTTTACTCCCAGCTCAAATCACTTATTTAACACTATACCCTGTTATGTCTTGGTGTTTACAGGCAAGTTTGCAGACTACCTTAATGGCCCTTTAAGTATAGCTCCTATGAGTACCAAATTTAATGAAGTGTCTATTCACAAGCACTAAAACAAACGCATTATACATTTATTGGTAACATTTATCCTGAATTATTCCAAACAAAGTCCAGGTTGGCCGCCATCTTAGTCGCGTCCAGTGTTGTGTGTAACGCGTTACAAAGTAACACGTTACAGTAACGTAACTACTTTTTTGAGAAAAAAGTAGTGTAACGCGTTACTACTGAAAATTTGGTAACGTAACGTAGTTCATTTTCCAATTCAGCGCAACTTTACTTTTGGTTAGATTTGACAGCGACACTGCCATCTGCGCGCTTGCACAATAGTCACAAGGTCCACACACATGACAGAGGCTCGTATCAGTCTGCAAAGAAATCATGGCACGCAAGAAGCAGCTGACGCTAACTTTTGAGGGATGGAGGCATCTTAATTTTAATCAATGTTTTATCAACCAATTGCCTGATTTTAATAAATAAGAAATAAATTAAAGAAAACGATTCAGCTTCAAATTTATGTTTAAATGAAATATTTTTTTTAAACATAAATATAAAACTAAATCGTTTTCTTTTATTTATTTCTTATTTATTAAATTCAAGCAATTGGTTGATAAAACATTGATTGAAATTAAGATACAATTAATACAAAACGAAATTCACTTTAGAGAAAGGTTTCTACGAAAACAAACTTAATAAAGTGGTCAAAATCATGTCTACCCACTCCGTTTGAAGTGAATTTCGTTTTGTATTAATTGTATCTTAGCATAGTATCTCGGAAGATCGTGCTTGTTAAATAGCTCTGTGGCTATACTGCACTGAAGCGGCAGTTTAAAATATAAACCCAGAATTCAGCGAACGTCAAGAACAAGAAAAAGGGAAACAACAATCAGACAGAGACGCGGAATTTACATAATGTTACACAGACCATTTTTAAATTTCAATGTTTCTGCACAGAAATACCAACTTGTTCACTTTGTTTGGTATTAATAAGCTGCGCATTGGAGTGCTGGCCGCGGTGCTGAAGACGCGCTCGGACGGAGTACTGGTGACAGCACAGATATTTACGTGCAACCTATTGGAAACTATTATTCGTTATTATATAATTATTATTCGTTATTTTACTTTATTACTTCCACTTAAGAAGAGATCTGCACTTTTTATTTCAATATTTCTCTTTATATAAATACTATTTTGTACTTAAATCTATAATTTCATTATTTTACTAACCCGGCTAACTCATCTGGGCTTTCCGATAGGTTGGACGTAAGGGGAAAATTATAGCTTTCTTCCCCTTGAGAAGAGTTCTGCACTTTTAAACTTAAAAAAAATATCTCTTTACAAAAAAAACTTTTTTTCTTCTATTTAAAAGCTGTAATTTCGTTATTTTACTAACCCAACTAATGACTCCTCCACTTTCCAATAGATTGCACGTAGATATCTGTGTATATGTGCCATCACGTGTCTTCAGCACCGCGGGGAGCAGCCAGCACTCCAATGTGCAGCTTATTAATACCAGACAAAGTTGGTATTTCTGTCCAGAAACATTGAAATTTATACATGGTCCGTGTAACGTAATTTAAATCCCGCGTCTTGGCCTTATTGTTTTCTTCTTGTTCTTGACGTTCGCTGAATTCTGGGTTTATATTTTAAACTGCCGCTCCAGTGCAGTATAGCCACAAAGCTATTTAACAATGAGCACAATCTCCCGAGACACTACAACATGCTACTAATAATTCATTAATAAGAGCTGTTTTCTTGTACACAATTAAATATTTTAAGTTAAATGTACAGTGTTAAAACATGTAAAAAAGACAAGATTTTAACAATGTCAAGATCAAATGCCTGAGTAACAGGGTATTGTGTGTATGTGTTCGTGTGTTTGTGTGTTTCCAAAATATTTTCAAAATACAGGCAAAATAAAAGTAACGTAAAAGTAACGAGTAACGTAAAAAGTTACTTTCCAAAGGCGGTAACTAAGTAAAGTAATGGATTACTTTTTTTAAAAGTAACGAGTAACGAGCAAACACTACTTTTTTAAAGTAACTTCCTCAACACTGCTCGCGTCCGCATTCAGGAGAGAGTATTAGCGTAGTGTACGCATTTTTCTTAGTGACGTATGACAAATTGGGAGGGCGAGGCACAGAGCAGCAGCAGAGTAGCCTCTGTAAGCTGCGTAAGCTCTCATCCTGAATGCGGACGCAACTAAGATGGCGGCGCCTTAATAAAGCTTTAAATATGGATATTTCTACAACAACACCGCTCGGATTACCCTGAGAAGACCTTTGTTTATCATCATGGAGCCGTTTGGATTTAATTTGTGAAGGATGGACGCACTTTTTTTGGACTTGAAGGTCATGGACTATGGGTGACCCCGTAACATTACATTTAATCAACTGAAAGCTCTAAAACATTTTATAAAATATCTGAAAATGTGTTTGTCTGAAAAACGATGGACATATGCAACTCGGACAGCTTGGGGGTGAGTAAATCATAGGTTTAATATCATTTTTGGCCGAACTATCCCTTTAAGATAATCTCCCTATATGATACAATGAAAGCTGCACACTTATCCCTTCACAACCTACACTCTTAAGAAAAAAGGTTCTTCAAAGGTTCTGAAACAATGGTAAAGGTTCTATATAGAACCATAGCTTACTGAACCATTTTTTGCTGAAATGGTTCTTTGTCTTGGCAAAAGGGTTATTTCCCTCCTTTTTTTGATTTTAAATTTAGTCAGTTATTTTCAAGCTGCCTCTTGATTATTTTCACCTGTAAAAGCCCTGAATCATCAGTCTTGCTGAATCGCCTGCAGACTAACAACACAAACAGGTAAGAGAGGAAAATAATCATCATTTACTGTTAAAAACATTTAGAAAATTGAAGTTTTGTGTGTTCTTATTGTAATTTATTTATTTTATAACAAGTAAACTTTATACTGTAAGCTTCATTCCGTTTAAAGCAGGTAAGCTTCATATTGTTTTAAATGATAGGAGACTCTGCTTTAACAATGAATTAGGATAATAATTTGTTAAAGTGTTCAAAAGCATATACATGTATATTTTACATTAAGTTTATTAAACTAATTATGAAAAGAATGTGGTACAACATGTGTTTAGTTTTTTATTGATATTTCAGAGTTTTTATATGTGAGGTAATCTTGCTGGGAGTGAAGGCAGTATGACCGCTTGATATGAGAGACACATCCTGTATTTAAAGGTGATGTATGCATGTTACTTTCAATGCTGACATTAAAATAATAGTTATTTACTGTTAACAACATTTTGAAAATTGAAGTTTTGTGTGTTCTTATTGTACTTTATATCATTTATAACAGGTCAACTTTACACTGTAAGCTTCATTCCATTTATAACAGGTAAGCTTCATACTGTTTTAAATGATATATTTAGGGGACTCTACTTTAACAATGACTTAGGATAATGATTTGTTAAAGTGTTTGTTATAAAGCATATACATGTATATTTTACATTAAGTTTATTAAACTAATTATGAAAAGAATGTGGTACAACATGTGTTTAGTTTTTTTTATTGATATTTCAGAGTTTTCATATGTGAGGTAATCTTACTGGGAGTGAAGGCAGTGCCTATGACCGCTTGATACGAGAGACACATTCTATTTTTAAAGGTGATGTATGCATGTTACTTTCAATCCTGGCATTAAAATAATAATATTTACTGTTTAAACATTTTGTAAATTGAGGTTTTGTGTGTTTTTGATGTACTTTATTTATTTTATAACAGGTCAACATACTGTAAGCTTCATTCCCTTTAAAGCAGGTAATCTTCATATTGTTTTAAATGATATATTTCAGGGACTCTGCTTCAACAATGACTTGGGATAATGATTTGTTAAAGTGTTTGTTATAAAGCATATACATGTATATTTTACATTAAGTTTATTAAACTAATTATGAAAAGAATGTGGTACAACATGTGTTTAGTTTTTTTTTTATTAATATCTCAGAGTTTTCATATGTGAGGTATTCTTGCTAATGCTGGGAGTGAAGGCAGTGCCTATGACCGCTTGATATGAAAGACACATCCTGTTTTTAAAGGTGATGTATGCATGTTACTTTCAATGCTGGCATTAAAATAATAGTTATTTACTGTTTAATTAACATTTTGGAGATTGTGTGTGTGATCTTGTGGCACATTTACTTGTGATAACAGAATTATTTTTGTCTATCTGTTGTAGGTGGATCATGAGTGAAGCTCTGCAGGTCTGCCATTGGCTTGATAACAGTGGTTTATGTGAATTAAGTGAATAAAATTTATTAATAAATCTTTCACCAAGCATTCACCTATTTACTGACAAAACGGGTATCTTGAGCAGAGTCATATTAAAACTTCTGTTAAATCATGTTTTACATACAGTATGTAAGCAAACTCCAGGCTAATCTTAACTTGTTTTGTCTCCATGTCTTATCCTTTCTCCCATCTCCAACAGATCCAAATCTTGTTTGGCCTGATGCTCAACCTTGTATGATGATGACCACAGCCAGGTGATGGGAATCTGTGGTAATCACAGCCTGCGTCTCAAGATCAACATGACAATAGCAGACCATTTCTTATCTTACTCTTATCTGACTAAATGTTCAGCATCATTGCAACAAAACAAAGAACATTGGATGGAGTATTGGAGTATTGGATGATCCCGTAAAGAAAATAATATGGATTTTTTTGGTGAGATTCTACAAAGATTGACACAATCCTATTGACTTTTATTTTTACAGTTAATAATGCATTATAAACATCCCATTCATTTGTATTCTATGTCATCGATCTGTTTGTGCTAAAATGTATACATCTGAATTTAATGTCAATAATATGTTAATATTCAGGATTTATTATCATTTGCATGTTTTGATGTTGCATGTCATGATTTTATTGATTTCATGTAATTGTTGTCTATTTAAAATTATTTTAATTGCCAAATTTTATTGTTAATTTATTTAATATTGAAGCTGTTATTTAACATCCATATCTTATTTGAGTAGTGATTTGTTATATTTGCATAATAATTCATATATTTATTCTGATTGTGATTTTAATGCACATATTTATTATTGTATGACACCTCATGTAATGAAAAAGTGAAAATAAAAGTATGTTCTGATGTCTTGCAATTCTGTTTTTAAACTGTTAAACCTTATAAAGTGCTATAAATAAGAAAAAACAAATAAAAAATAATCCTCCTGACTGCTGATAAATGAAAGGGTTCTTTATAGCACCACTGAGGTTCTATTTAGCACTTTTTCAAGGCAAGGTTCTATATAGAACCATCTAAAAAAGGGTTCTATATAGTACCAGAAAGGGTGCTGCTATTGTTACAAGCTGAAGAACCCTTATTTGGTACTATATAGAACCATTTTTCTTAAGAGTGTACTACCTCAGTTTCCCCTACCAATTTTACCAGCAATTAATTCATAAGGGTCATTCTTTAGATCAAACACCCTCAAGCAAAATAATGACATCCCCCGTTCTGCGTTTCACACTCTCGGTTTACACTCAGTTTTAAATCAATATATCCTTAAATGAAACCTCCTGATCTCAGGCCACAAAACCATGCCAGAAAATCCTTCTGACAAACTGTCTTCACCTCATAAAAAAACCATCAGCTTCTCTTCCGCATCCCCCCAGTCTCATAATTCAGTGCTCATTTGATTTCACCAAAGTGCTGCCCTGAAGGTCAGTGAAGTGCCGACCATCCAATTGCACAGTTTTCAGTGACTGTGTGTGTGTGTGTTATAAGAAGAGTATAGAGTTGACATATTAAGTTAAGAAAATGGAGAAACAGAGACCACTCGGCTGGTTTGGGATATGAGGAATGTCTCTGTGGCAGATGGTATGGCACTATGAACTGTAATATTGAGCTGAGATCTTGGCTTAGCAAAGGCAAATCCAGATGATTTAGTGCACATAAAATGACCAAACTAACATTTTGAGTATGCAGGACTACTGCAAGTCTAAGTTTTGAATGAAATACTACTGTACCATTTACTATTTTACTATTATACTATTATGCAGTGTATACTCCATATTTGACCCCACTATGTGTTTAAGAAACCATACATTATTGTGCATAAGGACATAAGTCTAATTGCTTTTTGCATTATCTATATAAAAAGTAAATTAAACATTTACTGGAGATAACATGTCTTTCAATTTACCTTTGTCCATCTACCACCTTAGAACTCTATAGCATTCACATTATATTTTTCATCATAAATCACTTTCACATGCAACTTTCAAATGTCGTTCAAGGTCACCTGAGGAATGCTGCTGTGGAATGGATAAGGTGGTCTGGTTGCAGAAATATATTACTCTTCGAAGTCTGACAGGTCAGGGGAACAACAAGGTGTCCATCACTTCTTTACTGCTTAAGTTGAAATTGATGACAATGTCCCTGGTTCCTGTTGATCGCTCAAGAAAGTGTTTCATAAATGATGTGACTTCACATGGAATCGATGTGCACTGGGCAATTCATGTCACCTTACCAATATTTCATCCTAATCGTCTAATAATTTCTCTCTGGTATTAGAGTTGGTTTAGTCATCATGGATCAATAGAGAGCTTCAGTAAGTTGTGCTAATATAGAAATCAATCAGACCCTGTTAAGGTGCTTTATCTTAAAGTTTGAGAGCATGGATGGGTTTCATTGATAAACTAAATTATAGTCCAGCCCTCTTGGACATTGAAGACAAGAGTTGTGAGAAACTGAACAGTCCACTTTACATCGATTCAATTCAATTTTATTTATACAGTGCTTTTGTTTAATTGTTTCAAAGCAGCTTTATATTAATAAAAGCAGGAGAAAACACAGAAAAATAGTTCTTGAAGATACGAAGGTGACACATCCCAAGTAACGAGTAATAATGGTCTATTATTGAGGTCATAAAAGCGTGGATAAGCTTCTCTGCATCTAATGCAGACAACATATGGTGTATTTTTGAGATATTTCTAAGATAGAAGAATGCTGTGTGGCAGACGTTGGAGAAATGACTTTTGAAAGATAGACTGTTGTCGAACCTCACACCTGTTCTTGACTGTGGAAGATGGCACAACAGTGCAGCCATGCATGAGCAACTTGTAATCTGACATATTCTGTTTGGAATGCTTCAGTTCGATAACAAGTATCTCTGTGAGCAGGGGGTCAGACTGGGGGTAAAACCAGTACTGATTACCAGGGCCCCAAAGGAAGAGAGGGCCCTTGAAAAGTCTGGAATATATAATGGCGGTGGGGCATGGGGGCCCATCAGGACAGCCTATGCTTAGGGCCTGAGATCTTGTGCAACGCCCCTGTCTGTGAGATCTGATATCACTAATACAGTCTGTTAGCTTAAAAAACTGGTGGGTTTCACTACGATGTGAGGAGATGTAAAGCTGGGTATAATCTCCATAAAAGTGAAAACTTATGTTATGTTTCCTGATGTCTGCTAGAGGTAACATATAAGAAAAGGATAGGGCCTAGAATTGATACCTGCGGTACGCCGTATTTAATCAGACAGTGACATTGACTTTTCCTTATTTACAAAAACAAAATGGTAACAGAATTTTTAATAAGGGGTCTAATAACTGCCAGTTTGAAAGCTGTATGAACGTATCCTAGTTTTAGCGATGAGTTAAATATATTCAGTACTGGGTCTGACACTACTACCTCTTTAGTAATTTTGTGGGAACATGGTTTAATATACACAATAATGATTTGGATAATTTTATTAATTCTGAGAGCTCTTTATTGTAGTAGCTTTAAATGACTCAAGTTGTTCATTTGGTAATCTAGTGTTCAATTTACTATTGGGTAAACTGGTGGCTGCTTGCATAGCTTCAAAGTTTTCCCTAATAACCAGAATTTTGTTAGTGAAGAAGTTAATCAAGTCGTTACTACTGTGTTGAAGTTTCTGTTTCTGTTTGTTCTTTGTTTCTAGTGAGTTTTGCAACTGTGTTGAAGAGGAAACAAGGGTTATTATGATTTTCTTCAATGAGCTTGCTGAGATAGGTACATCTGGCAGTTTTAAGAGCTGTCTGAAGTGTTGAACACTCTCCTTCCATGCAGCACACCATACCTCCTGTGCTTCTCAAATTTCACTCAATTTTTCTCGCTACCTTTAGACTGCAGTATGATGGTTATACCATGATGCTGCCATTTTTCCTTGATTCTCTTTGATCTAATGGGAACGACAGCTTCCAACGTGCTAGAACAAACGTTGTTCAAGGTTTCTATTACAGCATCCAGATCTTCACGGTTATCTGCTACATGTTTTATTTGGAACAGGTCTGCGAGAGTACTAATAAAGCTACCTTTAGTAGTGGAAATTATTTATCATCTGTGAACATTATGTATAAACACTGTCAATATTTTACTCTATTAAAACACAAAAAAAGCGAAAAGGTTTTCATGCTTAGCAAGTAAAGATCCCAATGTGAATCTTCTTAAAGGGATAGTTCGGCCAAAAATGATATTAAACCCATGATTTACTCACCCCCAAGCTGTCCGAGTTGCATATGTCCATCGTTTTTCAGACAAACACATTTTCGGATATTTTATCAAATGTTTTAGATCTTTCAGTTGATTAAATGTAATGTTACAGGGTCCACCCATAGTCCACGACCTTCAAGTCCAAAAAAAGTGCGTCCATCCTTCACAAATTAAATCCAAACGGCTCCAGGATGATAAACAAAGGTCTTCTGAGGGTAATCCGCACGGTGTTGTTGTAGAAATATCCATATTTAAAACTTTATTAACGAAAATAAATACCTTCCGGAAGCGCCGCCATCTTAGTCGCGTCCGCATTCAGGATGAAAGCTTACGCAGCCTACAGAGGCTACTCTGCTGCTGTTCTGTGCCCCCGCCCTCCGAATTTGTCATACGTCACTAAGAAAAGTGCGTACACTACGCTAACACTCACTCCTGAATGTGGACGCGACTAAGATGGCGGCGCTACCGGAAGGTATTTATTTTCGTTAATAAAGTTTTAAATATGGATATTTCTACAACAACACCGCGCGGATTACCCTCAGAAGACCTTTGTTTATCATCCTGGAGCCGTTTGGATTTAATTTGTGAAGGATGGATGCACTTTTTTTGGACTTGAAGGTCGTGGACTATGGGTGCCCAGGTGAAAAAGAAATATATTTAAATAGTATTTTTTGGGACATAGTTAATATATTTAAAAGCTACTATACTAAATGCATATTAAATGTATTATATTGAACCCACTTCAAATATATTAAATGCATTTCAAGATATATTTAAAGTCAATTTTAATATATTTGCATTATATTTAATATATTGAAATTGTGTTAAATTGGAACAACTTCAAATATATTTAGTGCAATTTAAGTGTACTTCTTTAAAATTCATTTGAAATGCACTTCTCATACACTTAAAAATACAGTTAGAATACATTTAAAGCTTAATTTAACTGTGCTTTAAGAAAACTTTAATAGTACTTCAGCATATTAGAAATATACTAGCATTACATTAAAAGAAATGTATTAGCATTACACTACTATTTTATTATAAAGCTGTTTTTAATATTTAAAATGTTATATTAAAATCATTAAATATTAAGACACATACACAGATTTTGAATACAGAACAATTTAATATACTTCATATTGTGTTGTGTACATTACAAAAATATCTAAAGTAAATTAATCAAGCAAGCACAGAGACATACATAATCTCTTGACCAAAGAGAAACATATAAAACAAATATCAGAGAAATGCAATTACAGAGCTACTTCTATCAAATTGTACAACATTAACATTAAATGTATTAATGAAAAGTACACTATGAATATGCAATCACTAAATATTCATAAGCAATGATTATATAATAATCATAATGTAATTCTCTGCATAAAAAGTTAATGAAAAAAAAAATGTTTAAGTGCAATTTAAAGACGGAGTGCACAATGTTTGAAAAACGCTTTGGAAAAGGAAATTGGGCCGACTACCAAAACACACTTGTAGCCAACCAGCAGTAAGGGGCGTGTCTACTAACTGACATCCTTGCAGGGGTTGCGTCTGTGTGTGGTGGCTCTATCAAAAGAAGGTCCAGATTCTATTGGGGTAGAGGCATGTTTGTTTAGGTAATTTCAAATGTTAACATTGGCTTTCAAAAATAGTGCACTCCGCCTTTAACCAACTTAAGATAAACCTATAAAAAGCTGAACTAAAACACACAACAGTTTAGATGTCACATGTTTAAGTGGAGGGTCATTTCTTCTTGCAATTCAGACACCGTAGTAATTGAAGACTGCTTTATCACACGGTCTGTGAAAAGGAAACAAAATATACCAATTAACCAATAATGAATGAACATTTGGCTATCCATGTTTAAAATAAATTGGCATAGATATGCATGTATGGAAGTTTTGTTAACTTCTCAGTTTACCTTTTAAAGCTTTGACTGTGTCCTCATCAAGCGTGTCAGTTTTATCTGTCAGAGCACTCTACAAGTGGGAATGAAGATAGGATTAGAACAGGCTCATGAAATAAAGCAACCTGTGTGTATTACAGGATATGTTTTACATTGATAATTGTGTTTTATTTGAACCTAGATCATTTTCCATTGTTCGTCTATTGTGGTCTTGCAAACTTAAGGTTCACCTCTGTTTAAGGAGATTTAAGGAAATCAGAAATGATGCCAAACAGGGCTCCAGACTGCTATCAAATGGTGGCATTTTGCCACCTAAATTTGATAGTGTGCCACTGAATTTTACATCCGGTCGCACATGTGACTTTATGTGACAAATTTGACTTTTTTTTTGTGATATGACACTGAATTTGAAACAGCACATTGTAGTTTCTGAATCTATAATTAAAGTATTTATTAGTTATACAGTCTAAATTAGTAGACATGTGAATATTTGGTTAGCATGTTGTTTTACCGTGTGTGCCCCTAAATTTTCAGTTGGGGGCCACTGTGCTCCTAGTAAAAAAAGTTAGTCTGGTGCCCTGCCAAATGGTATTTGCAAGGATGACTAGGCCAAGTCCCTTACAGCTTTACAATAAAAAAAACGGTTTTTACAAGAATAATTCAAAAGGACAGAAATTAGCCACCTGGAATGGATGTGTTGCAAACGTTTTTCTTCCGAATCACTCCACATTTGTCCCGATTCAAAAATGTCAATAGCAGTTGATCTGAAAAACAACAGGCAGGTAAATGATGATTAATGATTTGTTTTCGTTTTAAGATTTACTTACCCCGAGTACAATATATTTAAGACAATATAATATAATCAAACCCAGCCTAGGCAGTTTTACAATCTCTCATAAAAGTATCCCTTCTTACAATGTAATTTTTGTGTCCATATGTAATTAGAAATACATTTAAAAATATACAAAAAGACAATAAGGTTGTCAAGATTGAACTGATATAAACATTAGCCATTGAACATTACTGGAGTTATAATAACCATATGGTCATATCATGGTATTTTCAGGTAAGACAGCTCAAACATTCATTTTAAACTAACGTTAGCGTTGTAAGAGAAACATTAGAAAAACTTAAACGTGAAATCAAATAGCAACAACAAACTTACCACCAAGAATAAGTCTTTCTATGCGCTATATCTTCATTTGTTCCTGTCTACTTGGGATCTGGTTGGTCATATTTATGTCGCTGTGCTAAAAAAAAAGAAAGGTTTTAATGATTTCTGAAATGCTTAAGAGAAATGCCTACGTTAGTCAGAAAATAAAGATGTTCAAATTACCACACGCAACACAGACATAACGTTACATAAAAAAGCTGGGTTAAATGTAATGTAATGTTTACTTATTTAATAGTTAACTTAATAAAGAAATGCGAAAATCTGTCATCACTTACCCTCGTGTTGTCTCGTTCATCTCCAAACAAAAATACTTTTTCCCTCGACGTCAGATCCACTAAAACTGCTCACATTTTAAATCGAGTTGTTTTATCTTAGTCCTCTGGTGAAATACGATCGCCGATTAATTAAATAAATACGTTTAATGCAGAGTCGCCATCTAATTTAACAGTTTATACGTTTAACGCAAGCAACCGCATGCACCTCGTGAACTGAACTCACTGAACAACTACAGCTTTCAAATAGCACCGTGGCGTGTTACTATGACAACAACCAATCAGGTTTAGTCACGTGTGTCACGTGTGTTGTTTGAACATAAACACTAGCAAACGTAAGATTTTAAGCAAATCTTTGAAAAAATTATTATGCAATCGGAATGATATAATGTTGAAATGTTTGAGGAAAGTTCAATGTTAGCTTATTACAATTAATGAATCATGTTTTGAAAAAAGTATGTTTTATCCAAATATACTAAAACTTCACTAGAAGTACATTTGTGTTTAGCATATTTCTTAAAAGTGTAATTATGCATATATTTATTACCAGCATACTTTTAGTACACTTAATATAAATACATTAAAAATATTCTTAAGTTTAGCATATTTCTTAAAAATGTAATAAAGCATATATTTATTACCAATGTACTTCTAGTACACTTAATACAAATACATTAAAAATATTCTTAAGTTTAGCACATTTCTTAAAAATGTACTTAAGTATATATTTATTACAAGTGTACTTCTAGTATACTTTAAAAAAATATGTTTAAATGCAATTTAACGTATTTTTAATACACTTCAAATAAGTATGTTGGAAATACAAATGTATTATAAACACACTATTTGTATTTTAAGTATATTTTTAATACATTAAATACTACGTCTTTTTGACCTGGGTGGACCCTGTAACATTACATTTAATCAACTGAAAGATCTAAAACATTTGATAAAATATCCGAAAATGTGTTTGTCTGAAAAATGATGGACATATACACGCGGACAGCTTGGGGGTGAGTAAATCATGGTTTTAATATCATTTTTGGCCGAACTATCCCTTTAAAATATGAAATCTTTCTGTTTAACAGCCATGAGACCGTACGTTCATAAAAAATTGAAATGTTTAATATGTTTTCTACTTCTCAGTTTTGTCTGACTTGATTGTTTTGTATTTATCATTTGGAAAAATAATTGTTTTGTATTTATCATTTGGAAAAAGAATGGGTATGTGTGCAGGCGTGTAGTGTTTCTTTACAAAGTAACATCGCCATCTACTAGCCTGGAATGCTGAATGTTTTTAGTCATCTTTCCAAGTAAATGCGGATCTAGCCATGGACGAGTGACTCTGTGTCATGACTGGGAAACAGGAATCAGGACGCAAGTGCAGGGTTCACCATGAAATAAATAACATTTAATATAAAATGAACAGAAACAAAACACGAGGAGTAAAACAGCAACACAGGAACATCCAAAATGTGACACGGGGAACAGACAGGGTAGTACTGACAATGACAATGATCCGGCGACAGGTGAGAAACAGACAGCAGTATAAATACACAACACTTAACAGGGAACAGGTGTGATGAATCAGTCCGTGAATGTCCAGGTGACGTAATCGGAGAGACAAACAAAACATGACACGGATCACCGTGACACTCTGAGCTCAGATATGTCTTATTAGCAAAGAAACGTTAAACCTACACAATTTTATGAGAAACATCTGAGGGAGAGTGGATCTATGAATATGCAAATTAGTCTCCGTCTATACTCAATTGCTAAGCTCGGACCATAGATATGAATATGCAAATTAGTCCCCGCCTACACCTTTGCGTAAATATAAATAAATGATGATAATTTCCGTACTTTCAGACACTTACGTAACTGCCAAGTCTGGTTTTACAATGAATATGTGAACTGCGGGTTTGCAGCACTAATTGTTTTAAACGCTTTAAATGTTTACAAGTTTGTCTATTACACACTGCACGTGTAAGTTCAAATGTGATGATGTTATTGGTTAAATGTGTGTGACGTAGCAAACCAATACGATTTCAAACCGTGGGAATGAGATGAAAACTCAAATACTATGGATAAAATACTCAGCAATGGTGTAACTTTGCACATGGGTTGTCTTAATGCATATTAAAAACACCTCATGGACATATTAACAACAATAAAACATGATTTACACCACAGTGGGGGACTTTAAGAAAAGAAATTAAGAATAATTACTCAAATGACTTTACAACCCTGGACACATTACATTAGCTCTCTGGAGTGCTGTAGCACATAAATGACTCAGTAGAGGATTAAATTTCTTCAACACAGAACGAAACCAGTGTGCATTTGGTGGTCCAGTAGCTCAGTGCTTAAACTGCTCCCTAGGCACCACCCAGACTCTTTAATGTCTGCAACAAGCAATTAGTATGCTAATACAGACCTGCAGTCATCCATCTATCTGGGTAGCATGCATGGCAGCTAAAGCGCTATGATATTGCTTCATTTCTGAAATAGAGTGATTGAATTGGACCTAAAGGTCTAACGCTTAATTAGAATTGAACTACTGTGTTTGGTGATCAGTCTGGCAGAAATAAAACGTTCTGAACTGTAATTTTAACTGAGAAAAACTGTCATAAGGGGCTTTCGCCTGAACTATTTTGGTGTTCGGTAACCATTTACTTGGAGGTACCTGCTTTTTGTTGTGTTTGGACCGTACTGTAGGAACTGTAAACAATTTTGTTCAGAAACACATTTTGGCGGGTTTAAATGATTTCCTTCACCAGAGCAAGGTCTAACCAGCACAACACAAACTATTCTTGACATAAGTGTATTTTTATTGGAGTTCACGTCATCCTTCTCTCGTCAGTTACTGGAGTGGATCGTACTCATATGTTTATGACAAGCAGATTTAGAAATGACCCCCCAGTCACATTAGCTACAAGCGACAGAGACAGAGCGACAGGCTACCATTCATTTTCAATGGAAGTGGGCGTTTGCCAGCGACAAGCGACGAGCTTGCCGCTGCCGTGAGCAAGGTGGGGCCAAAATAGACAAGAAGGCTATTTTATGCAAATGCTGAGCGATGCAACAAAGCGACTGCCAATCGAAGTGAAGGAGCAGCGTGACGTAGGCAAGTGGCTCGACTCGAAGAAAATAATTCAAGATGGCGGAAACTGCGTATTTTTGTATATATCTGATAAGTTTGGCATTTTATCTCATATATTTAGTTACTTTTATCGAGAAATAAATACTTTAAAACCCAAAAACATTGTTCTTGTAACTTAACAATACCTCTAAAGTGACTTTTGATACCGCATTTGGATACTAGCCAATAACGATACACTGTGTCAAACGTTCACAGAAACAAATAAATCAAACTTTAGTTCCGCAAATCAGTGAGACAATGGAGGAAAAACTTATTTTAGTTGTGTCCACCTACCCAGTTCTTTACAATTTGACGTTAGATTCATACAGAGACATTAACATTAAAAACGATGCATGGAGGAGAGTTTCAGAAAAGATGGAAATGACAGGTAAATACAGTATATACTGTGTGTGTCTTTTGTGAAAAATTCCGTAGCTTGCAAGCACTGCTAGCCTACATTCACTGACAATATTGCTAATACTCAACATTATGTTAGGAATAGTATATCAAAAGGGTACCAAATGTTATTTAATTAAATGTTAATTGTCTGGGGCCGTATTCACAAAGAATTTTAAGGCTAAAAGTAGCTCCTAACTGGCGAATTTAGGAGCAACTCCTAAAAATACTGGGCGTGTCACTCCTAAATTTAGGACTCCTAATTTTTTTCACTAAGAGTAATTCACAAAGCATTTTAGCCCTAAAAGTAGCACCTAAGTCTGGGACAGCTTAAAAGAAGTCGAGAGGACTCCTAACTCACTAAGACCTATTCACAAAGGATCTTAAAATGTCTTAGGTGCTGATCCTCCTTAACATGGACAGTTTCACCAACTCAAAAGCATTGCACATACTTAAAAGCACACTTTAATGTAAGCATATTGTTTATAACATTTGTTTCATAATTCATTACATTCATGGCAAGCAGGAAGTTTTTTTGAATTACATGAAACAATAATGAAATTAAATATTTAATATTATAGGCATATCTGTTTAAAGACTGCAATCTCAACCCTCTACTGCGATTGTAATGCATACCACCGCCTCTCGCAGTCGTCCGGGGTCCGCAACACGGGAATGCTGCATTGATCTGCAACAAATCCTCTCCCATCAGTAATGCGCGGGTTGATCCGAAATGAGCGGATGCCTGAGGTCACCCGCGGATTTTTTGCGGTCCGACTTGCGGGCGGGTTAGTTGAAAACGTTGGTCGGGTGCCGGTTGTTTTGTACATTGACCCGCGCATCACTTTCTCGCATGTCTCACGCTTAGTTTTGCTTGATATATCAGTGCCGAATTTCCCTTTTATTACGTTTCTTTTTTCCAGCACCAACTGGAACAGCAGCAGTAACTGATCCTGCATCCAGTTGGGCTTTCTTTTCCGTTTTGGCGAGTTCATAATCCACCGTCATTTATTTATTACATTAGGATTCTTCAATATGGGCAACATTTACTTGCTTTAAGTAGTCTATTTAGGCTAATAGGATGTCAATTAATCAAGCAAGTGTTAATGTAATGTCGTTTTTTATTATTAGGCAATTGACGGTTTTCATTTGGGTATTAGGCTACCTTGATTTAATTTAATTTCATTCACGACTTTTCTTTAATATATGCATTTTGATGGCATTACTATTATTATTTTGTGTAGGACACAGACATATTTCAATGTTGTAATTCCATGATTTGGTGCGTCTGTGTTATGTTCCGCATGACAGCTGTCATCTAACAACCAATCACCGTGGTCATTGCGAGGCAGCTCGTGCATGAGAACTGACGTCATCCGTAGCAACGAAGACTCACTCTTAGTTAAGGAGTTATCATTTTTCCTTACTAAAAGTAGGTCTGAAAGGCGTTGTGAATAACTTTTAAGAGAAAACTCTTAGCTAAAATCTTTTAGTGCGATTTAGGAGTACTCTTAGTGGTAAGATAAAATGCTTTGTGAATACGGCCCCTGAACTATAGTTCACCACTTAATATGTTTTGTGGGAATTAAAATGAGCAAAAATGGCTGACTGATAAATACTGTATTGTTACTCATCAGTATCAAAATTAATATCCGTTACCTATACAATTTTGGTAGAAATATGTGTACCTTTACACCCCTAGTTGACCTATTTTTTATTTTGGTAACACTTTACAATAAGGGTTATGTATTAAACATTAGTTAATACATTAACTAACATGAACAACTAACGTTAACAAGGTTTAAATAATGTATTAGTAAATGCTGCAATTAACACTAATAAATATTAATAAATGCTGTATAAGTGCAGTTTATGATTAGTTCATGCTAACTAATGTTGTTAATTAATGAACCTTATTGTAAAGTGTTACCATTATATTGTAATTATGGGTCATTGGTTCCAGTTGACTAAACTGTATGATTTTCAGTGATCAAGTAAGCATTTGACCTGTTTAACATGTTTGTTGTCTAAATTTCTAGTGGAAGAATGTAAAAGAAAATGGAAAAACTTAAGAGACACGTACAGGTGGGAAGTTCAGAAGGTGAAGGAGATGCAGAGAAGTGGTGCAGGAGCAGATAGTTCAACGCCATGGAAATACACTGGCATCATGAACTTCCTAGCCCCTTATATGGAGAACAGGGCTACCAGTGGCAATATGCCCCAGGGGGCTAGAGAGCTCATGATGCCAGTCAGCCAGCCACCCCCCGGTGCCAGTCAGTCAACCCATCCAAGGTGCCAGTCAGTCACACCCTCCCAGGTCCCAGTCAGACAGCCTCTCCCTGCTGAAGTCAGCCAGCATCCCCCTGCTGAAGTCAGCCAGCATCCCCCTGCTGAAGTCAGCCAGCATCCCCCTGCTGAAGTCAGCCAGCCACCCCGAGGTGCCATTCAGCCAGCCAGCCAGTCAGTTTTACAGCCTGTAAACAGCAGGGCAGACCCTGGTCCAAGTCGTGCCCCAAGCCCAGGACGCCGCCAGCCAGAACAACCCACAATGCAGCCGACAGGCAAGAGGTCCAGGGTGGTTGGTCTTAGCACCTTTGAAAGATGTTTGGTTAGTGCCATAGAAAATAGTGACAACTCCCCTCGAACATCCCCTCCACCTCCCCCAAGTGACCCTGATGACCTTTTTCTCCGTAGCCTGTTGCCACAGCTTCAGTCTCTCTCTCCTGCCATGAGAGATGAAGTTAAGTTTAATATATATAGGATGATCTATGAGGCGAAGTGCAGGCAGAGGGAGGAGCAGCAGCTGAGGCCATGAGTGGCTGTATTGCTTTAATAGTGTTGTCAGCTTAGTTGTTTTGTAATGTTACATTGGTTTGCATAAATGCTGACGGATGTATTTATAGTCCTGTGCTGATATTTTTCAGATTACACGTTACGTTCTCCACCGAGCACGGTAAATCACATTCCATATGTAGTTTTTTTGTGTATAATGGCGTTTCTTGTTGTCAGGTTAAATTGCATTAAAAGTCTAGTATAACATCTTTCTGCTGTTTGTTTATATTTAAGTTATATAAGTTATATGTTCTTATATGTTGTTTAAAAAATAAAATAAATTATGTTCCGAAAAGAAACTTGCTTGGTGTAAGATAAATGGTATAAGTGAAACATTATTTTTGTGTAATTAGTATATTTTCAGTGTGAGTGGGTTATGAAACAACACAAGAAACATTTGTGAAATATTAGCTTTTTATTCAAATTTGGGTGGCTCTTTAAATAGCCTTTGTTTAAAACTTAAAAGACCAGGGGATCTTCAGTTAATGGCACCCTCAGCACTGAAATATGTGGCAAAGGTCTCCCTAACACGTATGGCTTCCTGTGCAGAATGGTTGCTCCCTGCTCTGTTGATGCCCTGCAGTACGCAAGCTTCTTCAGCATCTCCATGCGTGTTCTGCACATTGGGACTTGATGTTCTCCGCATGAAATTGTGCAGGATGCAGGTGGCTTTCACGCAGGCCTCTACATTAGCAGGCTCAAGCTGGATCACAGAATGGTACATGCGCCACTGGGCAGCAAGTATGCCAAAAGTGTTTTCAACGATCATCCTGGCCCGTGACATCCTGTAATTAAATACCCTCTGCCTGTTGGGAAGGTTGACACCAGGAAAGGGCCTCATCAGGTTCCTGCAGAGCGGAAAGGCCTCATCACTCACAAAAACATGCGGCTGTGCCCCTAAGTGGTCAGCTCCAGGCAGGGGTTTAGCAGGAGGTAACCCAAGTGTGCCATCATGCAAGGCCTGGCCAAAGGTGCTGTTTGACAGAGTCCCACCATCGCTGCTCCTGCCGTAACTCCCAACATCGATGATACGGAAGCAGTACTCTGCATCTACAACTGCCAAGAGCACAATGGAATATGTGCCCTTGTAGTTGTAGTACATGGACCCGGAGTTGCTTGGGGAACGCATGCGGACATGCTTACCATCAATCGAGCCTACACAGTTGGGAAAGTCCCAGCGGTCGCAAAACTTCTTTTCAATGGCCTTGCAGTCTTCTGTGGTGGGAACTGCCATGTAGTCTGCGACCAGGACATCAAAGATGGCCCTGGTGACCTCTGCCACTATGCCGGAGACAGTGTTGTGTCCCACACGGTAGTAGAAGCCAATAGTGTGGAAAGAGTTGCCAGTAGCGAGGTACCTGGGAATAAAATAAAAAAAATTAAGTAAAATTAAATAAAAAATTTATGTTTTACTTCAGAAGGTTAATGCATAGCTCATGGAATGCACTGACACTTTTGCTTTACAAATTAGCCTGTATTGAGACTAGTATCCATGCAAAAATATTCTATATGAAAATGAAATATTCAATATGAAAATGCAATACCATATTACACATGAAATATTCAATATGAAAATTTAATATTACATACGAAAATTAAATATTCAATATGAAAATGAAATACCGTATTACACATGAAAATGAAATACCATATTACACATGAAAATAAAATATTCAATTAGAAAATAAACTATTATATAATAAACTTCTATTTATAAGTTGAAGGTTCTCCAGTTCTGTAGACTTCAGTAGCAGGGACGTGCACAGACATTTTGAGGGGCAGGGGCTCAAGTGAAATAAAGGGCACTTCTCTTCTTTCTTTTTTTTAAAACAAAAGTATATATATTAACGCAATTCTGACTTCCTTTTAAAAAAAAATATTAAAAAGGTTAATTCATTTTATCTTCCTCAAACTCACGCAATTGTTTAATTTTCAAAAGATGTCTACAAAATAATCAGTTCACACAGACACCATGGTCTCCTTAGTAATAGGTTTATAGAGCAGCAAAGGAAGCCATTACACAATGTGCATGTTTTGAAAACATTAAATTACATTACAATAACATTAATTACAAATTTGTTAAAATGCTAAAAACAAAGTTGTGACTGCTGAGTTAGCGCTACATGCCAATAAATGCTATATCATATGCTAGCGTTTAGCTGATTAGTTGTTAGTTGTTACTCAAAATGTATTTTTGTCTGATAAGGGCTCAAAATATAAGGTCTGTTTACTAATGTGAGCTTCTGGCATGAGCCTCAGAGTAGAGCAATCAGAGCAGAGCTCAACATTATTATTTATGACCCTTTCAAATAGGGCAAAAATAGACCATTTAATTAAAATGTCAAATTCTAGGGTTGTAAATAGACATGTAAAAACGTTTCTGGATAATTTTTGCACTTAATAAAGCAACATACATTCTATGTATTTGTCGAAGAACAATTTAACATATTATGACAACACATCCTATGGCACCTTTAATCTTAGGTTTCATATTTATTAGGGTTACACATGTCAGAAACATCAAATATAGATTAGGCCTATTTTATTTGTATTTTATATTTTACTTTTTTGTGATGTCAGTGAAAATTCAGACTGGGCAAGTAAAATACTCAACCATCAGATTTCTTCCCAATCTACTCCAGCACTCCAGTATAACACATTATACTTATTTAACAGCCATTACAAAAAATGCAAACAAAAAAGCTTACTACTGCAGTTAGCAATTATTTTATTGTTTGTACTTTATTATTTTATGAGCAGTCTGTTTAAACTACATACACTACACTGTTACAAGTTTGCAACTCTTCATGTTAATATGGGATTGCCATGGAAAACAATGTCCCTGAATCGTTATGTGTAACAACTTGTCCCATATTTTGTGCATAAAACTGTTAATATAAGAATGCTTTCTTCCTCACACACTTACCGGTAGCTGCCTGCATAATCATGCACATGATCGCGTCTCGGCCGGGCTGAGCTTTGGCGCTTGAAGCGCGAATGATGCACCACGAGTGTTGACAAACCAATCATAAAGCGAAGTAAGTTAGAGAGGCGGGACTAAGGAAAGGTAAAGCCAATCATTTTAGCGATGTGAATTTTGGAGGCGGGACTCATCTGTTAACCGTTTGTGTGCCACAAATAGCGCTATTTTTCTTTATATAAGAGTTTGAATCTCATTTAAATGATTTCTGAATAAATTCATGTTAAAATAAATAAGCAACTAGTAAAAAACACAAGAAACAGACAGACATCAGTTGTTATACGAATAAAGATCATATTATTATATATTTTTTTAGAAGCACCCCAGAAAAAAAGGGCACTTTCTCTCCAGGAATAAAAAGGGCAGGTGCTCAAGCCCCCTTTGATGTCTATGTGTGCACGTGCCTGTTCAGTAGTGTAACAACATTAGGTTAAAACAAGGTTAATTTTACACTCACCGCAAGCAAATTGCAAGCCGTTCAGCAGGTGGAAGCGCTAAACGGCAACGGGTGTCCTGTTAGGTTATACGTGGTCCAACCCTCCGGAGGAGCTCGTCAAACTGTCCCCTGTTCAGCCTGAAATATTGCACAAACTTCTCCTCATCCAGCCGCAACTCCTGCACGAGACGGTGGTACGTGCCTAGTTGATAACGGACCTGGAGGATTTCATGCACCCATGCAGAACGAGGACGGCGCTGTGTTCTTTTCCACAGCACATACATAGCTGCAATCTTCAGTAGCTGTTTACGGTTCATTTTTTGCAAATGATTTAAATGAAGGTAGAACAGCTCTCTTTTATTAATGGAATATTCGCGGTTTAAATATAGCGGGAAAGGATTTCCATAAAATAAACAGAGGGGACGTGCTTGAAGGTAATGCCAGAAAATTTCCGTTTACTGTTGCCAAGCAACCAGGAGTAGGCACGCCCAGGAACGCCCATCAAGCGAGTGCGTGTCGCTCGGTGTCGCTCACTTTTGTAGCTAATGTGACTGTAGGGTCATTGAAAGAGACAAGCGACACACAGCGACAACATCACTGGCTGTCTGAATGCGGCGTAAGCTTTCCAACGAAGTGTAACACATGGAAATCTGATAAGATTTGGATAAGTTGTGGCCATTTGAATGTAACACATTCAAGAAAGAGAATGCTGAGAAATTTGAGAAAGAAAAAAGTTAACACTTTCCCTTTTTTCTGGCTGGAGAGACAATAGGGCTCATTTACATCTCATTTAGCTAAGCCATACCCCCTGTAAAGCCGTTTTGAGATACAGATGTTCTAGCATCATATGTAGTATTTTATGACAGAAGTCCAAATGACAACATGCAAAAATAAACATGACTCTTTTTACCTTTGTGGGGATCACAAATTGAATCCAGTCTGTTTCAGATGTGTGAATCATCCAATGATTTTTGTCCACAAATGCGTATAATTCGTGAAATATAGATATACAGATTTCGCATAAACTTCTGGTAATACAATATAATATACAATCTGGGGACTATTTACACCGTAACATGTAAGGGTATATTAGATTACCCTCTGGTATTTACGTTCCATTAAACACATGAACATGCCTTCAAAGTTTGTATTTAAAATAGGGAGGTAGTATAATAGATAATCCAAAAACAGCACCGTCGAAAACGCAAAGTCCTTAAGAGATGTTACCAATCGCTCACTCGTTCCTCCATCAGCCAATGAATTCATGGAAAATATTGATAGACAAAACATGTAGCCAATTATATAAAGAATTCAACAATCTCTGTGTAACTTATATGTGTTTGACTTCATGCTGCACTGCAAGACGTCAAAGTACCGCGAGAGCGAGTCGAAATTAAACTACTCCGTAAGATTTCTTGATGCGGCTGATGTACGATGCGTCTGACTGTTATTTGTTCCGCCCCAGCTTCTTTTATTGTTCTTTTGTTTTGTGCGCCCGAGCTTCATTTACAGTCTGGGGAGACGCACGCTATAAGTTTAAAAAATATAAATAAAACTAAGCAAACATGTCTGAGGAACAGGGCAGCCGCGTCACTGCAGTCACTTGTGCTGCCGACTTGTGTCACTGGTTTCCGTGACGGGTCACATATACATCACGATATGGAAAAGAAGCCCACTGCTACTTTTTATTTTGACTTTTTTGGCCCGTTCCCCCTTCACAGCTTTAGCACCTAAAAGTTTAGGTTTCCCCTAAAAGAGCTGCATGGGTGTATTTGTGTTTTTTTTTAAGATTACATTTCTCCTTTGTGTTTCCGAATGAATACAATATTTGGTGCCTGTGGATGGTCCACACTGTGCTCCACAGTACAGCACAGTCACTGTAGGTGTCATGATTTCGGTCTTATTGGCCGCTTTGTCTTTGTTTCACCATGTGTTGTGTTGTGTTTATGTTTTGACAGCTCCACACGTGCGCGCCTTCCACCTGGTGACCTCATTATCTCCGACTCTTCTCACCGGCGTCCCACACCTGATCCTTATTATTTGCCCATCCGGTTTGATTTAAATTCCCCTCGTTTCCTCTGTTCTTTGCAAGTTCGTCTTAGTGTGTTCCTGCCCGCTAGCTCTGTCTAGTTCTTGTCGTGTCTAGTTTTATTCTTAGTATATTTCACCGTGCTCTCTGCTGCCTTTGCCCCGTTAGATTCCCCGCCCTGGTGTCAGTCTCTCCTGATTGGTGTGGCATCTGTCAAGTCTTCGGAAACTCTCGGTCAGAGGAATCTCCTAGCGTTATTCTACACCTTGCGCTGTCCAGCCGCAGTGCACTCATGAGCGCGTAATTCTGCTGAAGACGCTGACAGCCGCAGTGCGCTCTAGCGCGTAATTCTGCTCAACACCCTGACTACCGCAGTGCGCTGTCCAGCGCGCGTACTGCTGAAGACTCTGACCGCTTCTCTCTCTCTCTGTGCCCCGCCAGGAATCACCCTCCGTGCCTAGCCAGGATTCCCTCCCTGTTCCCCGTCAGGAGTACCAGTCTGTGACTACGGAGTTGTGGATGTTCTACGGCCCTGCAGTGTTTTCTATTTCAACGCACCCATCACACACGGACACAGAGTGTTTTCTATTATACATATTTTCACCTGAAGACATTGAGTGTACTACTATTATACATACCTTGTGAATAAACCTCTGCGCTGGGATTCCTGTCTAGAGTCATTCCTAACAGGACGAACTTGCCACAATGGATCCCGCGGAGGTTGATGCTCTCCGGTCGGCGCTCGCTCAGCAGGGCTCATGGTTGGGACAACACTCGTCTCGTCTCACGTCAACATCTCAAGAGCTGGAGGAGTTATCTGTCCTGATGGCTGACCTTTCCTCTCGTCTTGACCAGGTCAGTCATGATACCATCCAACCCAGCCAGCCGTCGCAGACGGAGCCTCATGTCACAGCCCCACCTCCATATGATGGTAATCCTGCTTCCTGTCGGGCTTTTCTGTCACAATGCTCTCTGGTTTTTGCCCTCCAGCCCCGCCGCTATTCCGCAGAGAGCGCCCGGGTTGCGTTTGTGATCACCCTTCTGATTGGCAAGGCGCGCGAGTGGGCTACGGCCGTGTGGGATGCCCGCGATCCTTGCTGTCGGTCGTTTCATGAGTTTCGCCTGGAGATGGAGAAGCTCTTCGACCGTTCGGTGCGCGGGGACGCCGCTGCGGCTCGGTTGGCACATCTGGTTCAGGGAAGACACACAGTCACCGAGTACGCCATTGAGTTTAAAACCCTAGCGGCTACCTGCCACTGGAATGAAGCGGCTCTCCGAGCGCAGTTTGTTGAGGGGTTGTCTGATGATCTCCAGGACGAGATCGCTGTCCATGATCTTCCTCCCTCACTGGAGGCCATCATTGATCTCGCTCTCCGGATCGAAGCCCGGAGATTGCTTCGCGATCAACCACGCTCCATTCGCCAGCGAGCGTTTTCGGACGAGACCACCACTTCCCCCTCTTCATCATCTTTACCTTCTGCCGTGCCTGAGCCCATGCAGCTGGGGCGCATGCGCCTGTCACAGAGAGAGAGGGAGAGACGCTTGCAGAAGGCTCTGTGTTTGTATTGCGGGAGACCCGGACATTTTGCAAGGGCCTGCCCGTTAAAAGGCCGCTGCCCATCAGTTAATACGGGAGTCCTGGTGGGCGCCACTTCCTCTAAACTCTCCCCTGTTTCTAGTACCCAACTCCCCGTCATGTTGTCCTTCGCTGGGCGTGATCATCCGTCCACCGCCCTTCTCGACTCTGGTGCGGAGGGCAACTTCATTGATGAAGCACTGGTTCGCGCCTGGGGTGTCCCGGTTGTCCCTCTCCAATCCCCTTTGGATGTCTGGTCCCTTAAGGGGCAGCAGATGGCGCGGATTACACATTGCACTTCTCCTGTGAGTCTCTCTGTGTCTGGTAATCATCGTGAGGAGATTGTGTTGCATATCCTTCATGCTTCTCTATCTCCTATTATTTTAGGGCATGGATGGTTAGCGCAACACAATCCTCACGTTGATTGGCAGCATAGTATTATCTTGTCTTGGTCCCAGTCTTGTCATGTGTCATGTCTTGGTTCTGCTGGTTCTGTTCTTTCTCTTCCTCAGGTTCCGGCGGTCGATTTGACCAGGGTCCCGGCGGAGTATGCGGATATCGCTCAGGTGTTTAGTAAAGCCCGGGCCACCTCCCTTCCTTCTCACCGGCCATATGATTGCGCTATTGATCTCCTCCCCGGCACTTCTCCGCCTAAGGGTAGACTTTATTCGTTATCGGGTCCTGAGAGAGAGGCTATGGACCAGTATATTAATGATGCCCTGCGTGCCGGTCTCATCCGTCCCTCCACCTCGCCCGCAGGGGCGGGGTTTTTCTTTGTTGGCAAGAAAGACGGCTCCCTGCGCCCTTGTATTGATTATAGGGGCTTAAATGACATTACTGTTAAGAATAGGTACCCTCTTCCTTTAATGTCTACTGCGTTTGAGCTCCTGCAGGGGGCACAGTTCTTTACTAAGCTAGATTTACGCAACGCCTATCATCTGGTGCGAATAAGAGAGGGAGATGAATGGAAGACAGCCTTTAACACCCCTACCGGATACTTTGAGTACTGCGTTCTGCCGTTCGGCCTTTGTAACGCCCCCTCTGTCTTCCAAACTCTGGTCAATGATGTGCTGAGAGACATGATTAACAAGTTTGTCTTTGTGTACATAGATGATATTCTCATCTTTTCTCCCTCTATGCAGGAACACACTCAGCATGTTCGCCGAGTCTTACGCCGGCTGTTAGAAAATAAGCTGTATGTCAAGGCGGAGAAGTGCGAATTCCATCGTAAGTCTGTTTCGTTCCTGGGTTTTGTTGTTGCCCCCGGTGAGATCCGTCCCGACCCAGTCAAGATCAAAGCGGTGGCCGAATGGCCAGTCCCCGACTCCCGTAAGGATTTATTAAGATTTCTGGGTTTCGCCAATTTTTACCGGCGATTTATCAGAAATTATGGTCAGATTGCTCAACCTCTTACTGCTCTCACTTCCACCAAGGAGAGGTTTGTCTGGAATTCCAGTGCTCAAGAGGCCTTTGATAATTTAAAGTCCCGGTTTATCTCTGCTCCTGTTCCCTCTGCCCCCACCCCTCCCACCCCTCAGCTTATAGATGGTGCCCCTGTATATTTGGTTAAGTCTTTACTGGATGTGCGTCGCCGGGGTAGGGGATTTCAATATCTTGTTGACTGGGAAGGATATGGTCCGGAGGAGAGGTGTTGGGTACCGGCCCGGGACATCCTGGACCCTGGGCTGATAGAGGATCTCCGCCGGCGACGGGGTGAGCCTCCTCATGGACCGCCCGGTGGCGGTCGTGGGGGGGAGTCCTGTCATGATTTCGGTCTTATTGGCCGCTTTGTCTTTGTTTCACCATGTGTTGTGTTGTGTTTATGTTTTGACAGCTCCACACGTGCGCGCCTTCCACCTGGTGACCTCATTATCTCCGACTATTCTCACCGGCGTCCCACACCTGATCCTTATTATTTGCCCACCCGGTTTGATTTAAATTCCCCTCGTTTCCTCTGTTCTTTGCAAGTTCGTCTTAGTGTGTTCCTGCCCGCTAGCTCTGTCTAGTTCTTGTCGTGTCTAGTTTTATTCTTAGTATATTTCACCGATCTCTCTGCTGCCTTTGCCCCGTTAGATTCCCCGCCCTGGTGTCAGTCTCTCCTGATTGGTGTGGCATCTGTCAAGTCTTCGGAAACTCTCGGTCAGAGGAATCTCCTAGCGTTATTCTACACCTTGCGCTGTCCAGCCGCAGTGCGCTCATGAGCGCGTAATTCTGCTGAAGACGCTGACAGCCGCAGTGCGCTCTAGCGCGTAATTCTGCTCAACACCCTGACTACCGCAGTGCGCTGTCCAGCGCGCGTACTGCTGAAGACTCTGACCGCTTCTCTCTCTCTCTGTGCCCCACCAGGAATCACCCTCCGTGCCTAGCCAGGATTCCCTCCCTGTTCCCCGTCAGGAGTACCAGTCTGTGACTACGGAGTTGTGGATGTTCTACGGCCCTGCAGTGTTTTCTATTTCAACGCACCCATCACACACGGACACAGAGTGTTTTCTATTATACATATTTTCACCTGAAGACATTGAGTGTACTACTATTATACATACCTTGTGAATAAACCTCTGCGCTGGGATTCCTGTCTAGAGTCATTCCTAACAGTAGGGGCATGACCATTGTAGTTTTACAGTCGAGACACCCCAACCTGAGGATTACAGTGAGTGCTTCCCTGGCTGGGCAACAACCCACAATACCCCTTAGTCCTTAAGACCACAACAAATATCAATCACAGCATAGGAGGTTGATCTTATTGGCTCCACGAACAAGGATGCATTGCCACCTTCGGGATAGGTGGCACAAATCAAATCCGTTCCGGAAATTATTGCTATGCTCAGATGGGCAGTTCTGGAGTTTGGTCATGAGTGGTCTCTGCCACCAGAGCCTGAGCCTTCTAGGCTGGACAATTGGTTTCTCAAGAACAACTCGCAAGGTTACATCACAGTCCCTGCATTGTGAAATGTCCACTTTGGTGTACCAACAACACCATTTCTGATACGCGACTGAAAGTTCTAGGGTGTCTAGTTCTCTTCAGTGAAAAATTCAGATACTCACGTCTTGCATGCAGAGATTGTTTTCTCACTGGTAAAGGACGTGATAGAACGGGTCTCCCCAGCCAATATGAGACAAGCTTTTTACAGCCCTTACTTTGTTGCACCCAAGAAAGGCGATGAGTTACAACAGATCCTGGTTCTGCGCCCGCTGATCAAGGCACTTCACAAGATGCCTTTCAAAATGTTGACAAAGAAGTGCATTTTTAAATGCGTCCATCCCCCACGATTTATCAGTACAAAGTTCTGCCTTTTGGGCTTTCCCTGTCTCCCCACGTCTTTACGAAGGTCACAGAGGTGACCCTAGTTGCCATGAGAGAACACAGTATTCACATACTCAACTACCTCGATGACTGGCTCATTCTAGCATAGTCCCAAGAGCAGTTATGTGAACACAGGGACGTGGTGCTCAGGCACCTTGCCCATCTGGGACTCCGGGACAAAAGAGCAAACTTGCCCCTGTGCACCAGATCCCTTATCTCAGTATGAAAATGGACTCAGTCACACAGATAGCACACCTTATAGAGGAGCATGTTCAGTCCCTGTTGAATTATTTGATTTTGTTTAAAAACAGGTGATTCCACAAGTTATTCCAGAGGCTCCTGGGGCATAAGGCAGCTGTTACAGCTGTAACACTGCTTGGGCTGCTCCATATGATACCGCATTAACATTGGCTACATGGCAGAGGCCTGAGATGGGCGTGGCGCGCTCACCAAGTGAAAATTACACCGGTCATGTTGCTGCAGTTTCACCCCGTGGTCAGCTCCTCGTTTCTTTTGGCTGGTGTAGCCATAGAACAGGTGTCCAGGCATACTGTTGTATTCACGGATGCCTTGGCCACGGGCTGGGCAACCACATACAATGGGCACACAGTCTTAGGGGTCTGAACGGGTCCCCAGCTGCATTGGCATATAAATTGCCTCAAGTTGTGGGCAGTACATCTTGCGCTAATCTGCCTGAAATGGTTGTTACTGGGCAAAGACGTTAGCCTGGGTGCCAGCCGATCTTAGCCCCGCCCACCACATTTTGAAAAACAGGAAGATCGGTCTGGCGTTTTTCCGTTGAGGAGCTACTATGCGAGTCCCAAAACTGGCCGACGAATCAAATTGTGAGGGCGGGCTTTATACGATGATGGACAGATGATCAACAGTAACGTATCAACCAGGTCACCAAAGAGCGCGTGTGTTCAATCTGTTTACAATGAAATGGCTGCCGCTGCAGAATTCAGATGTGTGGAATCTGATATTGAGTCTGTTCTAAAAGATTTTGACAGAGCATTGATTTAAAAAGAGGAACAGAGAAACGCGATCAAGGCATTTGTTTATGTTTTCGCCGTCCTTCCTACAGGATTCGGCAAAAGTTGGTAGCACTTATGGAGGACAAAGTTAAAGAAGCAACTGAAATGGGTATCACGGCGATGCAACTCGGTGTGCACAACGAGATGGATATAATTAGCGGTCGTTGCCAGCTTCTTTTCGGAAGCCCAGAATCGTGACTGCTGAATAAGTGGAGGGACATGCTAGGCTCCGATATTTTTCAAGCCATCGTAATGGGTAGCTATCGTCGTGGATGAAGTTCACCTAACATACAAATGGTAAGAGATAGCCTGACTGTATGACTTAGTAAATACTTAATGTTGTGATATAAATGAAATACAAAGGCTACAAAGACGTGTTATTTCGCAAAGGAAATACTGCGACTGTCGCGTACATCAAACATCAACTTGCCCGCTATCTCTTTTTGTTGAATCAGAAGCAACTGAGGTCGCATCCCTGACATGCTCAATTATGTGGTCGACAAGCTCTCACAAACAGCGCTTCCAGGTGAGTGGTGACTTCACCCCCTGACAGTCCAGCTGATATGGAGAAATTTTGGAGCCGCGCAGGTACACCTGTTTGCATATCTCTGAGTTTCACAACAGAGACTAAAACAGATCATCCTCAAGTTATGAATTTCCAGCCCATGGGGTAGGAGTTAGGAGCAGATCACAAGTTTAGATTTTCTTGCCTGTACATCCAGAGACTAAGCAGATGACACCACATTCCAAGCTTCTCGTCCAGAAAGGCCATCCCGACGTCTGCAACAATGTGAAACTCAGAAGAGCAAACCTTCACTTCAAGGGACCTTCATCTGCTCCCGTGTGTTTAAGACCTTCTGCACCGATTCACGGACAGTATATGTTTTTCCCAGATTGCTAGGGTCCTCTCGGTACTCCAGGAGATCAGCATTTCACTGATCTTTCCTATTTACACCATTTGAGATGAAATTCACTTCTAGTGTCCTGTGTATGGCATACTACCCAATTGGTGCCCGTGAAAAATCACTACATGCCCTCCTGGCCCAACCGGACCTGGTTTGTACTTCTCGTTACAGAGACTCCTGGCGCATTCCTCTAAGGCAGGACCTCCTCTCTCAGAAACAGGGCATCCTGTGGAACTTGCGTCCAGACCTCTTAAAACTTATGTGTTGGACCCTGGATGGGATGCAGAGGTTCTAAGTGGCCTACCCCACTAGGTACTGCACACTATCACTTCAGTGCGAGTACTGTCTACAAGACCTGAAGTGGAATCTGTTTATCGATTGGTGAGTATAGTAGACCCAACGAAAATGTTAGGTCAGTGTTGTACTATCTTTCTTACACAATGGACTAGAGCAGTGGTTCTCAACGTTTTTGTATATCTCCCTTATTCAACACATCTGATTCAAATCATAAGTTCATTAGCAGAGATCTCCATGAACTGAACTGAGGCCGGCAGATAAGAGAGACATACAAAATGTGCAGAGCTGTGGGCCTCCAGGAACGGAGTTGAGAACCAATGGACTAGAGCAAAGGCTGTCTCCCTCTATGCTCATATGCACAACCTGGTTGTCAAGTTCTTTAGGTGGGCAAACTGATTAAATCCACCTGCTTGGAATTACAAGGTGTTATCTTGTAAAACATTATTGAATCAAAATTTTTCCACAAAAAGTTTTCTTATATTTTTGTATTTGATTATTATTGGACTTTTAAGACTTATTGTACTATTTGAAACATTAAAACCAATTTATTATATTCTCTTATACATTTGTAAATAAAATGTATCCTATATATATTTATATATTCTTTTTTAGTAATAAGTAATGGTTATGACAACATTGCATCATGCATTAGTAATTTCTTGGTTTACTGTGTATAAAATAATCAACATTTGTCATGGTTCCTAAAATAAATAGCTGCTTCAATAGAGTTGTTTTGAAGGCCGCTCTGAAATAAAGATAAACAGTAATTACTGTTCCTTTTGACTTCATGAGCAAATGATCATTTAATGGGGGCTTGCTGTGATTTGACATTTCAAGGCAACCAGCGTCTGACACTCCAGACATGTTACACATTCACATTTGGAATATTTTATGAAAGGCAAATAAGCTCTTATCAGATCAGGACAGAGACACCGAGATCTGATGAAGTAATGTTTTAATTGATACTTACTTTTGCCCAGCCACCAGGTTTAAATGAACCTATGCTGAGCTGTTTCAACCCATGGTTGGGTAATATATGGAAAACCCAAATGCTGAATTTATTTAGCTTATATAAATTTCTAACCAACCATAGGTTGAAAAATTTTTTTGAATTCAAACCAGGGGTGTTGCTAGACATAAAGCTCTACTGGGGCACAGGCCCCCAATTTTTTGCTGATTTTTTTTTAAGCCTGCTGTGTGCGAGAAGTGTGTAACACTTTTATACAATGTCATTTGCTTAACCCACTATTCTAGTGCAACAGTTACTGCGAAAGATACATATATAAAAGTGTAATCTTCATCATACCTAACATTATTAACATGTTTGAAAGCATAAATGGCATAAAATGTTTGAAAATAATGACAGCAGAGAAATATTTTCTACATTATACAATGATAGCAATGATTAATAACTTATTTTTACAAGAATATTTTAAGAAACCATTCATTTTATGACTGCTATACTAAATAATCGCAGTCATAGTTACTGCTGTTATGTAAGTTAGTGTCCTAGAGTTAAATATTAGTAAACTAAATATTAATTTCATATCTGAAAATACAGAACAGTATAACACATACATCTGTTGATTTTCTCAGCAACGATGCAATTCTATAGACTTGACAAGAGGTTTTCCTGAGATTTTTCCTCTGTTTGAGACCTGACAGGGTGAGGATGTAGTTTGTCTTACTTCCCTTAAACTCATCATCTCTCCTTTCTTTTCCCCTTTCCCTTCTTTGCACAAAACATTTCTGATGTACATCTACAGAAGCCAATACTGATCGAGTCAAAATAAGATTAGCATTATTATTTAGAAACTTACTTTAGTTTCGTTATGCTTTCATAAGCACTCGCTTGGCGTCACCTTTTGAATGCGGTTGTGCGCGGTGAACGCAAACGCGCGCGTCCATGGATACGTGCGTGCACGCGTCAATGCGACTGTTTCGTTGCTTTTACAAGCCTAAATTGTGTAACTACTTTGCATAAAGATCCGTTTTTGCCGCGATTGTCTTTGTAAAGGAATACACTTAACTTCTAAAATTTAAACTTGAGATTTACACCGGGGCACAAAAGATTTACACTGGGGCACGTGCCCCAGTAAAAGGGGTCTAGCGACGCCCCTGATTCAAACAATACAACATACTTTATAGATTTGTTTAAATCTACGTTTTAAAATTATATTTTTATAACATCTGAGATATTTGATTTAGTCCTGTAAACCTCACTGTACATTTGAGATGATTAATATTTTTAGAAACTTCAAATATTGATACTACCAAGAATTGATGGCATATTGACATTAAATGATTTATTGACATTACAAACCAATTTTTGCCAATCAGGTTTTCTTACCTTAAAACTTCATGTTTCCATCCCCCTTTACACGCTTCAATACACAGGGCCTCAAGAGAGCTGGAGTAATTTCCTGAGAGAGCATGCAAACAGCCACACCAAGGTCATACTAAAAGGATGTACACCTTAAATGCATTTTAAGTACACTTGTAAAACACTTGTATAAGCATCTGTACGTGATGAGTGGGTTCTGATGGTGCTACAATTTGCTTGAAGAATAATTGGAAAGGTTTATGAGCCTAGTATTTTAGTTAAATCAAATAGCTTGAGGTAAAAAAAAAAAAAAAAATATATATATATATATATATATATATATATTCACTTGTATTTAAAAAGTATGAGCTGTTAAGTTTATTAGGAGCCAACTTTATTAAGTTTAGGAGCCTACCCAAATCTGAGGATCGGTATCAGGGAATCTCCTATGATCTGAGTAACCTAGCAACAAGAGGTCTTCATAGAGGACCCAGGACCCACACAGGTTGGGGTCTATAATTTAAATTGACACACAGGTCCAGGTCGGATCCCATTTTAATTACTTAAGGTCACAAGTCTGTTTAAAGCGACACTCTAGCCAAATATCAAAATTACTCACCCTTACAAGGGCCATGTTACAAGACTTTTTTAAGATGTTAAATAAATCTTTGGTTTCCCCAGAGTACATATGTGAAGTTTTAGCTTGAAATACCATATAGATAATTTATTACAGCCGTGGTTGGATAGATTAAGGGATCCCCTTATGACATCATTTAAATCAGTTAAAATGTTTTTTACTCATTGTGATCGTTGTACTGTCTTTGTCTTAGCAGACCTGTGGCCTATTGGGTAAAAGATGAAGTTCCTTGATTTTTCTTTCATAGAAGTTGAAATTCTTCGAATGTCTATATAGCCTCCCATGTCTCAAGAGACAAATTTACAGTTTTTCTTACTTTATCCTGATTGCTTCTCATGAATTTCTCCAATGACTGGCTGCCTGCTGGAGTTTGATTACAGTCATTGATCCTAAGCTCAGTTTCTCTGCTTTATGTTCAGATTATATGTGTCAAGTGTAGGAGGCGGGACGTGAACAGAGATGGCACCGCTTCAGTAATGACAGAGGGTGGGTGTAGTGCTCTTACATCAACCTCAGCCGAACCTTCGCCCTGACATTTCTCCTGTTGTCTCAAATGTTCTCAGGGCTTATGAGATTATCATTTATCTGAATCATCTGTCTCGGCACTGTTATTAGAATCTTGATCAGAGAAACGCATGCCGGGAAAAGCGAGCTTAATTTAATGCATTTCAAGTGACAGACTAACCAATCAACAACCGTGGCCTTTGTTTACATATACATTTGCTTTTATACATTTGCTTTTCAATGAGATTACTATAAATGCTGTTAAAGACAAAGGTCTCCGAAATGAAAATAGAGTGTTTTACTCAACCGTGCATGCAAGGGTGATTCCTTTAAAAATGAAAAGCAACTTTTTTTGTTCTTTGAAACACAAAAGGGAACTTTTTTTCTTAGTTACAGTACATGTAGGCTAAGGAATTGTAAGATGTAAAAGCAAACAAATCACTGGAAATGGATAAGTGAGTTGAACGCGAGAACCAGATTAGTCAAACTGATACATTAATTCAGCCTGGATTTGTGGATTTATAAAGATCCAACTTAAATCATGTGGATTTTTCAATAAGCACAGCAGAAGTAATGGTTTTTAATTTTCCAAGTCTGCATGACCTAATATAAAAGAAACATCTGTCTGACCTAACCAAATGTCTCTATTATATTTAGATACTAAGATAATTTTTTATTTTCTATAATTTACTGTTTCATATTTAATTCTGCACTTCTTAAATTTATTCTACAAATGCTTTGGCAATACAAATGTACTATTTTTGTCATGCCCATAAACCAGACTTAAATTAAAAAATCTAATTAAGAGAGAGAGAGAGAGAGAGAGAGAGAGAGAGAGAGAGAGAGAGAGAGAGAGAGAGAGAGAGAGAGAGAGAGAGAGAGAGAGAGAGAGAGAGAGAGAGAGAGAGAATTAATAATTAATAATGGTTTATTAATTGTTCATGCCATCTCCAAATGTGTACTCCAACAAACGTCTTCTTATCACATACATGCAGAAATACCATTTAAACTTGTTTTAAAGCCAGAACTGGAGAACATAGGGGTATAAATACATAATTGGTGTGCATTTAGTGCTGAATTTCTACTATGCCTGCTGTCATTTACCCATAATCCTTTCAGCATGAAGGCAATAAACAGCAGATCTTATGGGTACCTATATCATGCACCGTTAGTTTGCTTGATAAATTTTGCATATCTATATGTACTTAGGAAATAATATTTTTATCAATAGCTAACTGAATGAAATATTGCAGTAAAATAAAGCATGAAAACGTTTTGTTCGATTTGCACTAGCTTTGATAATGTGTTGCAGCATGATGTAATGAATTAACTTATTTTTTTATTAATGAATAAAGTTTATTAGTTTATGAATTATTTAAATTTGGATGTAAAGTTGGGTTTAAAAGACTGGGACCCATTCGAAATGTTTATCCTGAAGCTGTATAAAAAGTTTAATCAAAGTAAAGTTCATAAAATGAAAACATAATATGCATAAATGTCTGTCTGTAAAATTCAGGCTAAAGTTCCATAATCGAATTATCAATATTCGACATGTCCTTACTCAGTGGCAGATTTAGAAAATTGGGGGCCCAAGGTGAAGGTATGTATGGGGCCCCTCTATCCGATCTATAAAAGTTTTATAAAAAAAATTTTTTTACTCCAAAATGAAGATGGAAAGCAGAGAACATAAACCAATACAGAATAAGTAAATGGGGCAAAACAGCCACGAACAGTAAATCAGGGAGAAAAACAAATAAATCTAATGCTGCACAAAAACAAGCAATGCATCAAAGCCAATGTTGTTTCTAATCGTTCACATGCCCAAGACTGTGATAAAAGGTAAAAAAATCCAGTTCACAATCACTTTTTATAATGAAAAAAAGTAATTGTATGTGTGTTTTAGGGCTGTTCGATTAAAGGTGCTCTAAGCGAATTGAAGCGTTTTAGACCATAAAACATTTTTTGTTACATACCGGAAACATCTCCTCACTATCTGCTTGCTGCCTGTCCGCTGATCAAACTGTAAAAAAACGTGATCTCTGTAGACAGCCCAGGCTTCACAAACGGCAATATCAACAAATGGCCAAACCTAGCCAGCACAAAACAAAACAAAGTATTCCAGCCAATAAACGACAAGAAGGATTTGGGGGTGGGGGTTTGGCGCGTTCATGAAAGCACGGAAGGGAGGGGGAGGGGGAGGAGTTAGCTACGCTCTGTCTGTTTGAAAACAGTTCAAACATCAACAGGAAGTGACGTCGCACATTATTCGCTTAGAGCGTCTTTAAGGGAAAATATCTAATTGCGCTTTTTCTTCCAGGAATTGCGATTTCATTTGCGATTAAATTTAATGTGCATCTGCCTCTTTAGATGGTTAGATCTTACTGATACTGCTTATGGGTCTGGTGATTTAACTGCATTCTTATGTTTTTGTTTTGTTTTTTTTTGTTTTTGTGAAAATAAGGAAACAAAAACAAAGAAATTAAGAATATAATAAACATTTCTTATTGCATGAAATGTAAAATGGTCTTTAGCTTGGACTAACACTGTAACAGTATTTAAATAAGTGGTACCATAGGAATGAATAGGGCTAGGCTAAATGCTAACACATTCACAACGCACTGTACAGTGCACGCATTGAAAAAAGATATGTATGTATTAATTTGTCTAGGTTGAGGTAATAACATAGTTTAATATGGCAAAAGGGTAGACTATTCCTTTAACAACCAGTTAAAATATTTAAATGGGTGACCTCCTGTCACTCTGTCCCTGTTTCTCAGTTCCAAGAACGCAAGGAGATTGGTCTTGCCAGGCAACCATGGAAGAACGAACTCAGAAGTTCGCGAGAACACAGAACGTACTTGTGAGAATAGAGATATGTGCGATCTTCCTGTTGGTCACCTGACTTTCCCAGATTTCAGCGCGCAAGTCTGCAATCGATGCATCCTGGGGATCTGGAAAATCTGGGGATTTTCATGGGTTCTCTTTACTTGTGTTCTTGAGAATTGGAATTGAACTTCGACGGTTAATGTTGCCGTAGAGCGAGAACACAATGACGCAAGATCTATTGAGAAACAGGCTGTGTTTATATTTCGCGCTGCGCGCAGCGTTACAAACTAGTCCATTTCATTGTGAAAGAAGGGGGTGTATGTGTCACAGATAAACATGAAGTGGACATTTTAACTACTATTTCAACATTTCATATGTCTTAAGAATTTTTATACAATTTGCAATGTGTTTGAAGTTTTTATGATGATAAGGGTTTTGTTTATTTATTTATGTATTTATTAGGTTGGTTGGGGGCCCCCCTAATATGACCGCAGGTGGGGGGCCTCAAGCAGCCGCCTACCTATGCCTCTATGTTAAGACCGCCTCTGTTCTTACTTAGTCATTATCAAAGATATCAAGCTTTTATTTTTTTATAACGTTCTTTACAATATATAAAATTATTTTATATGGAAAACAGTAAATCTTTGTAAAATTTCAGTGACTTTAGCTGGGTTTACACAGGCAGGGTGAGACTATGAACATAGTCTAGGATGAATATAGTGCTGATTGTAATGAAAGTAAATATGTTAAGCCATTTTTTACTTTCAATCGCTGAAATTAAAAACTACACGCTGTGCTTAGCCCCATGTAAAAAGGTAACGTAGACATTTAATACAAAATAATTTATGTGCAAATGAAGAAAAAAGTCAAATACATCTGGGATGGCATGAGGATGAGTAAAACATACAAGAATTGTAATTTTCTAGTAAACAATTCCTTCAAATGAAATGTTATTGTATTATATTGTATTTGCTGGGTGATATAAAACATTAAATAAAAAAAACATAATTAATTGCTCCATTAATTACTTTGTACTGGTTATTTATAATAAACATTCTTTTGTATTAATTAATACCCCCATTTATGGAAGCATTTTCCCTCTGTATAGTCAAATTGTTCCTGGTACAGTACTGTATGCTGTGACGAGTGTCTAGAGTTGTTTTCCAAATCATCATGCGCATAAATGATTCTTGGTAAATGGTTTAGGTTGGTAAGGGAGTTGCTATGGATGGCAGTGGTAATTACAGATGAGGTCATGGTCTCAGCGGGTGGGTCATGAAAATGACATTTCTACGGATATGGGGGTGGGGTATCTAAACAAGGAGCCGTATCTGACATCTCTTTGATCCGGCTCTAACGGTTCACATCATTGCCTAAAGGAAAGCTGTCAGAATGTATCTTAAAAGTGATGTGTAATCTCACTTCTAGCCTTGAGTCAGTATCGAAAAACACCTTTAGGTTTTACATTAAAAGCTCACCTCAGCTATCACTCAGACAGAATAATTGTATCGAGAAAATCTGTCTTTTTAAGGCTAGTCATGTGGAGCCATGTGTTGATCAACTGCAACCAGTATAAACCAGACCTCACCGACACTTTAAAGAGAAGTAGGGATTTTTGAGCCAAATCATTGATGGTGGATTAAAGGACAATCCATTTTCCACTGAGGATCAGAGGTTTCAAATGAGTCAATATACAGCCAGCAAGAACCTAGAGCTCACCATGTAACATTTCTACACGAAACACTGACAGACTGACAAATATAAAATCATTTGTTTACTAATTACATAATAAATCCAAAATCGTCTTATGACTCAAACCATGTATTCATAGTAGCAAGGTTTGCATGTGTTTGTGTTTACAAGACTGCAAAACAGATTTTTTACTTAAATTTACATAATTTAGCAGATACTTTTATCCAAAGCAGCTTACAAATAAACAAGATTGTAGGTAAAAATAAATATGCAAGTGCTGTAACTTCTGCTGCTTGACTGTTTCTCTGAAGCTTTTCCAAAGTTGATTTACTTGGTATTTTGGTCTTGTTTTTCAAAACAAATATCAACATTTTTTTTTAAATCAATTGACGGGATATTAAGTGTTGTTTCTTTAAAAAATTACATCAAAAGATTACAACATAAAAATTTAGTTTATGCTTAAACAGATAAAAGGGAGTGAGAAAAATGGTAATACTTTACTTGAAGGGGTGTTCATAAGACTGACATGACTCCTTTATAATCATGACATGACACGTGCCATGAACATGAAGGATATTTGCACGTTTATGGCAACTGTCATTAGGTGTCATTTGCTCAATAGGCTTTATGCCCAGCTGCACTACTTCCTGAACTTCAGCCAGCTCCTTGTTTCCTGTCTGCCATTATTTGACAAACTGATTAATCCAGGTGTGCCTGTCCTTAGTAGTCACAATAACAATAATCAGACACACTGTGATTAATCAGTTTGTCCAATAATAGCTGGCTGAAGTTCAGGAAGTAGTGCAGCTGGGCATAAAGCCTATTATGTCATTTTAAATGCAAAGATGACATTGTTTGAGATGTCTTAGTTATTACAACTTGACATAAACCAATCATAAACATGACATAGCAAATTATTGAAACTTAATTAAGAAACTACCTAGCTTTATGGGTTAAGCAAAATAGCAAAATATGAATTTAAGCATTTATATCCTTATACAAATAATTCCATAAATGCAACATTTGAATTACATTTTAAGAATTAAATTTAAATATACAAAATATTAGCACAGCATTATTAATTCGACGTTCAGTTGTGTACTCATATTAACCCAAATGTTCCCATCAGTGTTCGAGTTAAAAAAGGTTTAACCAGTGAAACACCCCTCCGTCACCTGTCAATGGTGTCATGTCACTTTATTCTCACTTTCCGCTTTTACTGCTGTATGAATCACAGATGTGTTTGACTTCATGCAGCATTGCACTGTGCAGATCGATCTGTAGATGGAACTCAATCCAAAAGGACTCACAAATCACTTTTATGGATGATGTAATGAAACCAATCTGCGCAGCGCTGAATGCAGTAGAAGTTGTAGTGTGTACACTCATTGAGGGGTTATTTTTAATCCAGCGCTGGGTCAACGAACGTGTAGCCTATGGCAGTGGTTCCCAAACTTTTTCAGCGTGTGGCCCCCCTTGTGTACGGTACATTCCTTCGTGGCCCCCCAAAGAAAATTTGTGACAAAAAACTGTTCTAAAACTCAACATTTTAATAAAAAAGATTATACAAAAAAGTAGTGCTTTTGGTTAGTGGTCTTATTTTTTTTAGGTTTAATTACACAGAATTCATGATAAATTAATGTATTTCATAAAATGTCATTAACCCTTGTGCCTTGTTCCAATTCACTACCCTTTCGTGTTGTTAGCGACCAAAAAAGGCCACTAAATTAAACGGCTGTAAAAATGTATCAGATTAATATTTTTTTCAAATTTTTTTGCATAAATCTGTTAATCAACCTCAGAACTGATCAAAACTACCAAATGTTTCCAAAAATTTCATGATTTTAACTCTTTAATTGCCAAGCTCATAAGTGATGCCACTGATTTGAGAAAAAAAAAAAAACACAAAATCACTGATTTTCAATATAAAAAGTGATTGTGGACTGAATTTTTTTTCACCCTTTTCACAGTCTTGGGCATGCCAAAAATTGGTAAAAACATTGGCTTTGATGCATTTTTAGTTTTTGTGCAGCATCAGATTAAATTTGTTTCTCCCTCATTTATTGTTTGTGGCCATTTTTTCCCCATTGACTTCCATTATAACAACATTTTTTGATTGCAGAGCCATGACACCTTATTACCATGCATTTTTGATTCTTTGTGGTTTTAGTTTTTGCAAAGAGGTAAATTTTGTCATTTTTACTGTTGATCACCATGTGGCACAATTAACCCTTTAGTAGCCTGTGCAAAAAAAGAGCTTGAATTCTGGATTGTACATTGAGTTATATGGACTATAACAGCATATTAGAGAGAGAGAGAGAGAGAGAGAGAGAGAGAGAGAGAGAGAGTGTGTGTGTGTGTGTGTGTGTGTGTGTGTGCGTGCGTGCGTGCGTGCGTGCGTGCGTGCATGTGTGTGTGTCTGTGTGGAAAAATCTGTAAAAAATCTTCTCTTCATCAGATTTATTAACAACATTTATTATGAACCAAAATGCAAAAACAACTTCAAATAAACTGAACAATGAAGCTATGTAGAGGATGGATGGAGAACTAAACAATCAAACTAATTTTTTGGTGTGTATATGTGTACGTGTGTGTGTTCAGTCTTTTTAGCAGGACTTGCAGCATATTACTTGGTGCTCTCTGCAAGTGTGTCTACCACAACGGATACAAATGCTGACTGTTCTTTTTTTGGTTCTGTACACCACTTGCATGTTCCCCTCTTCACTCCTGAGCTGCTGGTGCCTGCTGGTGTCTGTGGATTTGTGTCTAGAGGGACAGCTACAGGAGACTAAATCCCTCTCACCAGTGCAGCACTAACTGGTGCGCGAGGGAGGTGCTCTCTCCTCAATACTAACACTAACCCTACACACACACACACACACACACAATGGTTTTATAGTCCATATAACTCAATGTACAGACCAGAATTTATGCTCTGTTTTTTTGCACAGGCTACTAAAGGGTTAATGGTGCCACATGGTGATCAACAGTAAAAATGACAAATTTTACCTCTTTGCAAAAGGAAAAGGCACAAAGAATCAAGAATGCATGGTAATAAGGTGTCATGGCTCAGCAATCAAAAAATTTTGTTATAATGGAAGTCAATGGGGAAAAAATGGCCACAAACAATAAATGAGGGAGAAAAAAATTTAATCTGATGCTGCACAAAAACTAAAAATGCATCAAAGCCAATGTTTTTACCAATCTTTGGCATGCCCAAGACTGTAAAAAAGGTAAAAGAAAATCCAGTCCACAGTCACGTTTTATATTGAAAATCTGTCATTTTGTGTGTTTTTTTTCCCCAAATCAGTGACACTACTTATAAACTTGGCAATGAAAGAGTTAAAATCATGGAATTTTTGCAAACATTTGGTAGTTTTGATCAGTACTGAGGTTGATTAACAGATTTATGCAAAAAAAATGTGAAAAAAATTTCATCCGATAAATTTTTACAGCAGTTTAATTTAGTGGCCTTTTTTGGCCGCTAACAACACGTAAGGGTAGTAAATTTGCCCACGGTATATTGTTAAGTTTTTGAAAAATTTCAAAGCATTTTCTTAAAATATGTGTAAATATAAGATTTGTCACCAAAAATCATTCCATTTGCTGAAACACAGAGAAAGTTGTGGCCAAATTAAGACAAAAAAATTGCAAAAATGGCCAAAAATGGCCCCAACAACACATAAGGGTTAAACTGGGGCCCCCCTGGCACCATCTCGCGACCCCCAGTTTGAAAACCACTGGCCTATGGCATTGAGGCAATGGCGTAGGCCCTAGGCAGAAGTATAATGAGCCCTTAAGTGGGAGTGCCAAGTCTCTATATTTCTTTTAACGTCTGTGTATGCACACATTTCTGTGAGCACACATTATTTTTTTAATTTGGTGCATGATGCCCCTGCCAGCAAGCACAAACATCCATTATTAAATATGGTCATCTTAAACAAACAATACATTTGTGAGGGGACATTTGAGCTTATTTAGCAATCGATACAACACATTTTAATTGCAACATACAGATCAACCTTCAATAACATACAGAGCAGATCTTATCTTATAACAAATCTCATCGATTCTTGGGTGTCTTGTGACGAAACACATAAGCACAACTAGTGACAGTTTTTCATTTAAAAGGATTTGTTTATGCTCAGATGAAGAAAGGAAATCATATACATCTGTGATAGCATGGGGATGAATGAATTATGATGATGAACTGTGTTTCTATAAATATACAGGACCTCATTAAACCTAATTAGAGAGATCTGTGAATGTGTTATTTAACAACCCTCTCCCTCCTGCCCACGTGCATGCACAAACACTCAGTGTGTAGTCTTAACTTGGGTTAAATAAATAAAGGCTCAGATTGGAATATGTCACACAAAAACATATTTAATATGCATTTAATTACAGCATACACTTTTCCTCATAAAAAAGCTGATTTGTGCTTAATAAAAAAGACAGCGAGTGGGGAGAAATAACACAAAGAGGATGCCCAGCCTTTCAGCTCCTGTGATTCATATGCAATTATGAATAATTAGCAGTACACAAAGTCTTACATCAAAGTGCACTTTATGCACAATAAAGTCAAAGTCTTTAGAAATCTTTCCTTTGTTGGATTATTTTAATTATAATTTTTTGTTTCTAAAGCCAGTCAACATATCACTCTCTATACTTGTGTTTGTTTGTACAAGCGCTAGCGAGCTTACAAGCCATACAAGAATAATGACAAGGGGCTGTTGATAAATAATTGCACAATTCAAGCCCCCACAATGATTCATTCATTGCTTATAAGCCACAATTGATTGGGCGACAGTTTACACTGATTTCAAACACAGCTTTAATGACAGAAGCCTCAATTATGACTTCACTGATTGACTAAATTGATATTACACTCTAAAAAATGTTTTTATAAAAACTGTTTAATTTTCTATATTTTTTTGTTTTGAACAGCCCTGAAATACAATGGAGAGAAAAACAAGTTTTCCTGAAAGGCTTTCAGAGAACGCTCTTTGACATTGGCTCGGTTTTAAGAGGTTTTGACAGGACACTGCGTGTGTGTTTGTTCTTAGCTGTCATTTTTTAATAAGTGTATCTCAGGGTCTTATCTGAAATACTGAGCTTGTCAAAGCATTTACACGGTTCACAGTAACAACAAGAAAATGAAGAGACATTTGAACCGATTTTTTGCAGTGACCTTGAAAGCCTTAATAAACATTACTGTTAACTTACTGTACATTTACATCTACTGTATCTAGCAAACACTTTCATACCAAGAGTGAGGAAAACAACAAAGCCATTCATCTTAGGGATGCTTAAAAAGTTATGCTGAGTTTTTTCATGTATAAAAACATGAATTATCTGCTATACATTTAATGTCTCCTGAAAAATGAGTTTGGTGAAAAACTAATAATTGTTTTTGCTGAAAGTCTACACCAACGTTGAATTCCTCTGAATTATTTAGTGAACTTTTCTGTACTTTTGAAGCACAAAAAAAAAAAGGCAGAAACAATCCAATCCCACAGTGAACCACAGAATTTTTTTTTTTTATAAATCTCAGGTTTTTTTAAGGACAAAAAAGCCATAGGATTTAAGAGACGCATAAGGGTGCATAATGATTACATTTTAATAGGCCCTTTTCACATGATATCACGCATCTTACATTTTGAATCGATGCTGGATATTTCTACTTCTGCAAGCATAATTCTAACGTAATTTTGTCCTACGGATTGTCACAAAAACGACTAGAAGATTTACAACATCTTTCATCAAATCTTGACATACGCTGCGTCCGAAACCGCATACTTCCATACTATATAGTAGGGAAAGTACTGCTTTTTGCGTACTATACAGTATGGAAGTAGGCGATTTTGGACGCAGCAAAGGAGTATTCTTTTAGCGGTATCTGTCTAATAATAAAAACAAGTGTTTTGGTCGTTCCTCTGTTAGCAATGGTGCTAGCTATATCGTATGGTATCGTAGCTCTGTTAGTTTTTGTTTTGTTTTAACTCTTTCACCGCCATTGACGAGATATCTCATCAATTTAGAGAAAACGCTTCCCCGCCAATGACGAGATTTTCTGTTGTTCCGCAATACCGCTATTATCCACCAGGTGGCGCCTTCCGCAACTTTTTTTGGTGTTTTTGCAGAAACCTACCCATATTTAAAAGCTGATTACAAAAGAACCACTGAAGGTAGGATGAAAGGTTTTTTTTTTTGTTTGAAAGCAGAGGTTCTGTTCTTTCATTTGGTATATTGTATGTTTATTTATTTAAAGAAGAACATTTTCTGGAAGGCATTAAACTTTGGTGAAAATCATAAAAACCGCTGTCGCTGGCTGGCAACTTTTTTAAAAAACACTGGCGGTGAAAGAGTTAAATTTCACGAGTTCGCATTAACATGTAATCGATAGGGAATGAGATAAAGCATATTTGGTGTGCTGTCTGAGGAGAGGGCTCCGAGCTCGGAATTTTATCCCGAACCCAGAGTACTCCCCCTTCTTTAATCTAGATGAGAGTGAGGTGATGGGGTGGAGGAGGGATGCTGCAAAAAGAGGTGAGGGACTGCTATGCTATATAAAGGCACCTCTTTGCACTGATTGGTTGGATCACATGACCATGCTCCTCCTGAACTTAGTTAAAAATACTTCATTAAATGAGCACAAACTCTTGTTTCAACCACGTTTCTATATTACAGTTAACAACAGATTTGTAAGATGAAAATAAACCGATGCAGTTGTTATTGATGAGGCTACAGTAACAGAACCATGATGAAGCTCATCATCTTCAGGTTTCTCAGATGAAGAGTTGTGTAACATGATTAGAGAGTTTTATTAATGTTGTGTTGTGCAGAGGTGACAGGCTTGTCATGTGTATGCTTTGCTCGTAAAGTATTATGTAATCAAATATTGGCGATGCTGAGACCGTTTACTATACAACCATGAGCTCTGTTTGGACATAGGTCAGATATTAATATTTGTTCGACTTAATAATGTTTGTCAACTAATTGTTTATTCATTTCTTCACAAAATGGCATTGTGTAAACCAGTGGCAAGGAGTAGTGTCAGAAAGGTTTCTTACATACTGTTATTTTTATAAAAAAGTAAAACTGGATCCTGGAAGGTCAACATTTGACAACACACATTGTACATGCATTCTTTACTTGCAGTAAAACATGTAATAATTGTACACTGTTTCATGTGTAAGTGTGTAATTAGCAAACACGTGTTACAAATGTTTTTGTTCTTTTAATGGAAAATGTGTACATACTTTGTCCTGGGTAAAATGTTAAATAACATAAATAGCATAAATGTATCCGTCACGGCAAACTTAACGTTTAAAGAAAAAAAACTTTCAATATAAAAATATTATATTTACACATTGAACATTAAAAGGAACACAGCGACAGCATCTTGATGATGGACACACGTGTGTAGGACGGACTGCTGTTTAGAGATAGACACAGAAAGGTAAGGACAATGAATAGCATCACTGCATATAATTGTTTTGCCACTTTAAGTTTGTTTATCTATCAAGCTGTTATAAACAACAATGTTTTGACCGGGAAGTAGTCACATTTAACTCATTCTGCGCCAGCCATTTTTTTTAAAAGTTGCCCGCCAGCATTTTTTTGTGATTTTCACAAAAGTTTCACAAAATGCCTTCTAGGAAAATTTTCCTTTAATTAAAAATATATAAACATACAAATATAACAAAATACAAAGTTTTGAGCCAAAAGCTGAAATAATTGCAATTTTGTTAGAGTTTAGATTCAGAATGATTATCAAAACATACACAGAGTTTAAAATGAGTAAATAACGTTTTGGCTTCAGGTTTTTCATAAATTGGGTAACTGCGCCATCTAGTAGATAATTGTGCTATTGCAGATAAACATGAAAATTATTCAGAAACCTGTTTATTATGCAAACGTTTTCTCTTAATTGACGAGATAACTTGTCAATGACAGGCAAATATTTAAATATAAAAGGCAAATGTACACACATAGCTAATGTGTTAACTTCGTGATTATATTTTCTGTTGCAAAAGTTATACTAACGTTACCTACCTGCTTTTTAAACTCTTTAATACAGTTACGTAATGCTATAACTTAGAAATAACATATAACATTACCACAATAACACAATATTAAATACGTAAACATTAATAAACTTAAATTTATCATCCATATTTCCAGTATTTCATATGCCTGAAACGGAAGTTGAATCCTGCAGCTTCACTGAAAAGCGGAAGTTAAGTGACGTAGTTACTGTATGAAAAGGGCCTATTGGTGGTTGAACATACCCTTAAGACTCGGGGGTCGACGGCGGCGTGGGCCCGCAAACTCTTTATTTTTCAATCACTCCGCAAAGAGACTTAGATAACTCTGCAAATGCGCATTTTCTCAATGAATGAATTTGTATGAATTACGCTGAAATCCCAGTACATCAGAACGCCAGGGGGCGCTCTTGTACAGAAACTCCCTTTGTGCCACAGAAGAAGTGGCATTACAAACGCTATTCCAGGAAATGTCTACAGGAATGTTTATACGCTGTTCTTCAAATTGTTTCAGGTATTTTCATGATAATAAAGAATATTTTGAATGATTTTTATTTAATGACTGTTGCTTTTTTAATTCCACGTTATAAACGACTCAGACTCATAATGATTTTAGATTGATAAGGACTTCCTACTGATCACAGAGCCGTAGTACACGCACAAGCTGTGCATGAAACAAAGAATCGCAGCCTTGTGATTCAGAATCGATTTCAAACAGGCATTTTTAATGGGACACGCGATTGAATCGTTACATCCCTAATCATTATAAAAGATGCAATTGCAAACATCACATCTACTTGTTTACTCTCGCCTGTAAAGAAAGTTATCTCCAGACAAACGCGTGTGTGTGTGCTTCGTCGCAATGTCCAAACGCACACACAAACACACAATTTCTCATATTTGACGCGCTTTGTGGTATTCTTATAAAAGATGCGATTGCAAACATCACATCTACTTGTTTACTGCATACGCTAATGTTTGCTTCTGTCAGACGCGATCGACGGCCAAACGCACACACAAACACACACACATACACAAACACACAATGCCTCATATTTGACGCACTTTGTATTAAGACGCATCTAAACACATCTAAAACCTTGTTTATTCACGTATATCTCTGCACAGTAAGTTTATTTAACGCAGGATCATGCATGGGAAGGCATTTCTTTTGTGTTGCTTTCACAAACAAACACGTAACAATAATAGCTTCGTCTTACTGCCTAAAGGCTCATTATGCAGCTCATTATGCAAGAGTTTTGTTCTTCAGCTGTCAATCACAGATTATTCAAGAGCTTCCAGCCTCCTTGCATATTGCCTTCCTAACCAAAAAGTGACTTTGAAATTGTAAATCAATATATTGTTTTATGTGAATGAGTAAGCAGAATGATTTTCACATCATTTTAAAGAAAAAACTTTAGACTACTAAATCCTGTTTTGAAAAGTCTTGGGAAAACATGTTTAGTATGAGTTTTGTGGACTTATATCAGTCACTTTTTCAAAAACCACGCATAAACATTTTTTTCTCAAAAATACAAACATGTACATACATGTTGATCATATAATATAGTAGCCCAGGGGCCTCATTTATAAAGCGTTTTTACACACAGATTTGATCTTAGACCATGCGTACGCTCAAATGCACTCAAACGCTCAGATTTATAAAACTCGTCTTTGATGTGGAAAAGTACTTACCTCCACGTCAGGTTCCGACTTGACGTACACACGTTTCCTTGTGGCAATATTGCAGTACTGCAGGTAGGCATATTCGAAACTTTTTGTTTTGTACCTTTTGTGGTCAACATTTTTTCATTTGTTTTGGAGTTGTCTTTATTCAAAAAAATTATAATAATTGGTTAGATTTGTGCTCTTTTGTTAGAATTCATATATTTTGCTTAAGACTTTGTTTGGAAAATATTCAATTAGTTTTTTTCTCTTATGATATCTTATTACATAAGAAATATTATTTGTTTAATGTGTTACTTTTGTTTGCAACGTTTATTATAAATAAATGTAAATATGGTGATTATAAACCATTATTCCATATTTTTCTATTAGAAATTAAGAAATAGGCTACCTAAAATCTATTAATAATCTGATAAACAAGAAAGCTGCTAAATGTATTAATGTATGTCAGCATTTCCTTGTTTTTATTTAATTCTTTTTCTCTTTCATCCCCTGGCTAATGTAAAAAAGTGTTGAATATGTTTGATAAAAAATAAATACATATTCGAAACTTTTACAGTGTCAACATCATCTGTATTAGAGCTTAGATCGGGCACAAAAACCATAACCGAAGCTCCTGCACGTTGTGTCTGAGCAGGCCCGATCGACACATTACCGACAATAGCCTATGCGCCGTGACGTTCTCAACTACAATTCGGAGTTGTTTGAATTACAGAAATCTGTTCAGAATTATCTTAATGAACTAATGCAACATGGACGAAGCATGTAAACTGAGCTGTTTGTTTATTATTTATGTTCAGCACCACAGACTCCAAAGCTAACAAAGCCATAGGACACAGATTTTTTTTTTAAATCCCTGGTATTGTGTGACTCCTCCTAGTGATTCCTCTTTTATTTCCTCCAGCAAATAAAAAATGGTTTGGCAAACAATATTTTTGAAATAATCCTCTGGCATTCCAAATAGAATGTTAACATGTTAAAAAAATCCTCTGTGTTAACAACGCACTCTCTTCTATTAGCTACAATTTCAGCCATTTCAAGTGCAAAATTATTTAAGACATGCTTTTTTCATTTCTAGCGCAAATGCCAGTAATATAAATTGAATTGAATTGAATCTCAAAACATTACTAAATCGCGTTGCGTGAATCATTTAAATAATCTCCTCTCATAAATTTTCGCAAAATAGAGCACAACTTTTCAGCACTAATTATTCAATGCACATCTTTATTAAGTCCCAACAGTTGTTATTTAACCCCAAAATGATGGTTTGCGCAGGACGCAAGCTATTAGTAATCTGTCCCTAAGTATCCAAATTTTTAACCTTTACCACAACCACAACACTTAATACTTCAAGCTAATTCAAACACCAATTTTTGCTTCTTTTTTGTGCATAGGATTTAAATTAGCTAATTTGCTAAGGTTGCAAAGCTAGTTAGCTTTCTCTCTCTTTCTTAAACACATACATACGTGGTGGATTTAGCAGCAGTTTTGATAAGCTTGTAAATGGCTATGTTGGTTTGGATGTGAGGGTGGATGACACGGTGGAAGCTGATTAGTCTGTCTGCATAATGCATGAAGACGGCTCAGCCAGTCCTATCACTTCAATCTGAACATCTCCATAATACCCAAAGACATACAGAGAGAGGGTGGAGAAATAGAACACAGAATTCAAAAGAGATAAAAAACAGAAGAGAGAGAGAGAGAGAGAGAGAGAGAGAGAGAGAGAGAGAGGGAGAGAGGGAGAGAGAGAGAGGGAGAGAGAGAGAGAGAGAGAGAGAGAGAGAGAGAGAGAGAGAGAGAGAGAGAGATTTAGGTCTTAAACTTAGGAACCTCATTGAAAGATCTTGTTAGAGAAGATCTCTCAGTTCTCCTGCCAGAACATCAAAGCAGGAAAACGCGCAGTCATTTACCGCCACTCTCGAATGAACTCAAAACACAAAAGAAATGTTTGGAAGTTGCGAATAACTATGAATATCACGCATTACTGACGTCAGTATCTCTTTCTTATTTCATGGCAATTTGCAGCCCACTTTACTTCTGCAATATGACGTCTTTTCGAATGAAGCAGGATGTTTAACAAAAAAATTGAGTCTTTAAATAACAGGTGTGTGGGTGGAAAGATACAACGTACCTATTTCATCTGGTGCCAATTTTGTATGAATCCATACTATGTGAATCATACAGAAATGCGCAGTTAAAACACTATTGAAACCTTCCTCCTATAAACATCACAGGGGTGAGAGCAGCTCTTACTAAAGTGTATGAATGAGATCATACAAATTAGCCACCTCCATAATTTTTTTTTTCAAAATATGCACCCCGCGGTCACTGAGCAGTACTCTTTTAAAAAGTACAACTTTGCACCTAAAGAGTTCATAATAGTGCACATATTGGTACCAAACGTATGCAGATCTTAGGACCTTCTGAAAGGATATTTCCACAGTGACAACTGTACTAATATTATCTGATGTTTTTGGAACTAACCCCTACATTGTGTGTATGAGAGTATCTTGGGAAGCAATGTCAGGAATTTCAACTGCATTCCCAATTTGATTCAGATTGGTGCACAGCCCCAGTGATGAAATACAGATTCATCATCCTTATCAGTGAAACTTATCTCAAAGCGTGCTTCATTGTGTGTGGATGTGAGCAAAAGCAATTCAAGTGACCAAACTCTATTTGATATAAATGAAAGTGTGTTTCACAAATCACTGGGCATAATGAAGCAAGCGCAGATCGAACGCATCATTGCAGGTGGTCACATGAGAAGAAGTGCCTTAATGGCCACCAACTGCCCGCTTTGAATGTATACTTCAAAAAAGAAGAAGAGGAGAAGAGGAAGGCTTTTAGGCTCTTTGTGGGAACAAAGAAACAACAGCTGTGGGTATGAAATCAAACAGCATTTTAATGGGGTCTCAAATAAAGGCCAGCTGAGTGTTTTTGGACGCATGCATATGGTGAAATGAAAATAATGGCATGCTGGGTGTTAAAAACTGTGTATTTAATTTAATTACACGCTCTTTGCAAATTCTCGTGTGCTGTTGTGACTTGAATGTTGCATGTGTGTGATGATATTAACACTGTGTCCTTCCCCTGAGCCATGTCATGCTTTATTTATACACAGACCAGACCACAGACACCTGTGCCACTGAAACACACTGAGACACGCCCGCACACACACAAACACACCGATGCTCGTCTGTGGCCACTCTAAACAATATTATTTATTAAATTTAAATTTCAACATTTAATTCATATTTTTTTCAAAATTATGTCATATCTTTACATCGCTTTACTTGAAAGGGAATTAGTTTTTTTATTCACATCTCCTTTCTGTCCATCATCATCTATCTTTCTGAGATGTTGTTGACACCTCTTCTTTTTAAGTGTCTTCTCTTGTTTTTTGCCAGTGCCCTGAACTTATTCGAATATCGCCTCGGGATGAAAAGACAGCTGTGACATCATTCCTCAACACACAACAGAGGTGATTATATCTTCCATCCAAGCATTCTTTATATAAGAAATTCAGTAAAAATGTATTTTACTCTGTCTTTGTAACATGTAATTATTATAGTAAAAACACTAAATTACGCATAACTACATACATCTAAACCTAATCCAAACCCTATATGGCGCTTTTCCATTGCATAGTACCCCACGGTTTGGGTCAAGTCAGGTCAGCTCACCTCACTTTGGCTTGGTTAGCTTTTCCATTGAGTTTAGTATCACTTCGGAGTGGGAGGGATTATAGGCGTGTCGTTATATTTGCGCTTGCTACTGCTGTGAGAACATACAAGTGAGAGTGTCGTTGTACATTCCCATACATTCATTTATTTCTCAGTCCGCCACAAAATTAAAATTGACCACCCCAAATAGATATTTGCACATCACGTTAATCACTACCTCTGTCCCTCATGACAGTTTCTGTACAAACACCTGTGGCATCAGTCAACGCGCTCCGCTAAGCCTCATTTAAGTTGCATTTAAGCATGCGGACGTGCGCGTCACAAATATGTGGTGCCACAAACTGCAAGTCTGGAAAAAAACTGTTATGATGTTTCTGATTCACAACCTGTGGATGTTTTTCATCATTAAAGGGTCATCATTCATCATCACAGACTGCAACAGGTTTACTCGAGAAAGCACAAGCTAGCATGAAGGTAAAGCTAATCTTTTACATTATAGCAATGACACTGGAAGTGACGATTCTCTCAGACCAATCAGTGATCTACAGTGCTTTCGGGTCACGTTTTGGTATCAGTCCGGTTCGCTTGGAACCCCAATCGAGGTGGTACTAAAAAAAAGTATTGGGTACTACGTACTGCACCCAGTGGAAAAGCCCCCAAAAGTAAGCTGACCCTAGCAGACCCAAACCAAACCGTGGGGTACTATGCAATAGAAAAGCACCAATATATGTTGTTAATTATTATTAATTTGTTGGAATGCTTGATTCTGATTGGCCAATCATGGCATTTGCAGGTTTGCTATTTCCAGATAACAACCGCTTAAAACTAATAACACACGTAACCCGGATGCTGCAAATTATTTTGACAGGTACAGTTTATTATTACATAAAAATGAAATATAAATATGTCTTTTTATGACATATATGACATTATATTTACAAATGATTAAACCAAATAGTGTGTTCGTAACATCTGAACATCTTGTCTTATTTTAAAGGTGGTAAATTTTAGTCTAGTGGTGAGATTGCAGATTGCTGCCAACAGCTCACCCCTCAATTTTAAAACACATATGGTAGCCGCCACACTGAAATAAATGATTAATGTGAAACAGGGCCGGAGTGGGGCCACTTTTCAGCCCGGGAGTTTCAGGCCCAAGACCGGCCCACTTTTTCCATAGTGTTATTCCAAATTAGCACTTTTTTTTAAATTGGATAAATAAAGCAACAGTTCAGCTCTTACTATAGTTTTTATTAATATCATGGTTCAACAAATAAGGTAAAAGTTAAATAATATTTCACTTAAGATAAGAAGTTAACAAAAATATTCCTCTACACTCTAAAAAAGGCTGGGTTACTTTTGACCCATAATGGGTAAATATTGGACAGAACACATGCTGGGTTAAAAATAACCCAATGTTAGGTTGTTGTTATGCAACCATGGATTATAATAACCCAACAGTTGGGTTAAAACAACCCAGCACTGGGTCAATTTTAACCCAGCAGCGTGTTCTGTCTAATATATAAAATATATAAATAACCCAGAGTGTATTCCATAAGGAAAGGTTGATAAATTATTAGCATTGCTAATGCTATGAGGCCGATGATTAATGCAAATAGAAATTTTAAAGTCCTTATTAAAAAAGAAAACAATTTGATAAAAATATTGAAACCAATATTGAGTAAATGGCATAACAAGTGATTTATAAGCTTTTTTAGGCTGGTCATTTTTTACTTGGAAAACAAAAGGTGTTATAGGGTTGTGAACACAACCTGAGGGTTAAATAACTTTAATTCATGTTGTTTACTCATGGCCTCCTCATTTTCAGCGGGGGACTGCTCAGAAGCTGCTTGCATAATATTTGCAAAGTCTATGAATCGCCATATATACACAAAAGGGTAATATTTTAACAAAAAATTTTTTTGGCTTGTAAATAGTTTGACAACGGTATTAGCCGAATAATTACGTTGCTAATGCTAATCATTACTAGGCTTATTTCTCTTTAAGTTACCTGTTGTCACTTTTGTTTGTCCTCTTGAAAATAAATCTGTAAGTTTGGCACATTTGGCAGCATCCTCCTCCAATGGATTTTTTCTTCAACCTGTGTTTTACGCCCTCCTCCTCTCAGACGCGTATTGTTATGGTAGGGCCGGCCCAGCCTACCGGAGAAAAGTTTTCTTGGACGTGCTATGGACCGAACCAACTCTATGGGAGGGGAGGGGAAAACTCCCTCACATGGTACAACCCATGCAGAGGCTGCGCGCTGCAGTGTCAATGCGAAACGTGTGAAGTGTCATTTAAGAGAAGATAGACTCACTAACGTGACAAATGTAAAAAAAAAAAAAAAAAAAAAAAAAACTCTCGACCGGCCCAAAAGTGAAGCGGCCCACCGGGAATTCTCCCGGTTCTCCCGATTACCCACCCTGGGCCTGATGTGAAATAATTAATGTATGTGAATCAATAAAACAACAATGCTAAAACTATATTAAAGTCAAAAACACTAGTGCTGACTTCACATTGCACAATAATTAATTTTTTTTGTTTTTATATTTTCATATATGCGCAAAGAACCAACCTCATTTTTTAAACTGAATTTAATTAATTGACATGGATGTATTTAAAACACATAATTTGCATAAAACCTATTAAAATATATTAATTAAAGCAACACTATGTAGTTTCCATGTAAAAATGACGTACATCTCCCCCATGTGGTTGAAAAGCGCAACAGTGCCTGGTATCAGACACTCTTCTGTAGGCAGGGGGAGGTGCGGGGCTGTGTTTCCTACCCTCCACCGCCACTTTCAGAGTGTGCTTGTAGCAGCTAGGAGGCTGCTCAGGTTGCAGCAACAGTACAATTTGTCCAGTTAAAAGTTGTTCTATCACTGAAATAATTTTAGAGACATTATTTAAAGGTAAAAAACTACATAGTGTTGCTTTAAAATAAAAACTTTAATTAATTAGTTTAAATTGAATTATGCTTCATTTAACTGGGGAATTAACTGAGAAAACCTAGGGATGAAATGCGCTCTGTAGAGCAGTTTGTCCATTTAGGGCTACTGTAGAAACATGGTGACGTTTCAATGTAAGGGGAGATAAAAATGGCTCATTGTGAGGTAATAAAAAATACAGTTCATTATGTAAGGTCTTTATATACCACTTATAATATAGTTATGTATGTTATATTGCATTTCTGTCAATAGATCCTACTAAAAGTTAGACAATGCACCTTTAAAACCAAAAGTAAATTAAATGTTCCTTACCTTACTTATGAGTTAATAGCCATGTAATAAGCAGGATAATGGACAGGCAGCTGGTTGTTATCGCGAAATAATCCCCTTCAGTGTGATACAAGGGGCTTATTTTTTTGTGATAACAATCGGCTGCCTATACATTATCTCTTACATAACATACCTTAGAATGCTGCAACGGGCCAATCAGAATCATGCATTTTATAGTGCCATGTAATAAGTATTATAATTTATTTCTCACACAAATGTATTGTTTCAAATCAACAGACATAACCCCCTGAAGCCATTTGGATTACTTTGATTTTGGATCTGTGTGCTCTTTTGTGCTTCGCCATCTGAACCCCATATAAAAAGTTAACAAAATAATTTCAGCTCAGAATAAATAATGCAGTTATGCTTGTAGATATCAATTTCTCCTGTTATTTCCCCCTTGGAGAAAACACTTATCTCTTAGACAATACTACTTTTCTCTTTCTACGTTAACAACCTTGCAATCTTTATGAAATGCATTTTAATGCCTTGGCACTTTGGGAACTTTGTTTTATCGGCTGATTCATAAAAATCTGTGCAGCGTGAAAGCTGGATAACAAAGATGTACAGCAGCCAACTAATCAAACAGATTGCCTGTGCCATATGCTTCAGGCGTGGGCTCTCCATCTGACTTCGAAACCATGCAGATAAAGTCATATTTTTTGACTGAATACACATTTTACTCTCTTTAAATCTGGCAACCGAGAAACATCCGGGGTGATTTTTTTAAACATGCTTTCTTGTGTACCAAACACTGTATCTATGGTGGGCTGTGGAGAGATGAAGGCATTTTTATAGCTTTTTTATTAATTGGTGAGACCTTTTTAGCTCATTACAAGACCATTTAAATGCATGTGTGCTTGTGCTCTTCCAACCAAGGTCGAAATCCGCACAGATGCGTATTCTTTAAATCAGTTGTTACTTTTGTTTCATTTTTGTTCTCGAGAGAGGTTAGGTGTTAAGTGTTTTATGTTCCTGAAGCTGAGGTCCGTAAACCCGTACGTGACCTCACCACGCTTGGCTGAAAGGGAAGAGGCACATCTCCAGGCAACTGCACATTTCAGAATGGTTGCCGAGGAAACACCTGAAAGTTTCCCATCGATGTTGGCGATCTTTTTTGTGTGCCTCACCGCTGCTTTTACCACCTGCGATAATGGTAGAGCTAAACAGCTGCTGCTAAAAGCTCTTGGCAGGGCATGGGGGCAATCTTAACTAATTATTTTAGATTCACATGAAATGACTCTTTTTCTCTTGTTATTGCCATTATCAGAATGTGAAGGTTTAAAATATTAGCAACACAGGAGGAAACCGTACATAAAAGGGTAGTGATATAACCAAATTATAGTTCTTACACTGTCGGAATAAAGGCATAAAATTGTGCGTTTTCCGGTCGCTAGGGTGGTACCCCAAGGTTTTGTTTTGTACCTTTACTGGTATACAAAAATAATACAATGCTGTTCCTTTTTGGGCACATTGCTGGACCTATTGTGTACCTTTAAAGGTACAAAATTTCAATGTGTTGTATACCCATAAAAGGTACAAAAGTGAACCTTTGAGGGTACCACCCCAGTGACAGAAACGATTCAGTTTTGTTTGTCATTGTCTTTTTGTTATTGTGCAATTCATTCTTTGCCACATTCAGGGAAATTGAGTTTCAAAAGCATTGATCATCGCAAGACACAAGCAGATGAATAATGAAATGATAAAGGGCTAATCGCTCTCACATTTATCAATGAAAGCCACTGTGTGGATGAAAGCTATTGAAGGATTTTCATATGTGTGTGATTATACATAATTGTGTCTCCTACATTTTTTTTTCCACTACTTAAAAACATCATTTTCTTGTCTGATTGTTTTTTTCCCATGTTCCTTATTATAATATTCCCAACATATAACAAAATCAATCTGGGTGCTCCATATTCAGAAGAAAAGCAGAGCGTTTTATCAGGTGGACAAGCCTAACTTACACATGTTATGTTTAAAATAAAATATCCACTGTGTTTTGCACACTCTGTGCAGTATAGAGTAATCATTTTAAACAGTAGTGTGCTGTGTTCTTGTGAAATGACCTCTTGGCAGTCTGATTAAATAATGAGTTAAGATGGACATGTTTAAACCGCAGCTGATATTACTTCCAGTTAATTTGACATGCTGGATTAAGACGGCTAAGTGCATTGCATTGTATCTGTGCTGTTTGCTCTGTTGGGCTCTGCACATACTGGTATTTAAACATATACTTGCTGCACACAAAATACAGTACTGCAGAAGTAGTATAAGTAGTATGGTAGCATCATACTAACAGCCTGTATATGGCTTATGTCATATACATAAACAGCCACTGGGTTGTGCATTGGTTTGTCTGTCCATTTATCCCTCCATCCATTCACCCATCATCCATCTGTTTGTCTGTCTGTCTGTCATCTATCTGTCTGTGTATTTGTTTGTCTATCCATCCACCCATCATCCATCTATTTGTCTGTCTTTCTGTCTGATGCTTATATAAATAAAGATGCGTAAAGGTTTTTTCAAACCAATAAAGTCATAGCCATAGAAGTACCATTTTTGTTCCTCTAAGGACCATTCAGTCAAAGGTTTTTAGAAGAAGCATTTCTTTCGTACCATTCATATATTTTTTAAAGGTTCTTCAGATGTTAAAGGTAATTTTTGGAACCATTCAGCCAAAAATGGTGTTTCTATGGCTTTATGCAGCACCTTTATTTTTAGGATCGTATTGGACTTGTCTGTTTATCCATCTATCTTTCCATCCATCCATTTATTCATCCATCTGTCTATTTTTAGATTAACGCATTTGATTTGATTTTTGGAGCTTCAACATGTTGGGTCCAATAACTGGCAAAAAACTGATTAAAATGTATACATAAAAATGATCTGTGAGATTTTATTTTTGGGTGAACTATTTCATTAAAGGACACGTTCGGTATTTAAGATTTAAAGCCCTGTTTTCAGATTGTTTATGGTGAAATAGAACGGTTTTGACTGAAATTTCGATATTTGCGGCTGCCCTGAGAATTTTTGCGTGTTTGTGTTTCAGCTCAGACCTCTACAATGGGTTTAATGGTGCACTAGAACAATCCTTCCTAAAATGCATTAAACTTTCGTTTACAAAGACGTGAAACTCACCGAGTGGTCAGGGGTGTTCACTGATATGCTCACACAAAAATCGCTCCAAAAGACGCATTCCAACAGGTTTTATCGTAGTTTTTACCAACTCCATTGACTTATTATATGTCCTGTGAGGTACGGTATTACTCCGCGCCGGGAACTTTGTTTCTATTCTTGCAATTGGCAATGGCGGATTAGCGCCACCACCTGGGCTGGAGTGTCTATTATTCAAGCTCTAAGCGGAAGAATGTACGGGTGTGAGGTGTTTGGAAAAATAGGTCCACAAGTTAACAACGAATGCTAAAACAGCTGTTGGAAAGCATCTTTTGCAGCGATTTTTGTGTGAGCATATCAGTGAACACCCCTGACCACTCGGTGAGTTTCACGTCTTTGTAAACGAAAGTTTAATGCATTTTAGGAAGGATTGTTCCAGTGCACCATTAAACCCATTGTAGAGGTGTGAGGTGAAACACAAACACACGAAAATTCTCAGGGCCGCCGCAAATGTATTCTATTTTACCATAAACAATCTGAAAACAGGGCTTTAAGTCTAAAATACCGAACTTGTCCTTTAAATACAGTCACAGTATACAAGTAAGGAAGATAGAGAAATAAGGGCTAATATCTGAAACTTCCACCAGCAACTAGTCTTCTTAATAAACTGTCATTGCAAATGGTAGACCCTCATTATGAGATAAGCCCTTAAGGTAAGCTGTCTCTGCACTGTGTTAACAGCAAAAAAAATGATGGGTAGTCTAGATTCAGCTTTTCTATTTCCGAAAGCTGAATACATTTTGCAGAAATGAGAAATCTATTACAGTTAAATGCAGGGCACCATTATTCATACTGGTTTTCACGTGCATCCTACAATTGTTTTGTTGGACACCGGATAAATATAACAGAATTTAAACAACTCTTGAAAATCAAGAACAATATTATTTCCTTGTCATTTCTTTTTTGAAACGGGAGGATATTTATCAGACGCTCTCGACCATTGAGGTCAAGCATTTCTGTGTGTTCAACATTACTGGAGAACTTTGCGATTTTAATTGCTCGGCTGACTGCCAGTGGCACTTTAGAGATTCGACCTAATGCTCTTTCCACACGCGGCACCTGCTCCTCACTGCAACACACACACAGCTCCATTTCACAGTACCGCAAGGAATGCATTCTGAATGCCAGGCAATTACCATGTCAGAAAGACAGCTTGAGAGAAAAAACCCGGTCCTGTTGCTCCCTGCACTTAATCACTCACATTTACATATCCACCTGCTTCATTCATCTTGTTTTGGAGATTTCAATAAAGGAATGACGTGTGCATGTGTTTAATACATAAATGAAAGGCTTTTCACTGTTATTTTAATCATCAACTTTATACACTAATATACATATACATGGTTAAATAGTAATGAATGGTTTAATACATGTGTGTGTAAAAAAGTTTCAAAATGCTGATTAGGAATGAATATTACAAAACATTGATGAGGTATTACGAATTAAGTTCACGTTGTCATAATTAAAGTAATTTAAAAGATGTCAGCTCAGAGACTACACTGACATCACGGATTTAGAAATGAGTTACTATGGCAACGCTTATAATGCCAAAATAGGTCCATGCTCAGCTGTTGTTTATGACAGTAAAGCACTTATGTTACCTCTTCTGTGTGTGCTCTGGAAAATATGTTAAAATAAAAAGCACACCATGTAACAGCAGTACAGCAGATAATAAAATTACACATAAAGCAGACGTGAATATAAAACCAATAATGTCATTGGCGCAGAACACAAATTAGGAACCATTTTGATTTTACGTGACCCATCAAGGACGAGAATCCAGCTCAAGTTGTTTTGTTGTGATTTACTGTTTTCTACATAAAAATCATCCTACATAATGTAAAGAAATTTATGTGAAAATATCACCTTGATATCATAAAATTTGAATGACTAAGCATGTCAAATATTGAAATCAATATGAAATCAATGATTTAAATATATATTTTATGCTTCTTATCTTATGATTAAATTATCCCTACTGGAAAATCCAGCTAAGACCAGAACAAGCTGGTAGCTGGTTTTAGGTGGCAGGAGCTGGTTTAAGCTGGTCCTCCCAGCCTGACCAGCTAAGTCCAGCTAGACCAGCTTAAAAGGTGACCAAAACATAGCTAGACCAGCTTAAAGAGTGACCAAAACACAGCTAGACCAGCTTGCTACACCAGCAATACCAGCTAAAACCAACTGGGAGACCAGCTAAAACCAGCTTGTGCTGGTCTTAACTGGATTTTTCAGTAGGGATGAGACTGTAGCCTGCAGCACCAGTTCCCATTTGCTAGCGCTGGCTGGAGGCAAAACAAAAGGAAAACTGGAGGTGGCCAAAACAAATCAAAACAGAGTCAGCTACACAAAGAACGCAAATTTCATCTTTTTGTGTTGGTACAGGCTCCAATTTGAAATTTTATTGGCTACCTTGTGCCACAGTCAGGCAAAACAAACAAAAAACAATGACAGCTGTACCCTCTTTACACTGGTACATTCCCCACAGCTTTAAAAGAGGCCCGAATAACCCTGCTGCTGAAGAAATACACATTGAGCAGTGCAACGTTAGAAAACTACAGACCCGTATCTCTCCTTCACTTCATTGCCAAGACTATCGTGCATGTGGTTTCACTCCACCGAGACTGTACTGCTCTCAGTCATTGAAACCCTGAGACAGGTAAGGGCAACTTCCAAATCATCTGTACTCATTCTACTAGATATATCTGCCGCTTTTGACACTTTGACCACATTCTCCTGTCGACCCTCAAGGGTGTCTCTGGTACAGCGCTACTATGGTTCAAGCTTACCTCTCATGTAGGTCATTTAGAGTATCCTGGATAGGTGACGTCTCCGAACCAAAACGTCAACAAAATTCTGGGGTACATCAAGGCTCAGTGCTTGGTCCACTGCTCTTTTCTATATACATGAGATCCCTGGCTTTTGTGAACCACTGCTATATGGATGCAACCTGATCTCACGAATTTCCGTGGCATAGTCACAGAATTTTTTGCTAATTTTTCCGTGGCATTCTCACGGATTGGTTGCTCAACTGTTTTGTCCTATTTTCTTACCATTGTCGCTTCGGTTTAGGGTTAGATTTACATAAAAGCATCCCTACCCAAACACAACTCTAACCCCAACGCCAGGCGACAATTGATTAAAGTTTAGAAAATATAAAAGAATACATAAGAAAAAATAAGTGACATACTAACGCAAACACCAAATCTTACCCTAAACCGAAGCGACAATGGTTTGAAAATAGGAAAAAGCAGTTGAGTAACCAGGGCCACGGAAATATGCGGAGATCCATTAGAATGCCACGGAAAAATGAGCAAAAAATTCCGTGACTATCCCACAGAACTTTGTTAGATCAGGTTGGTGGATGACACACATCTCCACTTGCCTTTCCAGCCTGACTATCCCACCATTTCTGCCTGCATCTCAGCATGCCTGAGTGACATATCACTTTGGATGAAGGATCACCATCTCCAGCTGAACCTTGCAAAGACGGAACTGCTTGTTATATCGTCCAACCCTAAGATTCATCACAATCTTTCCATTCAACTAGATTCTTAGAGCGTTACGCCTTCCAGGACAGCTAGAAACCTGAGAGTGGTCATTGATGATCTGCTTAGCTTCACGGAGCACAGATTCATCCACTACAACATTAAAAAAATTAGACCTTTCCTATGAGCATTGTCACAATGTCGGACATAGCTAAGCCCAACGTAGGACTTAAACCCAACTTTTTTACATCCCTGGTTATTTGTGCATGATTAAACATGAGTCTTTATGGCAAAAGACAAAGCTTTGTTGCATTTTTTTTTTTTTTTTTTGAAGTGGCGGTTGGGGTTGCGCCAACCCGGTTGGAACATAGAAGGGGTTGCGCAGGAATAAAGTTTGGGACCGCTGCTCTAGATCCCTGCGTTTTGCCACCGAGTGCCGGCTTGTGGTGCCGGCTTGTGGTGAAAAAAAAACCACTATCGCGTACCCTCTCTAGATCTGTTCCACATCTGTGTAACGATCTGCCGGTTGTGACAAGAATCGTCTAAAAACCCATCTCTTCCGCAAACACCTTACTTAGTATTACAGAGCTTAATATCTTTTTCTATTTTTCTGTCAAAAAAATATTGGCTATGTATACTGTGTTAGACTTGATGAGACTATTTTGTTATGTATTGCTGTCCTTGTGTTGCTCAAATTGCTTCTATTGTTTACCTCATTTGTAAGTCGCTTTGGACAAAAGCATCTGCTTAATGACTAAATATAAATGTAAATGGATTTGCCCCTAGAAATAAATGGTCTATAATTACTTTATTTGAAAGTGTCATGAATAATAATGTTAAGCTCGGTTCTGAATGGCTGTTTCTCAGAGCGGCTCATTTCAGTAGCTCTCTGTGTGTGCAAACAGACCTTATGTTTGATCCTGTATCAGACAAAGATACAGATTTTGAGAAACAATCAATTGTTCAGAGATTGGAAATTGACGTTTCTGAGAAGTAAGTTTGTGGGTTTTTTTTAGTACGGACCTGCAAAACATAACTGTAACGTCAGTAGTAGAACTTCAGCCTGAACGCTAACTAGCATTGGCATATAACATTAATATTGCATGTTAACACAATGTCAGCAGTCACAACTTTGTTTTAGCATTGTAACAACATTGTAATAAATTCAATGTTGGGGGCGTCCACACAGAGCCGGCGCCAGACCATAACTAACAGGGGGGCACTTGGCTTCCAACGGGGGGGCATGCAATAGCAACAATAACTTGCAAAAACAAGACATTAAAACAACAAATACAGTGCAAGCACACACTCATACAACTGGTACAGACTGTCAGCTCATTTCCCGTATAAAGTGCAAAAGACCACAAACTATGCGCAAAACTATTGAACTTCGACCGCGCGGGAGCGCGAGCTGAGCTCCGCTGCGCTCGCGCTTTGCTCGACGCAACAACAAACCGCCCTCGCGTGGCGCAAGCCATTGAAATGAATGGTTTCATAGCGCAGCGCACACTGCGTCCTAGCTTTAAAAAAGCCGCTTTACCATAATCACGTCGTAATGCTGTAAACGGTCTATGGCCACACTTCACATTTAAGCTTATGTAATTTAAAACAACGCTAACTTACCTTTAAAATAGCTGAAGACGGCGTGTACGAACATTAAACTTCCTTTAAACAGTGTCCTGTAGATTTGTAAATTCCACCTCGACCTCTAATCTCTGAGTTTGAGCCAGTCTGTGTTTGCATGAAGTCAGATGAAGCAGGTGGTGCTGGTTCGTTCTAAATGTTCTAATATCCATATTTTACACGATCCATAAAATGCCGCGAAAAAACACGTTGCTAGTATCAAGTCACAAATATGCTAAAGACGTAAGACAAGTGAGACGCGGCAATACAACCAATCAGAGAAACTGGTCTATTTTAATTAAAGATAACATATATCAACAATATTTTTCTCATTTGATTACATTACAAGTTATGAAACATTCCATGTTTAATTTATTTTAATTATTCTGAATATATATTAAATTAATAAAAAACTTTGTAGGGGGGGCACAACAACCTGTTTGGGGGCACTGCCCGCGAATGCCCCCCTTGACGCCGGCCCTGCATCCACAGACAACCGCCAACTGTATTTTTACTCAGTGGCAATTAAATATTAATATTTTATCAGTTAACAGTTAATGTTCAGTTAACAAGCTGCGGTTGTTAATTGGGAAAATTTATTGAAATGAGCCTGCCTAGCTCTTGTCCCGCCAATGACGAGTTATCTCATAAATTAAGAAAAAAACGCTTCCCTGCCAATGAGGAGTTTTTACGGCAAGCTATATTTCCGCTATTATCCACTAGGTGGCTTTCTGTGGTTTCTTAAAGTCCTTAATTTTTTCTTAGAAATTTAATCATCTCAGCTTTTTGTTGAGAATTTTTGAAGAAACCTACCCATATTTAAAGGTGCTAAAAGGAGAACATATAAATATTCAAAACAGGTTGTTTTGTTTAAAAGCAGAGGGTCTATTCCTTTATTTCATTTATTATATGTTTATATATTTAGGCATAACATTTTTGTAAAAATCATAAAAAAATGCTAGTGCTGGCAACTTTTTTTGTGAAAACACTTGAGGGGGAAAGAGCTAGTAGTGACATAGTTTTTAATAACATTTACACTTATTCTTTTAGCAGGCACTTTTATCCAAAATGACTTACACATAAGAGAGCATTTAAGATCAAGTCAGTGAGCTAACATTACATAGCCATAAATAAAAACCATCCAGTGCCCAGAAAACATTCTGCAACATATTCATGAGCCACTAAGCAGATTTGACATAAACCTCTTCTGAATGTAATAGTGTGTGTTCTTGACAAACACAAAGAGCATTTAAACAGAAATGCTTCAACGAGTGTGTTAGGGGAGAGACAAAGGCTATGTTGAAGTGAAAAGCCATTCAAAGCTCTCCTCTGGGGAAAAGTGAGACCTTGTGAGACTGCAGCACCATTTAAGTGTTCAAAGAGAACACAGGGATCTGAGTGTCCTCTAAACCTTCTCATCATTCTCCACCCTCAGAAGACACATCGATTGATGCCATGTTTTTCTAAAAAAAAACTCCCGATGAAGCTCAAAATGTTCGGTAATAAGACTTGAGCCCTAATACTTGGCACCAGAACAAATAAGCCTCAAATAGTAATCAAGATTTATTTACAAACTACAATAAATGTTTGTGTCCGAAGCTTCTCTTTGGCTGAGTTAAGTGACTCAAGTCCCTGCTGTCTGAAGTATCCAATTAGACTATTGATTGGACTCTGAAAGTGCAGTGAAGATACAAACGCTTGCCTGGAGGAATATTGCTCAGAGGTAATAACATTTATGCAGATTACAATATTAAGCTTTCTAACATTTTGAATTTAAGCACACCCTAGTCTCCATTTACGGTTCTTTTAATCTCATTGCTATGTTTTGTAGTCATATGTGACAACAAGATGTTTACGAAGTACTCTGGACTTTACTTTCCCAAAGCTCTTACTTGCCTAACATGTTAGTAAGCCTTAGTCTGTATGTGTGTGCACATGTTCGTCTGTGTTTGGGGGGTGGTAATGCCGGAGGCCTAAAAATGAAGATGGTGAGTGGGTTAAAATTGCCAGTACGCCTCCATAGTCAGCTGCAGGTCTAGCCTTGGGCAGGTACATCCTGGCCTTACTGAACTGACATTTCTGCTGGAGAGAAGATGGGAAGCAGACTTATTTTAAACCTTTTATACAAAATCATAATATGATTTTATTACACGCTGCTCTGGAATGCATGACTCTAAATGATCAGTGACGACATTCCGAGGTTTATAATTTACTGCGTTTTGTGATTCATCTTGACAGGTGCAATTTAATACTTACAAATAAATTCAATATAGATATGCTTCATTAATAACATATTTGGGATTTCATTTTAAATTATTAAACAAAATGCACATTCATCTTGTTTAAACTTTGAACTTGTTTAAATGTGTCGTGGAATAGAGCCACTAGCGGTATTTTCTGACAAAAGGTTGTCATTTTTTTTACAAATTTCTTACAGATTCAACATTTCTGTGCCAATACCAATATTCCATTACTTGGAATGACATCTACTGATACCTTTGTTTTTTACTCACAGCATGAGTTCTGTTGCTTTTTTTTGCCCTTTTTTGCCAGGATATAATCTGCCCTGATCAATCGTCCGATATTGGGAAATTTTTTTATCTGCCCATACAATTATAAGCCCATATATTGGTGTATCCCTACTAATAACACATACTATATCAAATTATTTTAGTAAATATATTTACTTATGTGGCATGTACATGTAGCTGTGTAAAAATTGGGATACATATAACCAGAAGGTTGTTAATGCAAAATAAATCCCTTCAGGGTGATACAAGAGTCCCTATAAGGGTTTATTTTGCAAAAACCTCTCTCTCTGGACTTTATATTACATTTTATATACATTTTATAAACTTATATTGTATTGTGTTCTCACATCAAATGTAGATGTTCTCTATCTTCATTGTAAAAGGATTAAAAGGATTACAAAACATTTCACACCAAGGGCGTAGGAACCGGGGGGGACGGGGGGGACGTGTCCCCTCCAATATTATAGACAGTTTCATTTGTCCCCCCCAAAAATTATTTGAAAATTTTTTGATTTTGAAATCTTTAACTCGCGTGCTTTTATTTTGAAAGCGCAACACAGTGTCTTTTCACCGGCCCGCCCCACCCCCTCAACAGCTAGTGGGGTCTGAAGCTGGCGACAGGTCGTCTGAGGTTAATATGAGGAGACAGCAGCAGCTCAGTTTAAATGATTTCTTTCTACTGGGGAAGAAAAGAAAGGAAATGTGAGTTGGTATACATTTTGTCTAGGAGGATAATTATATTTTATGTCTAACGTAAGCCATGGATTAAAGTTCTCCGTCAATTGCAAAATTCTTAAATTCACTTTTCATAAAGACGACGTGTATTCCCCTTGCTAAGCGGGATTTGATCAAAGCCTGGAGTGGAGCGAAAGCATGTTCTTCTCTTCACTGTAAGCATTCTGTAATCACTTCGCTCCGGGTTTTCAGACTGTAACTTAGTGTGTTAAGCTGGTAAAATTGGTGTCTTTGCACTGTATGCCTAGGGATTTGTCCTGTTACATGACCACTCGCGTCCCGTTTTTTAACTGATACGCTGATCTAATCAGTGACTGGTACATGTTTGTTCTTCATGTGGCGTCACAAGAACCTAGAGGCAGATGACATCAAAATCCTGTGAGAGCGATTCAAGAAAACATACGAGGAGACTGCTATCGAAATGCTTTTACGGTACTTTGATGTCATCCGCCTGTCGGTTCCAGCACCGCTGCCCGAAGTCGAACCCGCAGCATAAGCAGCAGTGCTGCTGATCACGGCACATGATAATGATCACCGACACCTGTCATCCAATCACAGACCCCCTCCCTTCGAGTGTACATTACAGGGGTGATATACGATTTCATATTTTCTTTTTATAAAGTGGGTAATTTACTGTAGCTGTTTCGCCTCAATCTGAAATGCCCCAAAAGTATTTCCAACTTTGCTTGGACATTCTCGTGCGTGAGTCACAGCCTGTACGCGTGTTTTAAATAGCTAAATCTATGTAAGATGTTTGTTAGTTTGTCACATAAATTAACATGAAGGGGATAACGTTTTTTTAACCCTTAGTGCAGGAGTCACAAGTTTGTTTTAGACATATAGTAAAGGGAATGGTTCAATTAAAGGACTGTGTTAAAAGAAAAGCTGTAAATTAACAAACTATTAATAAACCTACCATATGTTGTAGGCATAAAAGTTATAAATTAGGAGATTAACTATCATTTTGACAAATGGCTTAAAACAATACAATGTATATTCACACAAAACCATACTTGCACTGCTGCTGTAGCCCACCTTTGGTCCTGTATTTTATAGTGACAGTTGGCAACCCTATATATGCCACATGAGACTTCAATATTGCATTAATAGCAAAAAAGTGGTAGCTTGCTATTAATCAGAAGAAAATAAAATATAAACATGCACTGAAAGTGTATTTACTGAAGTAAATGCTGAAGTATATTTCAGAGATTAAAAATGGCATTTAAAATATGCAAACTGACAATTTTAAAGCAGTTTAAAACATCTATCCTTTAAATGCTATTGGTCTCACCTATTTACATAAAGTGTCAGTTCACAAGACTTTTTTAAGATGTCAAATGTCAAATCTTTTGTGTCCCCAGAGAACATATGTGACGTTCTAGCTCAAAATACCATATAGATGAATTATCATGTTAAAATTGCCACGTTGTGATTTTTTTTTCACTTTAACCCGTACCTTAGAATTGTTGATATTAAGCTGATGTTGTGATTCAACATCTAACTAGTAACGCTACACTCTTGCTAGGTAAACGTTGTTACTATTAACCTTACTAGCCAACGAAGGCTGGCGAAAATATGGCAGACTTTCCAGTAATGTAATGGAGAAAAGCGATTTGACACTAAAAACAGTATTTAGGATGATGATTGTAAAAGAACAGGATGAGTTAGTCTGTCTGTGTATTTTTTGCTTGTTCATGACATTCCCATCAGGATTTTTCTATACCTTGTCCATTTCCACTACTTTCGTATTAGAGATCAGATTAAGTTCAGCTGGAAACTAACAGTGGTGACACTGGTGAGGGTAATGCAGGGAGAGCTAGCACTGAGCTCCAGGTAGGTGTTATATGAAGGGTGAGGTGATTTTAGATTGTTGATCATGAAAGGAAAGTTTGAACATGATTAGAAGTGAACACGTTAATTATATCATTTTAGTAGAATAAAGTATGTTGGTGAATGTTTTGCAGTGTATGACATATTTCTGTTCAAATCATTAACGGATCTGTCAGGTTTCCGATATGTGTCCCCCCCAATGTTAAACTCATTCCTACGCCCCTGTTTCACACACAAGCCATAATTCAATGTCATGGGTTTTCTGATATCAGAGGTTTTTAGTTAAAAAAAAGTATTCAATTAATTAATTTATTGTGCTCTTTAGTCTCTTTTAATAAGGGAAAACTTTAGCCACAAAATAATATATTGCCGCTGGTGCTACTACCCGATTTACTTTTTACCCGAGTCCGAAGTGCATAAATCTATAAAGACCCAAGACAAATACGGAAAAACACGAGTCCGAACCGACCCAGTGGCAATATTTTTTAATATAAACAACAGCACAAACATGTGTAACGTCTGCAGTCCCGCACCACCAGTCAGACATAAAAAAAACCCGGTAGCCTTGCATCCAATTTGGCCCGCTGCTTAATTTATTTTCATTTGCTATCTGACGACGACACCAAGGTAACCACTAAAATCTGCATTCAAAATTGATTGACAGGTCTGGCTCAATGAAAATGAACCTACCGCCAGCAACACAATGTCGCAAGCCCTCTTGGCAAATAGAGGAGGGGTTGGAAAAGGACTTGATGCACACACGCGAGATAGTCTGGGTCTTTTTTGGGACCGTTTGGCATACATTCATTTTAAATTACCAGAGACCTGATGCTAGTATTACACTCGACCCATCACCCGCTCATGACGAACCTCTGGTTTTCGGATCTAAGTTGACCTCTACTGTAAACTAGTGCTCAATCCAACATGTCAGCTTGGCATATATCACATTACTTATACATTTTCTGCATGCCTTCGAACATTAAACTGGCACAGAGAAATAAAGCAGCAGAGGCCCTGTTTTCAGATTGTTTATGGTGAAATAGAATGGTTTTGACTGAAATTTCGACATTTGCGGCTGTCCTGAGAATTTTCGCGTGTTTGTGTTTCAGCTCAGACCTCTACAATGGGTGTATAGGGGCACTGGAACAATCCTTCCTAAAATGCATTAAACTTTCGTTTACAAAGACGTGAAACTCACCAAGTGCGTGTTCCCTGATATGCTCACACAAAAATCGCTGCAAAAGATGCTTTCCAACAGCTGTTTTAGCATTCGTTGTTAACTTGTGGACCTATTTTCCCAAACGCCTCACACCCGTACATTCTTCCGCTTAGAGCTTGAATAATAAACACTCCAGCCCAGGTGGTGGCGCTAATCCGCCTTTGCCAATTGCAAGAATAGAAACAAAGTTCCCGGCGCGGAGTAATACCGTACCTCACAGGACATCTAATACAAGTCAATGGAGTTGGTAAAAACTACGATAAAACCTGTTGGAATGCGTCTTTTGGAGCGATTTTTGTGTGAGCATATCAGTAAACACCCCTGACCACTCGGTGAGTTTCACGGCTTTGTAAACGAAAGTTTAATGCATTTTAGGAAGGATTGTTCCAGTGCACCTATACATCCATTGTAGAGGTCTGAGCTGAAACACAAACACGCGAAAATTCTCAGGGCAGCCGAAAATGTCGAAATTTCAGTCAAAACCATTCTATTTCACCATAAACAATCTGAAAACAGGGCTTTAAGTCTAAAATACCGAACTTGTCCTTTAAAATATTTAATTATGGTTGAATCTACTTTTCAAGTTCCCTAAACTCTTTACCTTTGGTGTAGTTGTAAAAACTCAAAAAAAGATTTAATGTTAACTTAAATCTATGATAGATGTTGAATGAACTCAAAAATAATAGTTAGCTAAACTTTTTGGCACATTTTGAGTACCAGGTTCTTTCTATTTTAAGTTAGTTTTACTGTTTGGTTTTACAGTGTGTCTCTGGGGCAGAAAGGGAAAGAAACAGATGAGTGACTAGTGAGAAAAGTTGAGAAAAAGACGAGTGAGACAGAGAAGTTGAAATACAGAAAATGGGAAGTTTAAGCTTTTTCTCCTTTTAATTTATTTTTCTGAAGTTAAGCACTTTATTTGAACATGTACAATTTTCACATTTTATTTATTTTTAGCCCTACTTTTGTTAATGAGAGCACATTATCAGGGGTCTCTAACCTTGCTCCTGGTAAACTACCATCCTGCAGATTTTAGCTCCAACCCCAATCACACACAGCTGAAGCAGCTAATCAAGGTGATCAGGGTTGTTTGATAATTACAGACAGGTGTTTTGGAGCTGGGTTGGAACTGAAGTCTGCAGGATGGTTGCCCACCATGCAGGAGGAGGGTTTGAGACACCTGCATTAGTGGTTCTCAATTCCAGTCTCCCCCCCCCCCCCCCAGAATGTTTTAGATGTCTCCTTATATGAAACACCTAATTTCACTCATCAGGCTCTTTAATTAACACACTAACAAGCTGATGAACTGAATCAGGTGTTTTTATGCAGACATCTTAAAGTTCTGGGGGGGTGGCGGCGAGGACTGGAATTCAAAACCATTCATATATGTTTAGTTCTATTGTACATGACAATAAATATTGTCAAAAGGTTTTTGAGTTGCAGTGAATTCATTTGATTTGAGAGTCAGGTATTGATGCAAATGTTGATTACAACTACTAAGCTACTTAAATATATATTACACTAAATAGTTAGACATTATTATCTTGCGGATCTTTGCGTCAAGAAATTGTGTCTAACTCTTTACATTTTTGTTGAATAGCCCTGCTTTAAGGCTTTAATTAACACTGTATGTCATCTTATCTCTACTGATTCAAATTAAACAGTGTTGTCCTGTAATCATATGAATTAAACGATATTAGCCCTACTGTCAGTGAGCATGGTGAATCTTGCTGTACAGCATATGGTCTCAGTTTGCCAATCTCTGGTTTCAGATAGTTTCATTGAAGTGATCTGAATGACCTTCCCTATGAGCACAAACTGACACAGGACAGATTACTGAAGCAGAAACTGACCTCAGGCAACCAGATGCTCAGATCTTTCATGGTGTACACTTTGTGTGGGTGAGTGTGCTTAAAGGTGTTGCTATAGCTTTTGGCCATGGGACATTTGAAATATACTGTGCTGTTTAAAACTTCCTTAAACACTCGTTCTAGATTTATTAATATGTCACAGCTTGCAAGTTGCATTATATCTTTCTAAATATACACTATAACTGTGTGGATCATACTTTTTACCTTTGAAATGATTTGACTAATTTACAACTCTTACTGATGTATTGGCTACCTATAGTTATAATATATTTATATGCAGATTTTGGTAACACTTTACCTGAAGGGGTGTTCATACAGTAAGACTGACATGAAACCTTCATAATCATGGCATGACACGTGTCATGAACATAATGGGGATTTTTTATGCACGTTTATGACAACTGAGTGTCATTCCTTCAATTATGTCATTTTTAATGCAAAGATGACATTGTTTGAGATGTCTTTGTAATGACATCTTGACAAGACAACATAACTAACCACTCTTTACCAGTGATACAAATTAAATTTGTCATATAAATGTCATTAAGTGTTAATACTCTGTCAAATAGTTTTATAACAATGTCATGAATATTCTTCAGTTCATAATGTTTTTGTTGTTGTTTTTTTTTCAGGTGTTTAAGAAATAAAACCAATCATCCAATAATAATAATTAAAATTGATAAAATTATATTTTATTGCATTTGGAGACTGATTCACATAAAATTAAATTAAAACAGTACAATAATGGATTAAGCCATGCAGCGTTGGGTCCATATCACAGCAAAAACAGTTAATAACATTAAATTAATTAAATGTTTTGTTCATTTTTTCTTCTATGTCAGAAAATTTCAGAACTCTCTGTGTGAGGAAGAACAAGTTCTGTTAGTTGTCAGTTTTTTATGTATTGTGCACTCACATAAAGTTAAGTATAATCTTTTGACGTGTCTGTTGCATTTTTTTTTTAAGGTATTTACATTTATATTACATACTGTAGCATTAGCACATGTTGACATTTTAATTACAAGTTCATTTTGTACCATTGTATGGAAGGTATTTTTGGTCTTTTTTAAATTAATTAATTAAATTATAAAAAATTAAATCGCAGAATATGTCCCAAATTTGAAAATTAAATGCTAAAATAAAAATTAAAACCTTAAATTAAATTTTTTCATTTTCAACGTGATGAAGCATAATTCTGGCCAAATTGAAAAATAAAATAAAATTGATAATTTGACATTTCATTTTCCATATTATCTTGAGGCAAGACAGCCAATATTAAAATAAAAAGGCAAACTTGAAAAGGAATCTGTAAAAACATTTTTTAAAAGGCTTTTTATTCATGCCCAAGCAATAATATATTATTGCTTGGGCATGAATAAAAAGCCTATAGGGATAAAATTAAAATGTAAAGTTTAGTTTTAATTTTATGTTCTGTTTTATTTTTGGTTTTCATTATTGTTTCCATTTTCGTGTTCATTTTTATTTTCAACTTGTATGCAAATGTAATGTTAATCAGTGGGTAGGGCTTACTTGCTTAAAAAAAAGGGGGATTGGCTGAAGCAGTGTTGCCAACTCAGCGACTGTGTTGCCAACTTAGCGACCTTATTGCTACATCTACACTGTTAACGATTTCCCTGTATTTTTACAGTACGGTACTGGCAGCACGGTTGCCAGTAAGTTACTGTATTTTGGTTTTACAGTACTGTACTGTAATACCATTTTACAGTACACAAACTAGTACTGTATAGTTACAAAGCAGTACTGTACTGTAATTTTACAATATTTTATTACAGTAGTCTATTTTTACAGTAATTTACTGTAATGTCTATATTGACCCATAAATACTATTTATTACTTATTACAGTTAATACAATAATATTATATAAAATAGCTAGAGATGTAGGTTTAAATCTATAGTTATTAATATGGTAAAAATGCTAAATTAAAACATAATGAATTAAAAGGCAATCCAAGCAATGTATGTATCAAAATTTTATTTAAAAAAACATTTAATTGAAACAAACATATTTAAAACAAGATTTTAAACAATAATAAACATATAATCAAGTAACATAAAATAAAATCAACAAGTATAAACAAGTTTGGAGACCCCTGCTGTAACATATTTAACTCTGGCAAATAGAACACAGGTCCATAGTTTGATTTTTTCAGTTTAAAGTCCATCATCGACTAAAAGGTAACATTTCACTGTGGTAAAAAGAACACTGGCCCATAGTTTTAAATATTCTACTTGAATTTCATTTAACACTAAAAATAAATGCATTAAACTGTGGCAGACAGACCACAGTGGCCTTTACTTTGAAGTCGTCCATTCGAACTCAATCAGGGACTGCATGAAGCTGTTCACAGGGGTTAATGGCCACAGCTTTTCTCTGCACCAAGTTCCTTGTCTTTTTGCTTGCTCCTTGTCTGGATGTGCACTTTTTCCCATCTTTGGAATTAATTCTATCCAGAAACCTGTTAGAAATATCATAAACATTAAGTCAACAAATATAAGATAGAAAAAGATTCTTAAAAAATTAAACTCAGCCTTGAATTTACTCCTATTCTGAAACCTTTTGCTCTTATTCTACTGTTCCACACCTAATTACATAAAAATACAGAAGATTCACTTACCGCTGAACAAACTCTTTCCTCAATGGACAGCATCCACCTGGATCATGTCATGATTGAATGTCCTGAACAGAAAGTACAATTGTTACTGATTTGGACACAACTTTTTATTCTGAAAACAAAATCTTTTGTCAATAAAGTCCAGGGACACCTCTGCTAAATAAATACAATTATTAAATTAAATTTCTTATAACCAAAGTCTGAATATTTCTGTTTGTATATTTCTACATGGCAAACTAAGACAATTGTGTACATGTTGTGTATGGTCGTGTTACAGTGTTGTGTGTGGGAATTGTGAATGAGTGTATACATGGGTATTTAAAGAAACTGTAGTGGTAAAGTGCAAACTTACCGAACATAATGTGCTTGGTGTGTGTCTGGTATCACCCGTTGTGCCTCCACATCTGCCTTAACGCCTGGAAAAGTGCAATGACACTCAGGTAAACTACAAATAAAAAGTCAGCCACATTCCTGTGTAATTTTGCATGTGACGTGAAAGCATTTAATATTGCAGTCGAAAAAATACATGACTTGTAACTGTACATCATGTACTTGCCTGGTGCCTTTAAAGATGATCCATCTTACCCAATCCAGCTTACAAGCAATGGTAAGACTGTAAAAAATACAAATGTTACAAAATCTGTTAGCCATAGAAATAAATAGACATTGTGAAGGAAATGGCAAAAGAAAATTTAGTAACACTTTACTATAAGAGTTTATTCCTTAACATTTGGTAATGCCTTAGCTAATATGAACTAACAATGAACAATATATTTTACAACATTAATAATATTTGATAATGTTCATTGTGCAGAGACAAAGTGATTGATTTAAAAATGTATTAAGTGTTTAAATCTAATATCATGCTATGCTAACAAATAAAACATTACTGTAAGTGTTAAGTCAGTTGTAAAACAAATATATATATATATATATATATATATATATATATATATATATATATATTAGTTGTTATATTATATATTATATATAAATATCTAAATAAGTCTTTTTTTATTATTATTCTATAACATCTTGTCTACAGAAAATCTCTGAAAATGTCTAGTTTAGTGCAGAAAATAGCGATTTATAGTGATAAGGTAAAAAGACTGTCCCTTTAATGTTTTACCCGGACCGGCTGCGGTGTAACACTATTTCACGCAAAGTTTTTTAACAAGTTAGTAGCTAGCTGCTCACTTTAAAGATAAACATGATCGCCTAAATCTGAGCAATCCTGGTGATGCCAGTTTCCTACACGATGTTATAATGGACTATTTTACATCCAGAGATGAAGGATCAGATGACAGAGACGAGAAGACAAAGGTACGTAAATGCGGAGCCCATTCTCTTTTCGTGCATTGATATGATGTGTTTTGGAAACTTATATATACTGCATGTAATGCATCTGAAGTGGTGGAAACAATATGCCATAAAAATGTATTGGACAACTTACTGGGAGTGTAAAACGCTTAAGAGAAGATATTCTCTGCTTTTGCTGATATACCGTAATAAAATAACAACAACAATAAGCGCGGCAATCCCTTTCGTTCATCTGATATTAAGATGAGCCCAGGTCTGAATGATATTTGGTCGAAGGTAAAGCTGCGTTGAGTTCGATGCATGTATCCAGTTAAATATGAGGTTTCTTGTTTTCACTTCTGTGGAGGAGGACTGCGGTACTACAGTATGATGTGTACGGCGTGTCAAGTCCTGTCTGTTTACAACCACGAGTCAGCCTTACCAAACAGTCGAACTTAATACTTTTCTCTGACGCTAACTGAACGGATGAAACGCCGAGATAAACGACCGTTATGCTGGGACCGCAAGACCACGCTGGCGGGTTGTCTTTGTCCATTTCGTTAAAAATAGTTTCATTGTCACCACACTTTCAACACAATATAAACTCACCAAAACCCTCATAATTTAGTTAAAACAACCCTATATTCATTAATAAAGGTGTAAAGCGAGTAAAAGCAGCGGTAGACATCTGTGTGTAAGCTTACTTTCTGAGGGAGATTGAAACTTTGTTGGCGACCGTTTTTTTCTGTCATTGCACGTTTAAAACAATATTGTGACAAACTATTGACAACATTCTTAAACTAAAAATTAAGTTTTCATGAAACAGAAATATTTCAAACTTACCGAACTGCCAGAAATCAATCGTCCTCCTTCAGCTGCAGCCAGGAGTTGTGCTCTCTCTCCCTCTGTGTGATTTGACTCTGGCGCACTTTCTCTGATTATTGCAAGTACACCTGGCACATTACAGCAATGGCTACAGCAAGGTTACATCAAGACCAAAACATACTGTAAAATTTTCCCGCTCAAACAAATTTACCCAGAATGCATTATGAACTGCAGTACTGTACTGTAATGTACACATACAGTATAGTACTGTGGATTTTTACAGTAATGTACTGCTAAATCTACAGCGACATCTAACAGTGTAGCGACTTTTAGACCCATTTAGTCAAACTTATGATGTAGTGGTTTATGTCAAGTTGTCATAACAAAGACAATTCAAACAATGTCATATTTTTATAAAAAATTACATAAATGTTGTTTAACATAAACAGATGTTTATGTTGGTTATTTTGGAAATGTTATTTACTTTGTTCTGCAAAGTTTTCTCACTGGTGAATGAGACATGAGATGTGACCATCTGATCTGTGCATGTTTATGTGTTTTGAAAGAGGCGTGACTTTGGATGGCGATTTGACTGGAGGGTGGGATCATGATTTATTGCTATGTGGCTACCGTTAGCATTTTTCAAAATGTGAAACCCTACCTTTAACGAATAGGTATTTGAATTAGCCTATCCTACAGCATAGCTGTATATTTAAACAGGTTATGTTGTCATTTTGCTATTGTGGTTTTCTAGCTGCTGGTGTTTAATCGCTAGCTTATGGTACTTGTGGCAGTTAAAATAACTACGTTAAATGATCAAATTGAACCAAAATGTTAATAAAATGTTGGGTTTGGACCGTTTTTGCGCTGGAAACCATTTACTCTATTTGCCAACACTGTCCCCCACCATTACATAAAAATTCTTTGCACTATGCAAAGCAAACACGAAGTACGAACATTTCATAATTTCAAGGTTTTATATTGCATTAACTAAATTCACCATGGACATTTGAAATGGATTAAAAAGAAACTACAGCAACTGCCACTACCTCATGGGTCTGAACTTAAAATGAGCAGTGTCATGCTAACATTAGGTATGCGTTTATTTGTTGTTGTATATAGTAAGAGTGTTCAGAGCATGTGTACGTTGCTCACTATAGCTGTAGTTTTTGTGGTTGTATTAAAGAGATGTTTGTTTATAACACGTTAAAACTTAAGGGACGTACCAAAGCTATATGTATTTTCTAGCTGGGGGAATTATGCATTCGTGTGATTGCCCCCTCTGGTATTTTCACCCCATCGTCAGCACTCGGCTGGCGCCGGAACTGCCCCATGCCCTCATTCACTATTCCCTACATTCGTTGAAATTAGTGCATGAAAATGAGTGAGAGAATTTATTTAGAGCAAGCCTTAAGCCGCCTTTCCACTGCACACGACAAACGACGTCCGAAAAGCCGGAAGTCATTCATTTCCTATGGAGAGTCGCAAAGGGGTTGCGTGAGGTCCCGACCATCTGCGGATGCGTAAATATCGGATCCGTTTTGAGCGTTGGATCCGTTAAAAAATTTGAACTTGTGCGACTAAACCGCATGCGATATGCCGACCGGAAGTTATGTTTTTCATTGTATTCCATGTGTGAGGTGAAAATGATTAATCCTTTTGGTTTAACTTAATTAGTAACACTTGAATCCTTAAAAATTACTTTTGATTACTAATAAGAAATACATTATTAATTTCATTTGTGTACGTTATTATTTTAATCTTGTCTTTATATGTTCTCTCCAAAAAACAATTTGCAATCTTTGCCATATATGCATAGCTATTTATTGTTTCATTCATTTGCGTTCATTTATTTATAACACCATGGTAAACATATTAGAATGAAGCCTCTTGCGCTGGAATGAGCTTCTTTCCCATATACGATTAAACTGAAACTTCATTACGACTGCCACTAGGGGGAGAACTCCGACTGTCGCTTTCGTATGTCTTGTGCAGTGGAAAGGCGGCTTTAATGGACGAGTAGCGGCTTGCCTTTGAGTGTACATCAGTTGTTGTGTTGTGTCCACCATGATTTCGTATACCACTGAAAATTGATGTTTCCTCAAATAGTGGACTATTAAAGGCTGTAAGGGACTATGTCGGAAACAGCCAAGGTCTTATTCAGCATACTCAGCAACTCAGCAAACATCCAGGCAGGTGTGCTGAGGCAATTTGGAGCTAAACTCTGCAGGACACCACTCCTCCAGGACTGAGTTTGGGTACCCCTGGGCTATAGCATTCAAAAGGTCAATATAACAAACAGTGTGTTAATTCACTATGATGTATACAGTTTCTGTTGTATGATCCAATGGGTGAAGTTATTAAATAGACAAATCATATCTTATTTTGTGCCTCTGTGATAATGTTGACCTGCTAAATGTTAGATCCAACGCAATGTTCATTGAAAATAATTTGATGATGCAGCAATAAAATAGCTGTTATTTTTCTTAATGAACTTTGCTACTTTTGAACATGATCTATTTATTGTTTAAAACATGAGCAAGTCACAAAAATCCATAATTGATTTAACATTGGTATTTTAATCCACTGGCATCAGTCCAAAAATAAAACAAATCCTGTTGGTGCATCCTTAGTATTTACCTTGATTTTCATCAAATTTCACATTTTATCTCAAGCATAGCCTGCTTTTTACTGACACCAGCGTTTTCTTAGTAAAGAAGAAAAAACTACTACTGTATGTGTGGCAGTATAGTTGGTTGTGCATTATGCAATTGTTTTGAAATGTCAACTTCTTATGTGATCTAAAATGAAAGCTGTGCGGTTTTCAAAGAGCTTTTCAAAAGAACTATAATTTTGTTGATGATGTCCATTGTTTGTGACAAAAAATTGAAATTCATTTAAATTTCTCACCTCTGAGCATTGCCTTTCAAGTAGATTCGTGCTTTTGCAACTCACAGGAGATAATTATTTGATGTACGTCTCTACAGTCATATTTAAAGAAAGAGACGCCGCACACCATGGACAGCCCACTGGCAGACAAGCATTGTCTTCATAATGACTCACTCCACATGACTGTGCAATCGATTGGACAATCACAGGAGGAAAGAACTCTAACAAAGCCGTCTCATCATACCGCTCGGTTCACAGGAAATGCCTGTGAGTGTTCTTATCTCTAGCCATGGGCATCGCTAGAGGGGCTTTAGACTTTAGAGGGGCATCTTTCATCTCAGATCCCTAAATTTATGTGATTATGTGAGTATTATGAATCTGAAGGTTTTCACACATCCCTTCCCTTACCAGTCATAAGAAAGTCATAAAAAAGTTTCATGTATTAAATATTACTTTACTTTTCAACAGAGTACTGAAATGTTTGCAAGTGAGCGCTGTCCTACATTTGGTTGTCATCTTACCTCCAAATACATTCTATTTCAGGTAAATCACAATACACAGTACATCCAAATATGCTGATCTTATTGTTACTGACATCTACAGACAAACAGATGCTGTAATTTATTTATTTACTGCCAGGTGCAGTCAATCCCCCTTGAGCCCCTTAAAATTTGTATATAGACCATATAAGACTTTACAGATCTTGTAGTCAGGCATATTTTTTTCTAACATAGCCTGAAAATAAAATTATTATTAATATTATTATTTAAAAAAAAACTGCTTAGAGATTTTGACAATTAGGTTTATTTCCATTTTTGTTGGAGTAAAGTAATTTTTGTAGGGTAGAGGTAAAGCATGCACTTTCTGCTCCACCCAAAACGTATGGACTCTTTTGAATCACCAATTTACTGTAAAGGGCCTATAACTTACATCTTATAAATAACTAAGGGATAAAAATGACTTTTGGAAGGTGAAACTGAAAACATTATTGATATGTTGACAGTAAGGAGGAGGGGATGGTGGAGAAATAGTCTGTTGGTGTCCGGTGACAATTGGCACTGCAGGGTCCTACAGCACTCATATTGTTTTACAGTTCAACAATCAATACTGGGTCTGGAGCTAAACTGCAATGGCATTTGGAGAGCTTTGGGAACTGAAACAGAACAAAACACAAAAGAAGAAAATACCATAGAGAGAAAATTAGATGCAATTGTGCACTGTGTCATTTTCATTCATTTTTTTTCTTTTCACAAAATGTTTCCCAGCATTCTGTCCAGACTTAGTGGAAATCATATCATGGCTTTGTTACTAAAACCTCAGTATTTAATTTAACTGACATGGTGTACTCTTAAAAAAAAAGTTGCTACACAATGCCATAGAATAACCCTTTTTTTGTCAAAATGGTTGTATAAAGAACATTTGACATCCAAAGAACCTTTCTGTTTCACAGAAAGTTCCTTGTAGTGAGAAAATGTTTATATATATAGTCAAGGTTCTTAAAAAGATCATTTATTTCATATATATATATATATATATATATATATATATATATATATATATATATATATATATATATATATATATATATATATATATATATATACGGTTCTCTAAATTAGTAAAACATTTTTTTTCTCTGGCATCACTAGCATCTTTATTTTTAAGAGTGTATTTTTATTTGTCCTTATCTTCAACATTTCCTCCAGACCATAATGACAAGATAGGTAGCTTGTCACTTCTCTCATGTAAAGTACGAAGCATAGAAGCATTTACTAAATTACACCCCTATCAGCAGCAGGAGATTCCAGAAACCTTTTTCTTAATGCATTGTAGGGTTTAGTCTGCATGATAAACAGCAATCTTGTAGCTCAATTGTTAGTAGCAGTGAAATGTATATCTTGAATGCACTTGATAAAAGCATCTGTCAAATGCATGAATTTTGGAAATTGGATACTAGAAAATTGGTCAGTAAGGGACTATGTAAAAAGTTCATACATTCACACATTCGGCAGATGCCTGTATAGTGCATTACAAGCAGTGGTGTGCCATGACTTATCTTCTGTGGAGGCAGGAATGCAAAACTCGTCAAAACATCTATGTAGCCCGTCATGTGTGTGGCTCGTCATGTAAAAAATGTGATGCGTGATGCACAAAGGTTCACATGACGCGGTGAAAACATTTTGACATAAGAGCCACACACGACACCCAGCACACATATTTTAAATCTCTGCCTTTTCGGATGAGAAGTCACGGCACAGCAATGATTACAAGGTATTTTTTTCAGTACGTGTGTTTTCTGGGTGTTAAACTCATGACCATCTGAGTTGTTAAAGTGCTCTACTAGTTAAGCCTCAGAAAAATGCTAATTAAGGGCCCTATCATACACCCTGTGCAATGCAGTGCAATGCACAACTCAAGTGTCTTTTGCTTAACCTGGTGCAATTATCATTTTCATGTTTAGCACCACATTGTTTACATAGCAAATGCATTTGCGCCCAATTTTGCAATCATGGGCGTTCTGGTCTGAAAACGAGGTGTGTTCAGGCGCATTGTTGGGGCGTTGCTATTTTGAGGCAACTAAAATAGATGATTGACCAACTAAAACCAGGTTTAAAGTCTGAACTCAATGGCGCAATATTGTTTTTATTATTAAAAGAGCACATTAGTAATATGTGCCTCGCCTATAAATGTGACGACATCACACAAATGGATGTGCAGCACCACACAAATGTTTTTAAATATGAAAAATTAAAGGATTAAACCAACTATGAGACATTAGAAGGCCTAAATAGCTGCTTCACATGTAGCCTGGTAAGTTATTAAATGTTTTTCTTTAAACAAATGCAAATATTGCATCTATTTTTAAATGTTTTTTTTTTATGCTACCCCACAGATTTATTGTATATGATGACTTTGTACCTGTAGATATGAGATGAGAACCTTTTTTAATTAATGCTTTAAAAAAAAACTTACGGCGGTGTCCGAAAATCTGAAATGGCTCTCCACATGTTTGTAAATTCTTTATCTTTAACACTGACCATGTAAGATATCCATTTACAGCAATTAAAATTCTGTTATTTTTAGTTCCATGACTGAAAGAAAATGACTTTTAAAGATTTCAATACAAAAAAAAAAAAAAACGATTTCAATACAAATAAAAACAACACAATTTTTTTTTAATGAAACTTAAAGTGGTGGTCTTCTTCCTCCGCATAGTTTTTCAGTTTACAAATTCCGCCATCTAAATAGGGAATGGCACCAGCACAATTGGATTTTTAAGGGAATGACAGCTAATACTTTCACTGGTTTAATGCACGTTACACCATAAAACACACCCATTACTCATTACGAAAATAGGAACAACCCTTTAAGACATTTTTAAGACATTTTTTCAGATGGTTAAATTAGAAAAAGTGGATTTGGACACACCCGTTTAAACTGGGTGGCGTGCGCTTTAGACAATGTGCTTAATAAGGGCCCATAATGTTTAAACAAACATTGATTGTAAAACGTTGTTTCATGATAACACAACATGGTCGTTTCTTACACAAATAATCCATGGGGTTGTATTTTGCACTTACAACTAAAAAAGTCATTTTACATTCCTTGCATTTGTCTGACATTAGCTCATTCAATTTTTTATTGAAATATTACTTGTGATTTAATTTATTGTTCGACAGACAATCTCGCTGGATTAAAAAACTATATTTTCTAAATGTATTTTAAATATCTTGTTTATATAAAAACACTGATCTGTGGTACATCACTGATGTTTGTTGCTATTTATATTATGATTGTTGGCGGCCGATTACATGCCAAAATTTTGATTCATCATGCAAACAAAAGCAACATTTATTTCTATAAATAAAACAAGGGAACACAGTGTATAATCCACACTGCACAATCAAAGGAAACACACAAATGAGTATAAAAATCAAGAACATAATTTTGAACCTTACTGTCACCACCTAAATGGTATTATTTTGCTTTCTACCTTATAAGTTTCTCAGAAACTCACTAAAACCATTAGAGACACAGCAACACAAAACAATCACCTTCACGCTACTGTGTTAGCATTAAAATGAGTGTAAATGATTATTTTATCAGAAAAAAACTAGTGAAATGTCCAACTTCTTAATAAAGTAAGTACCAAGACTAGTAATTGTTTCTCTTAAAACAACTCATTTGGAAAAACTGCTAACCAAAGCTGTTCAGTATAACAAAAACAATTAAGATAAGTGTGCACATGTGTCTTTGCAGTGCCTAGCAAGAATAATGGTCTCCTTGGGTACCATGGATAATAAAAATAATTACAGGTTTCATCCATCCAAGATAAAGACTCACCAAAGGGTCAGTTTTAATTAAACTATGTCTGTCTGTCTTTTTAAGTTTACTTTCATTAAAGCCTGACCCCTTACAATTTAAAGTCTTCATTAATAAGTCATAACATTAACTATATGAGCAATGAATCGAAACATACTTCTTGAATGCTTAAAGGGATAGTTCGGCCAAAAACGATATTAACGCATGATTTACTCACCCCCAAGCTGTCCGAGTTGCATATGTCCATCGTTTTTCAGACAAACACATTTTCGGATATTTTAGAAAATATTTTAGATCTTTCTGTTGATTAAATGTAATGTTACGGGGTCCAGCAATAGTCCACGACCTTCAAGTCCAAAAAAGTGCGTCCATCCTTCACAAATTAAATCCAAACGGCTCCAGGATGATAAACAAAGGTCTTCTGAGGGTAATCCGTGCGGTGTTGTTGTAGAAATATCCATATTTAAAATGTTATTAACGTAATTAACTACCTTCCGGTTTCGCCGCCATCTTAGAGTCATCCGCATTCAGGATGAGCGCTTACGCAGCATACAGCGGTTTCTCTGTTGCTGCTCTGTCCCCCGCCCTCCGAATTTGTCATACGTCACTAAGAAAAGTGCGTACACTACGCTAATACTCTCTCCTGAGTCTAAGATGGCGGCGAAACCGGAAGGTAGTTAAAACGGTAGCATACTTTCAAAATCAAGTTTATTTATAACACTTACACATCCAATATGTTTTTTTCATCAGCAGAACAATAAAGAAGATATTTTGCAGAAACCCCAGTGCTCTGTCATGCAAGACAACCGATCCGCACACTTGAAGAGCTAAAGCATATATATCCAATACAACAGTAATCCCCCATAGCTCCGTGTGACATATTGACGTCGTGTGAAGCAAATCAATCAGTTTTTGCAAGAAACTGAACATTATTTACAACAGTATTAGCGTGAATGCCAAAGCAGGAAGCGCGCTTTCCGTTCGAGGCGTTCTCTTCCACTGGTGGCGTTTGGTGGCTGTTGGCTATGGATGTTGGTCTCTCTGCGCCACCTATCGTTCGGGGGCGTGAAGCGCACTTCCTGCTTGGCAAAAGCTCTGCATTAACACTGTAAAATATTTTTTATATATATATATATTCGAATCTCAAAACTGAAAATCGAATGTCAACCCACGTAACGAATATTTGAATATTCTGGTCCAGCCCTACAAATATGGGAAAAATTTCTTCTGAGAGAAACCGAGTGAAAAAACTACAACCACATATAAACAGACCCTTTTCTGTTTCCCGGCGGCGGAGTGATATATCAGCGAGCAATGAGTCTTCCAAGAAAAGTCAATGGAATTTTACAAAATGCCAAAAAACACGACAGATACTGTATTTCGCTACACAACTTGTTTTTAATCATCAACGAACACCACGCACCACTCGGTGAGTAGCACAGTTTTGAAAATGAACTTTAAGTGTTGTTTTAATGACATGTTTGTGCATGGCCATTGACTTCCATTCTAAAGCAGTCAAGAGACGCTTCTAAACGAGTCAAAAACTCAAGACACAACCCATTGTCAAAATTTCTGTGTCCATCACTGTAGTTCATCCAAAACAAACCATAAACGAGACCCAAAGTGTTAAATACCGGAATTATCCTTTAAGTGAATGTTCAAAAAGAGTAAGAGCATTTTCGCCCCTACTGAACAATTCCTTTGTTCTGAAACAAGACTCCAATAAAAAGGTGCTAAACTGAACGAAGAAGTAATTGCAACTTTGTTACAATATAAGCCCTTCGCTAAAAGTGGTTTTCTGGCTCATAATCATAGACCGTAAAAAAAGATGGACGACGTGATGTCGCTTCCCACCATTGAAATGAATTGAAGCCAAAAATGTCTGACCACGGTTGCCGCCATGTTACGTAAAACGTCCGTTTGGAGCCAAGGCATGCGCAGAAGGAGTCAGCGGAGGCGGAGCCGCGGTATCAAACTTCCGCCCAAACGCTCGCGCGACCAATTCAACCACGCCAATCATAACGACACGCCTCGTTTCTATAGCATCAAATTACAAGCTAAAATGAAACTTACCACAATAATGAACACTTGAACATATATCAGCGTGATAACAACTACTTGAAAGGACCAAAACCATCTTTCGGAAACTTTTATTGGGAGTGTAAATATTTTTTTTATTTAGAGCAGAGTCCCATTCGTTTGAATGGAGAGGGCGGGTTTATGACTTGAACTGCAGCCAGCCACCAGGGGGCAATCAAAGAGCCAGATGCTTCACTTTTTAAAGCTTATGAGGCACACCCGCTCATAAACATAGGGGAACCACTTTGAGTGCTATATTGTACCTATAAACCAATTTTGACCCGTGCTGGCAAATTAAGTTGGAATAAGTACATTTTCAAAAAATAGTTATTGATATTTTGACATTCTCTATTAAAACACTTGAAAATGATACACGATTTGTTGAAATCTGAAAGAAAATGACAGAGCTACACCTGTTTTAAATTGATAGAGTCAATAAAGTGGTCAGTCCTCCTGTCACAGTCCTGAGGCTGTTTTAAAGGGGACATTTCACAAGACTTTTTTAAGATGTCAAATAAATTGTTGGTGTCCCCAGCCCAGAGTACGTGTGTGGAGTTCTAGCTCAAAAAAAACATAATTTGTTATAACATGTTAGAATGTTAGTAGGTGTAAGCAAAAATTTTCAGTTTTGAGTGTGTCCTTTTAAATGCAAATGAGCTGATCTCTGCATTAAATGGCAGTGCCGTGGTGCAGATTAAGGGGTGGTGTTATCCCCTTCTGACATCACATGGGGAGCCAAATTTCAATTACCCCTGCATGCTTGCAGAGAATGGTTTACCAAAACTAAATTACTGGGGACGTAACTGAAACTAAGTCACTTGACGTTGACAGTGATGATGATTCTCTCTGACCAAATTCAGTGATCAGCATGGTACATGTCACATTTTACTTTTAGTATCAGTACGACTCAACCGAGGTGGTACAAAAAAAGTATTGGGTACTACGCACTGTACAAAGTGGAAAACCCAACCCAGTCTCACCCCATTTCGTCAATATTTGACGACACTTGACCATTCGTCATATGTTGACGTGAAGGGTATACCTTTCGCGTCATTTTTTGACGAACTGGGGACTTCAATACTATTACGTCCGTTGCATTCTCTTTCCTATTTTATTACCATTTGCGCGTCGGTTTAGGGTTAGATTTACATAATGACATCCCTACCCAAACCTAACTCTAACCCCAACGCCAGGTGACAACTGTTTCTAACCCCAACGCCAGGTGACAACTGTTTAATTTCGCGTACACTGTTTAATTTCGCGTACACTGTTTAATTTTGCGTAATCTAACCCTAAACCGACGCGCAAATGGTAATAAAATAGGAAAGAGAATGCAACGGACGTAATAGTATTGAAGTACCCAGTTCGTCAAAAAATGACGCGAAAGGTATACCCTTCACGTCAACATATGACGAATGGTCAAGTGTCGTCAAATATTGACGAAATGGGGTGAGACTGTGTTAGAAAACCCCCTAAAAGAAAGATGTACTGAATCACAACGGGCTGTACTATCCAATGGAAAATTAGCATAAAAGTGGTTTCCCTATATGATTATGAGCCATTAAATCACTTTTGCTGCTAATCAACACCATTCATTTTTAGAGTGAAGGGCTGAAATCATTACAATGTTGCAATTACATCTTGGTTCGGTTCGCTTTCACAAGGCAATATTTCCAAACTAACCAAGCTTTATTAATTCAAGTCACGTGCGAGCAAACTCTCCTTTTACTGGTCACGGTGCTCTGTTATATTACTTTATTGTTTTTAGCAGGAATCAAACCTTCGTCTGGGCAACATTTTTATGATATACCTAGAGATGAGAACTACTTATGCTCATGCAGTATAATAAAAATTTTTGCAGAATTGGGCATTCTTGAATTTAAAATGGTCATCTACCCACATAAATAGTAAATGTATAAAACTTGTCTTATTAAGGTTTTTTTTTTGACGATGATGATACCGTTTTTGATGACGCTTAGAGTTAAGAAATTTTAATATAAAAAGCATGCTCTGATTTCTAGTGGCGCTGATGTGCTCACACATTTATGTTCATGGTTAATAAAGCAATAAGAACCAAAAAACTATTGTTTATTGGTCGTTTACGGGTAACAAATAATTCAAGCAAATTGCAATAATACTGATATAATAATTTCACCGGTGTATGTTTGTAATATGGTCTGGTTCGTTGGTATATTGGGTTGAAATACTTTCTCACTAGATGCAAACCTCTCTAGATTTCACTTGCAGCCAGTCGAGCCAAGACTACCTTGTTCAGGTGGTCTTGGACAAATTGTTCTGGGGTGTATCCAAGAGCGATTGCTGTTCACGTATGCATAAATTAACCGAACCTAGAGAGAAAATGCACCAGGTTCCAAAATGAAAATAGGTGTAAACCTTAAAAATGATGTGAGTTCAACACAACTAAACCAAACTTCATTAGGTGAATTTGTAGGCCATTTACTGTATGTGTCTGTTTTTCCACAACACGCTGACTTTATTTGTTCTATCCATGAGTGTGAATCATACCCGTCAACACTCCCGTTTTAACTGGGAGTCTCCCGTATTTCACACCTATCTGCCGACCTCCTCCTGTTTTGTTATTTCTCCCGAGAAACTCCCGGAATTTGTACAGCCCTACCTCATTAGAAAATAATGACATCAGTATATTATTTCAAGGTTGTCCAGTTGCCAGATTTTGTATGAAATGCATCCTACTCACAATAGACACATAATACAATTTTTAATAAATTTTTGACATCAACCTGGCAACCTACAACTCAGTTGCGCTGTTAATATCTGTGCAGGTAGATGGGGGAAGTTAAATCAAGCATCACTCTTAAAAATAGCATTAGAAAGCACAGGTGGTGCTACGGAAAAAAAAAATCGACATTGACAATTCCCAACATTTTATTATCGGACATTATGCACAGTACTATGAATTTATCTATAGATGTTTATTCTAGTTCATATAAAAAATGTAAATATATGTTGTCATTACATCGTGGCTTGTCACAGCACCATGACAGCCACACAAATAAATTTTTAATTGGACTCAAAATCAACCTAAGCCCCCCCCCCCCCCCCCACACACACACACAAATAAAAGCATGTGTCTAATATGTCTACCACTTTGGCAGATTCAGCACCAGCAGAGCAACTGCATTGCAAATTAGGCCACCTTATTAACCCAAATATATGAGGGGAATTCACATGAGTGAACCTAAAGGTACAAGTCACATGAAGTTAATTAAAACAAGAGATTCCCCATGTCTCAGTGACCCCTGCAGTATATGTGGGGGGAGAGAAGCATTACTAAAGATTAATTAATATTCTGATCCTCTTCAATATCTGGCAGCAAATGTTGTATGAAGCCTTGTAACAAGCCACAGTGATGATATAAAAAAGCTAAATAATGGCCACATTAGCAGGTTCACCAAGATTAAGGCATCCAATCATGTGGCAGCAAGTCATTCCAAGCACACGCTACCTTACTGCAGCCATTAAAGTTTCAATCATAAACCGTAATGTGTCCCAATCATGTTTTTACCTAGAATGCAATAGTACGGCAGATTTCAAACCAGCAGGGCAACAGCCAATCGAATTGCAGGAGCAGGGGACAGCAGTGGGAATCAAAAGATCAAAAATCAAATTGTCATCATTTTCTACTTGCTGCATTTCCACTACATTTATGCATTAAGCAGAAGCTTTAATTCAAAGCTACAGTGTATTCAATAACATTAAGTCTTTTCACACTATATATGGTTAATCCCGGGTTATTATAAACCCCAGGTTAACGGAATCCTGGGTTATCTGTATCACGTTTCCAACTGTTCATACTTAAACCGGGGGTTAAGAGATAATCCTGGGTATTCGTAATCTGATGTTTTACACAATGCATTCCCAAACCCTAGATTAGTGTTTTTATTTGCGGTGTAAACAGTCATGATTGGATAAAAATTGATGTCAAACTGTCTGAATCAAAATTACGCTGCTGATTTAAATAACTGATTGTCTTGCGCCTCCGCATCAGTGACAGAACAGGTTGCAACGTGAACCTCTCTTGGGAGTTTTTAGCCTCCTGGGATGTCATTAGCACTCCAATTAAGGTGTTTTCAGTACACAGATCATGACATGAGGTACGTGCTCTTTGGTTTGGGATTGGCTCAACATGTTTCGGAGCAGGGTTTCATAAACCTAGGTTAATTTCAGAGATTACCCTGCATTGCTAAACCAATAGACCCTTTAATCACTGTGACGTCACCGCACCATCTGGAGGCAAAACATGAGTTGGAACTCATAACAGGCGCGCTAAAAGTTTGAGATTTTGGGCCCTATTTTAACGATCTGAAACTCAAGTGCGAAGCGCAATGCGCAAGTGACTTTGTGGGCGGATCTTGGGCACTGTTGCTATTTTCCCGGCAGGAGAAATAACTCTTGCAGCAGGCGCAAATCAATAAGGGGTTGGTCTGAAGTAGGTTCATTATTCATAGGTGTGGTTTGGGCGTAACGTCAAATAAACCAATCAGAACGCTATCCAACATTCCCTTTAAACGCAAGGGCGCAAGTTCCATGGCGGGTTGCTATTATTATGACGGATTTACCAGGCGCACGCCAGGAGCGGTTCACAGCCGAGGAGACCGACGTTCTTGTAAGAGCAGTCAAAGACAGAGAAGTTGTTTTGTATGGGGATGTGAGAAACCCCCCCAAATCAGCGTAGGTTAAACCGGCGTGAGAGGAAATAGCCACAATTGTCTCATCAGCTGGCATCCCCATCATTGCGCCAAGTGCTACAATGATGTCAGGAGACGGGGGAATCCCAAGCTTGCCAGCATAAATCGGGCACGCCGTGTAAATCGATCTGCCTCTACACAGCACCTGACGCCAGCAGAGGACATCGCTGCGTCCACCCTCACTGCTGAAAGGGTTTGGGGACTTTGAAATCGGACCCAAGAAACGCAAGCAAGGTCCAACCCCAAAGTACACTTACAAATCAAGTTCATATACATTAGGGTTCCTTATGAAAATATTTTAATCGTTATTTGCATGAGAATTTTTTAACGCAGCCACACAATAAATAAAAACTATCACCACAATGCTCACCACTATGATTCCCCTTATCATCTCATGTGTAATATTTTTTATTCTAACAATTTATGATTTGCAAAAATAACTGTTGCATCTGTGTAGATTAGATAAGAAAAGTGTGCGTGTTGTGCACGCTATACATTATGGTCAAATATGCGCCCTTAAAATAGCATAATGAACCACGCGCAACGCGCCACTGACTTTAGACTAGTTTTTTTTTGGTCAGTGGCGCAATTGTTTTTTGAAACTGCAAAATAGCATCAGGGATGGTTTGCGTCGCAACACGCCTCCTTTTTTGCGCTGAACCGGCCAGGGAGCGCAAGTTCATTCCCTAGTTTGCCGACGTGCGTCTGTGGAGGGAAAAACCCGCTGTGCGCCGGTGCAAAATACGAATGATACATGCGTCACTGACAAAGTCAATTGCGCTGGGTGCAAGATAGGGCCCATTGACTTTAAAATGTCATCTTGTTGTGTTTTTGGCTGCCAGAATAGAAGGAACAGCTCTTTTGGTTTAAAACTAAAGTTTTACCGGATCCCTGCAGACATTCCTTCACAGAAATCAATAAGACAAATGTGGTTGAAAACAAAACGGCGTACGGACTGGATGGAGACGATCATAAATAATGCTTGTGTTTGCAGTGCACACTTCATTTCAGGTAATATAATCTATGCATATGTACTGTTGTGTTGATTTTATCTAGTACAAATCAGCAGGTTTCTGTTTTATAGGTGAAAAGTCGCCAACCTTCAGTGCTATTGTTTAGCTTCAATGTTAAACAAACATACAGCGATAGGTGTGTGTGCCATCCATTGAATGGTCTCTTAAAATAATCCACATTGCTAATCATAGTTAGCCCAGCGATAGGTTACATAAGACAGTAAGCCTTGACAAAATTCCCAAAACCACCCGAAAGTAATTCATATGTTGTCTAGGAAATATCCAAAACCTGGTTAAAATCACAAAAATAGCTGTCACGGTCCCGCACAATCATTGACTGTGCATATTCGGAATATTCATGTTCCGGACCTTCTGCTGCATCCATGTTTAATAAATCCCTCCTAAAACGTGCTGGCTTACGCTTGTCAACATTGCCTCCACGTCTCTTTACACACTTGCCCATCCGGAGATGTTTACAAACTTTTAAGGGGTCTGTTGAGCTACAGGACAGACATTTCACATTGGAGGTTTTTAGTCCATAATGATTGTAGTTCACAAAAGCAGACGTCAAATATAAAACACAAATATGGTGAAATCTGGTGTTAAAAGAGATTAAAAAAAAACATGGTACGTTCTAAAAAATTATGGGTCAAAAAGGGATGAACCCAACCTGTTGGGTTGTAAAGTAATTTAATTGATGCTGGTGGTTTTAACTTAAAATGTTGTTGTTTTTAAGGTGCACACAGAACAACAGATTTTAGCGGCATCTAGTGGTGAGGTTGCGAATTGGAACTAACGGCTCAGTCCACTGATTACCCCTCCCTATTCGAAACGCATGGAGAAGCAACGGTAGCCGCAACAGGACATGTAGAAAAGTTTGTCCATTTAGGGCTACTGTAAAAACATGGTGGCGCAAAATGGCGACTTCCATGTAAGTGTATGTAGATAAGAACAGTATTCTAAGGTAATAAAACGTTATACACCACTGAAAACATATTTATATGTATATTATATTGCATTTCTTTCCTAAAATTTACACACTGCTGGGTCAAACATAAACATTTTCTGGGTTTGTCCCTTTTGAGCCAATGTTTTTAGCTTGTAGTTTCTGCAACAAGGCAAAATGCCTCTATATTCCCAGTGCGCCCTCCAATCGTTCCTAATGTTGTTTATGTGGCTGTTAGTACTTAATGACTGCAAGTGTGCTGCATCTTCTGTAAGCCGTACTACTTTAGGTTCATGCACCGATGGGCTTTTTTTTAGATCAGTGATGTTTTGGTTTGTATTGTCTAGGGACAACAAGTCCTGTCAGGTCAGCTGGAAAGATTTCCCCTCCGTCCACTGTTGCATCATGGGCCATGACACAGTCTTTCAAAATACATCACATTTTACATTTCTGTCTTGGACAATATATCTCTGATTTCAACATGGATGGCAACTTGTCACCTCAAGCCCAAATTTAACGAGAGTGAACTGCCCTCCAATGCTGTCACAACAAGCTCCCCCTCAACCTCCATCTCGGTTAAAGGTCACACAGTCATTACTTCCCAATGCTTAAAGTGAAACCTCTTTCTACATGCCAACACTGAGGCAGATGTCTGCTTTGGTCACTCTCTATAGTCAAATACAAATTTCTCCACCGCACCTTCCATTTCATCAGGCTGCCGATTCATCTTCAACTTAAATTAAACTCAAACGAAACAGCCATGTGCTATCAATACTGCAGCAACTGTTCTCGCTTCACATGTACAGTAAGACACTCACCCACGCAGAGAACGAGTGAAAATAACAGGGTCCACACCACTAAAGGGCCAGCCTTCCCTTGAGGGGAACTCAGCACCTTGTAAAAACTGAAAGAACAAAGTAATGCATTTAAACACAAACCTAGTCTAACACTTGCAGACCTTTGACTGCTAAACGTTACACAAATCTAAACCAAAGCTAAATATTTAATGTTGATCATTAATATGTATAAGTTACAGTATATGTTACAAGTGTCTCAAACAGAACCATAAATATCTTTCTCAGATTTAAAGCCATTAGTGAAACTAGTGCACCCGCTGACTTCAACAAGGATGTGAGAATGAGACCACCATCAACTTAAGTATAAGGAGAGGCAGGATGGTGATTGATTTACTCCATGAGTTTATCCTACAGATAAATAGATCGCACAAAAGCACCATCATTTAAATCGGACAATGGGAATCATAAAAGCAGCCAGGACAACCGGGAACATACAGTTATGGATCAATGGTACAAAATAGTAAGGAATCGGTTCAAATAGGTCATTTCAATCTAACAGCGACACAACTGCAATGCAGCACTATTTTGCACCTTCCCAACAAGATTGAAATGTGCATGCCATATTTGCAGTAAAGGCAGCCAAGACTTATATATATGATTTATACTGTGCTTTCGTACGCATAATATGCTTTCAGTGCTTTAAACTAACAAAGTAAATGCCTAAAGATTTACTTGCAATGCCATAGCCAGGATTTTTCAAATACAGAGGACAAACAAAAATAAATGTTTATATTTTTAAAACAACATATTTATTTTCAATAATTCTCAATGTGCAAACTGTGCACCTTGTGTGTGTTTTCTGGTATCTGTCTTGGGAGGGCCCTTAACTTATTATCTCCCTCTCTTCTCCTTCTAAGTCTTTCTCCTCCTCAACTGCCTGATTTCTCTCTCCTGATTCCTCTGTTGAATTTAACATAATAATAATAATAATAATAATAATAATAATAATAATAATGTAATGTCTCACAACACACTGTAATGCAGCACGAAGTTAAAGTTAAAACAACTTGGAAGTCAATTCAACCTACTATTTTAACTTTTGGCTTGACATAACTTAAAAAATTAAGTTAAACAGTTTCAACTTGAATTTATAAGTTAAATTAACATAACAATATGTGTTGATTTGACAAAAATGAAATGCAGGCCAGAGTTCAGTTAACAGGTTTATTAACATACAAGCACAAAGTGCAGCCATGCTTATTAAAAGGTAATAGGCTATCCATCACTTCACAACACATTAGTTAATATGATATTTAGCTTAATTGTCAGCTAAGATTAGCTAGCCACTGGATTTCAGCATTTCAGTAGGATATAAGTTTGAATTTCATTGTTAGCTGTTGCATCTCATATTGTAGGCTATTTGCTGCATAACCATTAAAGGGGCCATGGCATGAAAATCTGACTTTTTCCATGTTTAAGTGCTATAATTGGGTTCCCAGTGCTTCTATCAACCCAGAAAATGTGAAAAAGATCAACCCAGTAACTTCGTTTTGGTAAACCATTCAGTAACACTTTATTTTACGACCCGCAAAGTACCGTGTAATTAAACCGAATTTACAGCCTACCTATTTGTAACAACAGGGTACCTCTACAGTACGTACTTGTAGTTATAAGGGAATAATATTTTAAGTTTGGTGTAATAAGGGGGTAAGAATATGAAGAATTATAAATTATTTATACTCTAAGTATTTTATAACAACAGGGTACCTATTGTAATATAACGTGGTATGTATGACTTAGTCAAGTCTATGGGGAAATTATGTTTTTTTTTTTTTTATTGTGAATTTTTCATATTGACTACTGAATGTTGTATACAGTCAATGTCTATGAGCCACATCGGAAAATAAATATAACAGCACATCACTTTTATTTTAGTAGCCTATATTACTTGCTTTTAAGTCATGCTGATTTAATGTGGTTTTCTTTTTTTTAAGGTAAGTACAATAAAAATTGCAACTTATTCCCTATTTACCAGGAAACTCCTACATTTGCGGACATATTTGAAGTGGTGCTTTGCAATTTATTTACTGTAAACACAAGTATTTTAGCCAAATATAATTTATGCAATGGCAAACCAGAATAAAAAACAGCAGATATCAGCTCCCGCTAAAGCAAAAGACGACTACATGCGTAGGCTACTACGCAGGTGTAGAGCGCGCAGCCGTCTGCAGGAGGTTTGATGGAACGCGATCCTGAAATTTTAAAAACGTTCTACACTGTGGAGTACTGCTGCGAGTGATGTTAGCAGGATCCGCATGCTGGATAAGGTGACTGGTTTTGTTAAAACATGACTCACGCATTTCAAACAATGTTTTTCAAGAAAGTTGCTAGCTAACGGTAGCAGGTTAGCTAGCACATAAGTTAGTCTAAAGTCATTAATGTAACTGGCTCAGAAAACTCTGTTTCTGTCAAGGCACAGTGAAGAAACATTTACTGAAGGCTTTCATTTATGTTTTTTATATGTAATGCAGAAAAGCATTTGTGAGACGACATCAACTCTTCATCCGTGTGGATAAGAACACCAACAGAGGAAGCCAAGCCGCAAAAACAATGAAAAATTGTCATGACTTTTTATTTTAAATAAAAGTTATGTGATAATAAACATTAAGTGTTGGCTTAATTATAGTGTTTTAAAGATGTTTTGAAATAAGTTGTTTTAAAATAAAGATAACAATATTCTGTATGTTTATGGTATTTACCCTATAACATTTATAACAAGAGGTGAACAAAGCACCACTTTAGTTTACAGCCCGCAAATATAAGAGTTACCTGGTAACTCCTGTATACATATAGAGATTAAAGAGGTACAAGGTGCTATTATTTTTATTGTGTGTTATATTTTATTTGCCGACATGGCTTGTAGACATCAACTGTAGGCTATACAAAACACTTCATCAGGTAAGTAGCAAATATGAAAAAAAAAACATATTACACATAGACATACCACGTAATATTACAATAGGTACCCTGTAGTTATGAAATATTTAGAGAATAATTTTCCATATATTCTTACCCCCTTATTACCCCAAACTTAAAATATTGTTCCCTCATAACTACAAGTAAGTATACTGTAGAGGTACTCTGTTGTTACAAATAGGTACGCTGTAAATTCGGTTTAATTACGCGGTAATTTGCGGGTCGTAAAATAAAGTGTTGCCAACCATTCTCTACAAAACGGCAAATTTTTGCACACAACTACAAAGTGCCAATTTTAACATGCTATAATAAATTATTTATATGGTATTTTGAGCTAAAACTTCACATACGTGCTCTGGGGACACCAAAGATTTATTTGACATCTTAAAAAAGTCTTGTGCCATGGCCCCTTTAACTTTCTCACCTTCCCTCCTTCTCATTGTCTGCTCATCTTCTGCTGGCTTTCCAAAGGATAATTTAGTTTGTTGCAGCCTTTTTATTGTCGGTCATTTTAATGAAAATCACAGGCAGAAAATCACATGGCGTCAACTTTGTTTTGAACAATGGATTTGTGGGTATTGAAGTTTATGTGAGATGTGCGAGACACTGCATTCCTGGGCATAACCCTCTTAGTGCGTCTAACCTGTTTTCTTGTAAATGAGCATTTTTTTATCAGACTCTAATGATTCTGCCAACAAACCGGTACTTCTGAATGGGCTGAAACTGGGTTTAAGCAGATCTGAAGCCAAAAGTATTTGATAATGTGTGCCGAGAGCATTCTGTAAATTTCATTATCTCATATTTGATGGATGTGGCGTTTAGTGGCTTTTTCATCTGAGTTCCTTATATGACTTATTGATCATATAATTTATACTGGATTTAGAGTGCTTAATATTAATTGTACTCGAAAATGCTTGATTCTGGTTGGCCAGCCACCACATTCCAATGTTTGTTCTTTTTAGATAACTACCGTTTAATATTACACAAAAATTTATATAAATATGTCTTAAATAACATACAGTATATGGCATTGTATTTATAAATGTTTAAACCAAATAGTGTCTTTGTTTCATTTTTAACGAATGCAGACCTTTCACGAGGATAATGTATAGGCAGAAGGTTTTTATTGCAACCCCAACAGTGTGATCAGGACCCATTACCATTATTACATAACATTACTTTACTTACATTACTTACGTAACATGTAATGTAAATATGTAAGTAAAGGCTAATGTTGTATGTGTTTAAACTCATCTTTGAGCATCATAATAGCATAAGTAAAAGTTTTTTTCTTGTGACAGTAATTTCAATAAAACTGCTTGAATGTAATTCTCTATCTATGAATATGCAAATTATTCGCACAACTCGGACCATAGATATGAATATGCAAATTAGTAACTGTTTCATAATGTAGACATATAAACAACAATAAAAACTTAATTTTCATCACAGTGGTACTTTAAATATGACTAAAGTAACATTTTAGGAGCATTACTGTCATATTCTGATATTATGACAGCTAAATTAATTTGTAAAAATAACTCTTTTTTTGTAAAAAAAATTCTGCAAAAGCCTCTATCAATTACTTTCTGATTAAATAAAAACTACATAGCCTTTCCGCCAATTAAAGCAAATGGCAACAGAATGATCGCCTTCACGACAGTCCAAAGTGGAACTAATAACGGCTAAATGCTTTTAGTTTAATTGAAAAGTCACTTCTCCCTCTGAAGCTAAACATCACATTACTTGTGAGTTTTTGTATGCAGATTTTGCCTGGATATCTAAGCAGTAACAATATCAAAAGCATCACTTAAGGTTACTTGAATTGTGCAGCGAGAAATAAAAATGTTCTGTAAAGACTCATTTGTAAATCTCAGGCAATTTATTTGGAAGCAGAAAATGTGTAAGCTTCTTGTCGGTGGAAGGAGCTTTTGTGTAAACCCTAAGGGTGGCCACACTTAAACTCCATTTCAAGGTTAAGACATCAAAGGAACATCATAGCAGTGATGATCTAAAAGCATTTTTGAAGGTAGGCTCACTGCAATGCTTCCCAGGTACAGCATTCACAATTTCTCCTCAAAGACCAGTCTATAGGTGTATCACCATTTAACCAAAGCATCTTCATGGGGGGAAAATATAGTACAAGAAGTTCACTGACATTTCATATCAAAGCAGATACCACAAACAACCCTGAACATGTTTATAGCATTTTCTAATCTTCACAGAAACATACTGAGCAAAATTCATGTTAAACAAAAAGATTTTTCACATCAACAAATGCAGTTTAAGGTTATTTTGTCAATGCTCATTTTACAATTCCAGTTAACAATTTTATCAATGTTTATTTTATTAATAAGACACCAACTGCACAAAGTATTTAGGCCTAGGGTTACTAACAGCTTGCGCAAGGCCAAACCATCATTTTGGATGGCATTTATTGGATGTTTATTGGATATTGGGATTAGGCCTGTCGTGATAATGACTATATCGACTTATTACACGATAAATGACCATGGCCTCGGTATTTTATTTATTTATATTGGGGGCGGTATATTGTCATAGTGTTAACATGTGTGTTTGTTTGCATACAAATGAATGTCATTAGCATTTTAGCTGATCGCAATTGCCTCATTTCTGTCTACTGTTGGTGGCCCGCTCAGCACAGGGTCCACTTGTGTGCGCAGAAAACGTAACATATTATTAAAAAAATATTGTTTGCCAAGCCATGTTATTTTATTTACTGGAAGAAATAAAAGAAGGGTCACTAGGAGAAGTCACACATTACCAGTTGTTTCAAAACTTCTTGTTAACCTTTATTTTTTTGTCCTCCATTTTTTTTTTCAGTGTACTATGGCTTTATTTGTCCGTGGTGATGAACTCAAGTGCATCAGGCGTTAGTAGATCACCTGCACATGAGGAGCATCAGCTCTGCTTATTTGCGATCCTGAAAAAAATTTCACTGCTCTTAGTAGATACCGTTGGTCATTTTGGGAATTAGCTGCACTCAAAAAAAGTTTTTGGTTTAACTTAATAACATTATGACACCTATTTACAAATGATTTAATTGATTTATCTGAACATAAGCCTTGTACTTACAAGTAAAAATTAAGTTTTTGAAAAAAGTTGTTACTGGGTATTTGCCCTAAATGGCTAAATAGTGTAATGTGTAATATAAATACAATTAATCCTGGCAGTTAAATCATATACCAACGCATATCATCATAGCAAAATTATACCCCAATATATAATTTAATACTTTAATATATTAAGTTTAACCTGCTGCTGGTATATTATTATTCATTACATTTATATGGCGCTAGTTTAGTAAATGCAGCTGTTGGTCGTGATTGGGGGAATGGACTACTGTACCAAAACAGTCATATGAGTTGATGGATAGGTTGATAAAAGCAAATGTTAAGCCATGTCATTCAGTATTTATTTGAATGGAACCAGTTCTAAGAATGGGTTCTTGATTTCAACCCTATCATATTGTCCTCATTTGCTCTCATGGGTTTATGAGGAGAGATTTTTCATCAAGGTTATTTTTAAATGAGGCATTCTTTATTACTAAAGTAATGGGAATATTAATAAATCCAAGAACATTTGAGCAAGCATTGATTTATTGTTTTGTTTTCAGCCTAATGGCAAAGTTCAGAGAAGAACTGCTTTGCACCCAGAGACCATCTGTGACTAAAGTACACTTAATCCGGTTAGGGATGTATCTTTGATTTGGCAATACACCCACATATTAGTTCAAGTGTTATTTTGTACAATATCCCTAAAGGTTCACCTCACCAAATAAAGCTACATACCCTTCTTCAATGTCACTCACTTTATGACATACAATGATAGGAGCATCATTTTACATTTATAAAATATTATAAAATATTTATTGTACTACTCTATTAGAATTGCAGATGGTTAACTTTATAATGTGGAATACAAATGATGTATATTATTTTTTGTTTGGAGTATTTGGTTTATGTCCAGTGTGTGATTTTTTTGTGTTCAATAACTCCCAGCACCCCCTCCTACACCACATCAATGACAAAAGTCTTAACCTTTAGCAGTGGGGTGTAAAAGGCCCTGAATCTAAACAACATAGACAGGGATTTGTAATATAACTTTGTTTGACACAATAAACGTCAGCTTGAGGTGGCCACAGCGACGTGTCACAGACATGCATTTAAATAAAAAACAAACACAATATTCAGAACAAATGTGTATGTATTTGAGGAGGTTGAATTTGCGTCATTCAATTCTGCTTTAGCGTTTTCACTTCTCTTAAAAATTTATTTTTTATAGTGCAATTTTTATGCTGTCAAGTAAGATAATTTCATGTCTAAGTGTGAAATTACAAAATATGCAAAATGCACATGTGACGTTACACTTCAGTTGTGTTATTATTTTATAGTTATGAGAAAATCCTTGGTGAAATTGATTCATGGTTCATAAAATTGGCTTCTCCAACCAATACAAGAGCACAGGTTGTTTGTCATTTCCTTAAAATGTTACCCATGGGAGATTTTACTAAATTAGCACTCCTACCTGCTGCAGGGGATGTCACAGAAACTGTAGCCTTAATGCATTGTGGTGTTTTATCTGCTTTATAATTGAGGCTTCCTGTATTAGCAGTACAAAGATCAAAAGATTGATCATAGGAAACACACATACAGATCAAATGTATACATTGCATGCATTTTAAGTCTTATTCAGTTTGTCTGCCAAGTGCAACATGTGAATATTGTAAAAACAGTGAGTAAGGGACCATGTAAGAAGTTCACACATAAGACTTAAATGCAAGGTTGACCTGTACTGAAAACAGCTTGCACTCACATATCTTTTGTCTCAAGATTTTTGTAAGGTATGTTTGTAAAAACTATATGTCCTAAACTAACTTGCATTCCTCTTCTGTCTTGAGAAAAGGAGTGCAGTATTAAACCAAATTAGAGCTACTGATGAAGTACTTTTAATAAAGATAGACCCATCAATTTTGTTCCTAATCCTCACTTGGTTAGTGTTTTGTTTTGAAAAGTAAGTTAAATTGGATTTTAAAAGACAACTACATGCTGGATCACTAAAAGTGTTTATAACCCAAGGCAATATAAACATCCATATATTGCAATTGGATAATATTGCAAATTGGATGATTATAAAGTTATCCATGACATCAAATTACATAAAGTCAATATTCCTGCTGCAATTATTCCTCGACTGAATGCTCAGAGAAGCCAGACTGTGAAATTGTCTCGAGACTTCCTGCTGATGTTCTTGCCTTGTCTTAATACCTCCTGAAGTGTGTTAAGAAAAACTAAAGATGAAACATTAGTGGGTAAAAATCAAAGCATTGGGCGTGAAGATCTTACAGTTTAAAAGAAGTGCAATCACGTGCAATCAGAGTTTCTAAGCAGGTGGATACCTTCAGATCTTTGATTTCTATATCCACAGCAGACTTCACATTAGGGGTCGATGCCAATGATTATTATAAATCAAAAAGAAGGATAATCGATATTTTGAACCAATGTTTTTTCGACCCCTACTCCACATACTTTATATACAGTATGGATCATCCTCTGTGCATCCACAGCTTGCACTTTTGACTTTTAAAGAGGCCCTATAACATTGCTAAAAAGAATGTTATTTGGTGTAGTTAGTGTAATGCAATGTCTTCACGCGGGTTAAGGTTAAAAAACACATTATTTTCTGTAAACCGAACATTATTATTGCTCCCTATGCCCTGTCTTCCTGAAACGCATCAAATTGCAGTTATCCGGTACATTGTGACAGGCCAAATACCTTAAGCATGTGATGGAAATATATTTATATTTATGCATTTGGAAGACGCTTTATCCAAAGCGACATACACTGCATTACAAGCTGTACATTTTTATCAGTATTTGTGTTCCCTGGGTTCAAACCCATGAACTTTTGCAATGCAAAAGCCAAATGCAATGCTCTACCACTGAGCTATAGATGGATTTCAGTCATGTGACCTTTTACGTGATGCCGCCATCTTGAGGACCTACCGAGTACCAGTAGGCTATTGACAAGCATTGGCTACCTTGCTACGATTAACAGATTTCTTATCTTTTACTGTCTATGATTCTTACGGATACAGTAAATGGCTACGAAAGACAACATGTCGAACCTCGACTGTCATGAAAAGAAATGCTACTTTAAAAAATATATATCTTGGTTAGGGTGCGATGCCTACTCGATCCCTGATGCAGTCTTCCAGCCGCTGTTCGCTGCTACCGAACTACCACCATTTTACAACATAAGAAGGCGCGACACAACATGAAACTTTGCTCGAAGTATCACCTGGATCTCTACACATGAACGTGAGCATTGAGAACATTGTTTGTGTACACAGAGTTTACTAAAAAGAAAGGTTTTGTACAACTGACTTTGGCTGTTATGGTGTCCGCTCATCATCTCTGCCAGACGTAAATAATCGATTTCTGAATGCGAATAAATGAATCTCATATGAGGCTCCTTTTTCAGCTAGAAGGTCAATATTGTTTTTCACTTGCGACAAAACAACGAATTATCCATGCATTTATATGGAACTATGCTTTAGGAGCTATCCATCTTTACTCTCCTCCCTCCTTACGTCGCATTCGGAGATCGATACATCTTGACTGGGAAGATGGCGACGAGCTGAAGCCAAGTCAACCAAAGTCAGTTGTTCAAAACCTTCTTTTTAGTAAACTCTGTGTTCACAAACAATGTTCTCAATGCTCGAGTTCACATGTAGAGACACAGGTGATACATCGAGCAAAGTATCATGTTGTGTCGAGCCTTCTTAGTGTGGTAAAAATTTTGATGCTCACAACATATTGAAGACATAGCTTCTAGTTCTCTTGCTACCACTTCAGGTACTCAAAATGGCTGAAGACAAGTGAATGACGTCAGCTGATATTCATGAATACAGGAATACTTAAATGTGGCACTCCTTACCATATTTGGAAGACTGTTCCTTGCGTTCATTGTAGTTCAAAAAAAGAGATTTCAGTTGGAAACGATACCTTTACACCCATTAAACTTTCCCAGTGCTGGAGGAAAATGTAAGTGAGCACAGGGACTAATTACTTTAATGAAAGCTAATTTGTGTCAGAAGCTGGCAAACTGAAGTCCAATTAATGAGAGATATGTGTGGTTTAGTGCTACTTTGATTGATTAAAAGACACTCAAACATTTTAAGATTGCTGTCCTTAAGAAGCATCAGCTCTTATGAACCATGCCTCTCTACAGATATCCCATCAAGAGTTGTTGCACTCCATAAGGCTGAAAGGGGATACAAAACAATCCCAAAATGTTTAGACATCTATCAGTCTAGTGGGTGCCCAGCCAAGATGATTTGTAAGGCACAACGCAAGTTACTCAATGAAATTAAGAAGAACCCATGAGTAACAGCTAAAGGCTTGAAGACATCATTGGAACTGGCGCACATCTCTGTTCATGAGTCTACCATATGTAAGTCTTTGAACAGGCATCGTGTCTATGACAGAACACACTAGAGTAAGACGCTGCTCTGCCGAAAAACGTGAGCCTGAAGTTTGCAAAAGAGCACCTTGGCAAACCCCAGTGCTACTGGGAAAATATTTTATAGACTGGTGAAACAAAAGTTGAATTGTTCAGGAAAAAGTATTATAGCACAAAAAGGGCACAGCTTACCAACAGTAAGCATCATCCCAACAGTGAAGGATTGTGGAGGGAACATCATTATTTGGGCATGCTTTGCTGCCTCAGGGCCTGGACAACTTGCCATCATTGAGGGGAAAATTAATTTCTAAGTTTATAAAAATATCCTACAGGATAATGTCAGGGTGGCTGTCCACCAGTTGAAGCTGAGTTGGTTGATGCAGCAGGAAGTTGGTTGATGCAGCAGGCCAATGACCTTAATCATCAAAGTAATTCCACCACAGACTTGCTAAAGAAAAACAAAATGCTCCATTTGGAGTGGCCTAGTCAAAGCCCAGGAATGTGCAAAAATCACTTCTGGACAATGTGCAGGTCTGATTCAGAATTACTGAAAGCGCTTGCTTAAAGTAATTACTGCCAAATGAGGTTCAACAAGCTATTAAATCTAATAGTTCACTTACATTTTCCTCCAGCATTGTGAATGTTTAAAGGGTGTTTTCAAAAAAGAAACAAGAAACTAGAATTATTTATGTGTTGTCAGCTTATACACATTGTGTTTGTTTGTAGGTGCATAAGTTTCAGCTTAGAATAAGTGATGTTTACAATCAACTACAGTATGTCAAAGTCTGACACTCTGCAATACCAATGGGGATTATTGCACGCTATGTGTATGCTCCAGTACCTGCATGAGCTGTCAAGTCAGCCAAATGCACTGCCAAGAGCCTGACATCTTTTTACATTCAACCCCTCATCAAACTGTGAATGTGTACCCCAACTACTCTTCCTCATTGTCATCTCAACAGTTCCTTCATCATTAAATAACTAAGCTCCTAACCACAGTCAGAACATATTCTGACGGTTTAAACAAAGCATTGAAATAACCTGTTCTGGCATTTCCATTTACCTTCTCTCATCTTTACCTATC